>NC_079198.1:103272082-103618749 GCF_029499605.1 Hyla sarda | reverse complement strand
CCAAGGATGTTCCCTTTAACATGATAGCGGGGTCCGTTTGCTGGGACACTCAACCGGCCAATATCATCATGTGAATTCCGTTAGCACCAAACTCTGATTGGACTTAATGTTTGATTTAGTGTTTGCTGACAGGATCTATGCCTGAATACATAACTTCTACAGAGCCATAAGCCATGTGAATAAAGCCTCTACACCAAGTCATCAAGGCTTCAGTACTATGGCTTCTGCTTAACGTTACCACCAAAAACAAAGGAGATGCTAAAACATAGCATAGGTAAGGATGTTGTGGGCATGGCTTGGCATCAACATGGGTATCATCTTGGATTCTGACTGCTATGGGTTTTTGCTAGTAGGAAAGTGGCCTAATCTGCTAATTTTGGTAGGATCAGCTGACTAACATGTATGGGGTGTACTATCTTTCACCTGATGGCAGATGTCTGGGCAAAGGTGGATCAAGCAGTTGGATTTGCTTTCGTTAGGTGAGATATGCCACTCCAAGATGCCCCTGGCAATGGCTTATCACCGTCCCCTCTCCATTCAGAGCACATTTAGCATGTATTTGTAAGAATGAGGGGAATAGCGGTCATCTAGGGTGCATGGGGAGCTTACTTTATAGTGAAGACTTGATGTAGCCTTTGGGAGTCAATCAACATTTCCAGTTGTCAGAAAATATTTTATAGGCTAAATAAATAAAAAACACACAAAGTGCATTATACCCACAAGTGTCGGGTTCAACCTTAAATAGAAAAATGTTCAGTATAAAAAGGTATATGGCTGGAAATAACTAAACTGAAATTACTAAATAACATTGAACAATGTACTGTACAATGCACACGCTAAGTAAACGCACCCGCTTGGTTGGACTGAGCTGATCATTTATTGATCTTTACAGCTGATGAGTGGACTTTATATTTTTGGGTTACTCCTGCCATGAAATAAAATTTAAGCTGCTTACACAAAGGATCTGACATAATGCTCTGTTTGCCAGTGTTTTTGAAAGCAAAGTTTCCCCAGTCACAAGAGCAAAATTGGCCAAACTTACCTGGTTCAGCCAAACAATTCATGTTCATTTCTGCATGGGAGTAGGAGGATAATATCAGGCATGTTAAAATTCAAGATGCCCAATCCTTTACTCCCCACAAGTAGCCCACAAAAGGTGTCTGGCAGAGGCTCATTCCCCTCCCATATTACTCATATGGCAATGTACCTCTGGTCTGAACATGACAGCCAGGTCAGCACTTTATGTGCAGATTTTGCTGCAGATCCATGGGAAGTAGAACTGGGCTTTGTTATAGATTACTTCTTCCACACTGAATTGCAAATCTGAACAGAAAGCCTACATCAGATCTGCATGGTGTGAATGAAAACTAGCTAACAGAACCCTTACTATCCCCGTTAGGGTAGGTTCGCACTATGCTTTGATAATACAGGAACCAGAGTGAAAACCGGGCGCTCCCATATCCCAGACGGACCCAACCCGTGTATCATTCATTTCCCTCCAGCTGGATCCAGTTCCCATATTAAAACGTAGTGTGAACCCACCCTTACAAGTACCTGGAAGCCACTGGGATCTATATCCAATAGCAAAAAGATCTGGGTCCAATAGCGACAATCTAGTGTGATGCTAGTGTGAATGTGGCCTAAGGTAAACAGATGGCAAAATTTGCCTGTGTTACATGCGGACCATGCTCCAGATTTACAGTCTATTTTAAACCCTGTTACACTGAACACGGTGAAACCCAAGGTAAAAATCTACAACACAAATAGACAATGTAGATATTAAAAGCTTCCCTGCAGATCTGTTTCCATATGGAAAATTCCCACATCGTGTGAACAAGCCCTGACATCAGTATAAAAGCAGTGAAATATAGAATAACTCATAAAAGGTTTCTCTAATTCGCCTCTGAGAGTTTGTGCCCAACTCCAGATCTTTATCCTCCTCCCTCCATCAGAGCAATTCTCAACATGTCGGCTTTTCTCTTATGTCAAGACATCTAGAAGCTCCAACAACAACTACAAACACTGATCCTAACCAACAAAACCCAAGACTGCTGATAGAGATATTAATATATATATATTAATTATATATATATAAATTATATATTAATTATATATATATATATATATATATATATATATATATATATATATATATATATATATATATATATATACATACACACATACATACACACACACACACACACACACACACACACTGCTCAAAAAAACAAAGGGAACACCAAGATATCATATCCTAGATCTTAATGAATGAACTAATATGAAATACTTTCATCTTTACATAGTGGGATATGCGGGAAAACAAAATCACAAAAATTATCAATGGAAATCAAATTTATCAACCCATGGAGGTCTGGATATGGAGTCCCACTCAAAATCAAAGTGGAAAACCACACTACAGGCTGATCCAACTTTATATAATGTCCTTAAAACAAGTCAAAATGAGGCTCAGTAGTGTATGTGGCCTCAACGTGCCCGTATGACCTCCCTACAATGCCTGGGCATGATCCTGATGAGGTGGAGGATGGTTCCTGAGGGATGTCCTCCCTGACCTGGACTAAAGTATCCTCCAACACCTGGACAGTCTGTGGTGCAACGTGGCGTTGGTGGATGGAGCGAGACATGATGTTCCAGATGTGCTCAATCGGATTCAGGTCTGGGGAATGGGCGGGCCAGTCTATAGCATCAATGCCTTCCTCTTGCAGGAACTGCTGACACACTCCAGCCACATGAAGTCTAGCATTGTCTTGCATTAGGAGGAACCCAGGGCCAACCACACCAGCATATGGTCTCACAAGGGGTCTGAGGATCTCATCTCAGTACCTAATTGCAGTCAGGCTACCTCTGGTAAGCACATGGAGGGCTGTGTGGGCCCCCCCCCCCAAAGAAATTCCACCCCACACCATTACAGACCCACCACCAAACCGGTCATGCTGGAGAATGTTGCAGGCAGCAGAAAGTTCTCCACGGCATCTCCAGACTGTCACATGTGCTCAGTGTGAACCTGCTTTCATCTGTGAAGAGCACAGGGCACCAGTGGCAAAATTGCCAATCTGTGTTCTCTGGCAAATGCCAAACATTCTGTAGTGTTGGGCTGTAACCACAACCCCCACCTGTGGACATCGGGCCCTCATACCACCCTCATGGAGTCTGTTTCTGACCATTTGAGTGGACACATGCACATTTGTGGCCTGCTGGAGGTCATTTTGCAGGGCTCTGGCAGTGTTCCTCCTTGCACAAAGGCGGAGGTAGCGGTCCTGCTGCTGGGTTGTTGCCCTCCTGCGGCCTCCTCCATGTCTCCTGATGTACTGGCCTGTCTCTTGGTAGCGCCTCCATGCTCTGGACACTACGCTGACAGACACAGCAAACCTTCTCGTCACAGCTCGCATCGATGTGTCATCCTGGATGAGCTGCACTACCTGAGCCACTTGTGTGGGTTGTAGACTCCGTCTCATGCTACCACTAGAGTGAAAGCACCGCCAGTATTCAAAAGTGACCAAAACATCAGCCAGGAAGCATAGGAACTGAGAAGTGTCCTGTGGTCACCACCTGCAGAACCACTCCTTTATTGGGGGGTGTCTTGCTAATTGCCTATAATTTCCACCTGTTGACTGTTCCATTTGCACAGCAGCATGTGAAATTGATTGTCAATCAGTGTTGCTTCCTGAGTGGACAGTGTGATTTCACAGAAGTGTGATTGACTTGGAAATACATTGTGTTTAAGTGTTCCCTTTATTTTTTTTTAGCAGTGTTTGCAACAACGGGCCTAATGTGTGAGAAAAACTGGAGCTTTTTCCCATAACATCCAATCAGAGCTCAGGTTTCCTATCTTAAAAAGATCTGGTAAAGTGAAAGCTGAGCTTTAATTGGTTGCTTTGATAAGCCAATCTTATGCTCCTAGTTACACTGTATAAGGCTGCTCTCGCACTACAGTGTACTCACCGGCTATTATACATCCATTATCTGTATTAATGGATCATTAAAAAAAAATCCAGATGAAATAATGGGTGCTAATGGGTGAATAACGTCTGTCAAAATAACGAGCATATTCATATTAAGACCCTTTAACATCCCTCATGTACGGCCGTTTTAACACCACTGCCTACAGACTCCCGCAGCTGGGACTACTACTACTACCATCATGGAACAGACTTGTTTCCATGATGGGAGTAGTAGTTCCCCGGCTGCGGGAGTCTGCGTGGCTGGGGAGGCTATATTAGTGTTTGTACTACTACCCCCATCATGGAACAGACTCTGAGACCCCTCACTTCTGAGACCCAATGCGATCAGAAGTTATTAAACAGGGAAGCGGGCGGCATGCTCCACTCCCCTGAAATGTACGGTGTATTTTTACTTTCACTTTTAAATTCCCCGCCAGGATCCCTGAATGGCCGGCACCAAGGAGCCATTCAGGGCTCCCAGTGGTTTTAAAAATACTAATTTGACCCCCAAATGTATGCCCCCCCAAGCATATTTACAATTCATCAGCCCCAGTGTGCTTATCCTTATCCCCCTCCCCCCTGTCCTTATTCCCCCTCCCGCTGCCTGCTCCTCATGTTCATGGAGCAGGACAGCAGTGGGACCTGTCCCGCATGTAGGCTTCCTTCATTCGCCAGGACATGTCTATTTTCTGCTGCTCATCTTCGTACCTGACAAAGATGAGCACCAGAGAATAGACATGTCCAGACGGTGCGCTGATTGCGCTAGGATCATGGCGGCAGTGGGGACATGTCGGGCGGCGAATGAATGAAGCCTACATGCGGGACATGTCTGCTTCATTCATTCATTGCTGCCGGTTCCCAAAATGTCCCGCTGCTGCCCTGATCCAAGAAGATGAGGAGCAGGCAAGCAGGGGGGAGAAATAAGGATAAGCACACTGGGGCCAATTATTATAAACACACTTGGGCCAATGAGTAGGTATAAACACACTGGGGCCAATTATAAATATGCATTGGGGGGGGGGGACATACATTTGGGGGGTCAGAGTAGTAGTTTAAAAACCCAGCTGGGAGCCCTGAATGGCTCCATTCAGGGCACCCGGCGGGGGATTTCAAAATGAAAGTTTACACAGTAGTATGTACATTGCAGGGGAGCACAGCATGCCGCCCGCTCCCCTGCTTTATAACTGCTGATCGCATCGAGTCTCAGAAGACCCGATGCGATCAATACCTTATCCCCTGTACCACTACCCCCAACATGGAACAGACTGTTCCATGATGGGGTAGTAGTACAAACACTAATGTAGCCTCCACTGCCGCCGGCAGACTCCCGTAGCTGGGGGAACTACTACTCCCATCACGTAAAGGGGTCTGTTCCATGATGGGAGTAGTAGTAGTCCCTCAGCACTGCAGGAGTCCTCTGATGTCACCTCTTCTGAGCATGCTCAGAAGTAATAACGGATATTATAAACCGGGTGCAAACGGAGGACATAAAGGCTCATCCGTTTGCCATAGACTTCAATGTTAAAATTTTACCGGCAGTTATTCCACCATTATTTTTGACAGAAGAAAAATTAGTGCAGGTGAAGTTTTTTCTTCCATCACAAATAACATCCGTTATTCATAACTGGCTATAACGGGTGATAACGATATTCACAAAAATCCCACAGACATGAATGAGATTTTGAAACGGCCATTTTTAAAGGGTTTTCTAATGGAAGTTTATAGTGGATCTTTTAACGGAGCAAAAGTATAGTGTGAAAGCAGCCTTACATACATCCCACAGTCCTCCAGTGCAGTAAGTTTCCTATATATCACACTGCTGACATTTAGCTCTAAACACACAACCATACTCAAATTCATTACAGATCATCTGTTACAGACTCTCATGTCCATAACAGGTTATGGATTCTAGATCTATAGGGACAGAAGGTTTATCCAGGGATCTATTCTGATGCCATAATTGGAGTTCGGGAAGGAATTTTTACCTCGAGTATGAGTTTTTTTTTTGCCTTCCTCTGGATCAACTCAGTAGGGACTCATTATGGTTATAGGTTGAACTTTATGGACTCTGGTCTTTTTTTCAACCTCATGAACTATGTTACCATGTCAAAAAAAGTCCTTAAGCTTCTGTTAAAAATGTCTTGGATGCCTAAGGGTCCTCATATCTATGGCCAACACAAGAACCAAATATAAACCAATAGATTATTGTTGGATCATTCACTTGGTCAGTGTTTCCCAACCAAGGTGCCTTCAGCATGCTGGGCGTTCCAATTTTGCAATGGCAGGAGGCACCTGGTTGGGAAACACTGGCTTACATCACTGTTGGCTGCACATCAAAGATGTGATCTGACCAACATTTGGTTGTTTCTCAGCTGATCACTGGGTCTAATACACAGGCCCATTCCTTCCAATAATCGCTCTATGTAATAGGCCCTTCACTCCGAGCCAAAGATATGTTTACATAAAAAGACATGCCCTTTATATTCTGAGGCTATGGTGGCTTTTCACATCATTGGCAAACAGCAGATATTACCGTGAGGATGTGAGCAGAGACTACTCCCCTGCAGCAGCTGTTCTGGTTAAGGGTGTTGCCAAGTAGGGAACCTCTGAGTATATTTGTGAGAACCACATCTGGGCTATAAAATATGGCAAAAGCCAAGATGGACATTGACACCTATGTGAACTTAGCCTTATATTCCTAGAATTTTCTTCTTCTTGCAGTGCCACAGTAGCAGAATTTTCCTACCACTCTTGTATGAGCAACAGGTTTGACCCAAATGCTGACAGGTTTAAAGGGAACCTGTACCATTCAAAATGCAGTCCATTCTGTAGGCATCTCACTATAGAACAGCAGAAGCCAAGCAGAATCATAGTTATGTGGGGAAAGATCCAAGATATTCTGTCATTTACTCATGTAAAACTCTGGGCTATGAGGGTCAGTTGTTCTCAGGACTGACATCTATATGTATACAAGTGTATAGAAAGCTGTCAGGACCACCCACTTGAAGACAATCCAGAATAATCAGAAGTTTCTGCCCAGGAGATTCTGTCGGCACGTTACCGACAATATCAGTCAACACTTGGAACGCTCGGACATGTGCCATCACCACTGACAGTAACACAGTCAGGGCAAAATTGCGCTAACAGAATGAACACCTTAATGCTTTTGGCTGGTCCTGAATCTTGAAATTACACTGTGGAATTTTAAGCATTGTGAAAGGTGCAGCAAAATTCCATTTAAAACAATGGGGCTCTGTTCCAAGTGGAGCTCTGCAGAGGAATTTTTCTGGTGGAAATTCAATGGATATCAATCTGCTCAGCTCTTGCTGCTCTGGAACAGGATGCCTGCGTTGTCAATGTGACCGGTTCCTTTTAAGCGGGCCGCAGCGCTAACCCTGTCAAACAAGGTCTGTAGTATGTATCCACCCAAGTGAAACATCCCAGGTATTATATTTAAGAGTAGAAATGCTGGGATAAAAATCGCAATGTTAAGAAAAACCTGGTTTACAAAAAAAAAAAATAATGTTTTTTAAATATTTATATATATATATATATATATATATATATATATATATATATATATATATATTATATTGAATGAATTTAAAATAAATTCTCCAATCTAATAGACCAAGAAAGGTTCCATCAGGCCAATACAGTAACACTACAGATACTGTGAGCTGAATAAAACATATGAACTGACAAAAGATCCTGAAAAGTGTACAGGGCCATAGAAATATCCTATACGTTATAGGGTTCTCAGAATGGTGTCCATCCTATATCCACTGCTCTATAGGCTTTATATGGAGTCAGCTTCCTGTCAAAGCAGAACAGCAGTGTCAGCAGAAGGAACAGATCTCCATTTTGCAGCTTTCGTACACTAAGCTTGTAATGCACTCGGTCCTCATAGCAACTGGCAGGAAACACTCAGCTACATTACAGCACAATGCAGATCAGGGCTCCTCACAAGCCATGTCGAGATAGGGAAAAAGCCCAACCCCCTCCACACACACACTGTCATTATTAGCAGGGATCAGAATAGATGTAATATGACCAATGCATTTCCATGCAATAGGGATGGGTAACAGGCTGCATGACATCAATTAAAAACCGGGGCCTTACACTTGGGCTGTTGCAAAACTACAACTAGCAGCATGCTGGGAGTTGTAGTTTTGCAACCAACAGCTGGACACTCATTTATAATGTGGGCCTGCCGCATTGGAGTCTCAATAATAAAGCTTACCATATGGTTTAAGTGGATGTAACCAAAGAGAATGCCAATTATTAAGATAGCGATGCAGCAAGCCAAAATCCAAGGGATAGTAAGAATATAATCCCATCAGGGGACTAAATCATCAGCCGGGACCCATATTCCAGTGTGACCTTTCCTTATGTGCAGAAAGAGCTTAGCAATTACATTAGGAATAAATGCCAACAGTATGGAGGGATTGGCGACTCTCACCGAGCATCAGCTTGTTCCGTGCAAGGCGTTTAAAGCTACCTATGTAATCCGCACAAAGTGTTATGTGGAATCTGTGTCAACGTAAGCAGAGGAGGAGCGTGGTTAAATTGAAAAAAATAAAGATTATAATTATATTATAATATATTATCTATATCTATACACACAATATATCGGTTTCAGTGGAAATAAAGGAGAAAAGTTCTTCAGTGGCCATCTTTGATTCATTTAGGCACTATTACATAATTGTACATGGTCCTCTATGTCCCTTAGAATTCTCCACTAATGTCTTGCACAAGCAGAGAGCCTGTAGATACACAGTGCTATGCGGCACGATATGCATCCAATGAAATGCTGCAGGAAAAAAAAAAAAAATACAAGCCTAAAGGTATAGCATTTTCTATTTTTAGCAGGATTTTGTTCCAATAGGTTTTCTGTTCTATTCATCTCTCAAACAAAGAAAGAAACAAAAATTTAAAGATAGCCGGGTTTAAACGGGCAGACAGAGCCATGGCTAATGCAACAAGCTGCCTACTTTAAAAAAAGTTTACAAAAGGTTAAAAGACAAGAGAAACAAGGGGAAGGGGAGCCATTAATGAAACTTTACTAGGACAGGAAAGAACAATTTTAAGCAAACAACAAGCAAGATTTCACCTACTCCATGCACCCTCCATTCATCTCTATGGGAGAGCCAAAGCACTGTACTCCGGTATCTTCGGCTCTCCCATAGACATGCATAGAGTTTGTGTGGGGCACCGGGAAGGAGATTGGAGGATCCCAGCGGTCACAACCCCGTGATCAGATACTTTGGATAGGGGATACATTTTCCTAAACAGGACCAATCCTTAAAATACAAAGCCAGGAATTGTCACCGCTGCCCTGGATGTCGCTGTCCATCGCAGTCGCCGCGTCCCCGGGGTGTCCCCCAACGTTTCGGCAAGGCCTCTGCTTCCCCGGCATCCTCGCTCTCCGTCGCGCCATCACGTTGCTACGCACGCCGCTCCTACTGGATGACGGGGCGGCGTGCGAAGCGACGACGACGGAGAGCGCCGATGATGCAGAGGATCCCGAAGAGGATGCGCCGGAGCCCCGAGGACAGGCAAGTGGTCGTCAGCGGACCACATGGGGCACCGTAAATGGCTATCCGGTGGTGGCTGAACCAGTCAGTGCTGCCGGATAGCCGTTTATACGATGGCCCCGACATACAAAAGCACCGTATGTTGATGCTGCCTTCAACATGCGATGGCCTCTGAGAGACCATCGTATGTTGAAACGATCGTATGTCGGGGGCCATCGTAGGTCGGGGGGGGGGGGGGGGGGGGGGGGGGGGGTCAATGTATAGATTTGTAGGAAAAGTTCCAGAATGTTTGCCAATTTAAACCACTGCTCATTGTGGGCTAAGTAGTCACGTGGGAGGTCCTACTCTTAATGATTGACAACTCTGTACCTACGTGTGTGTATAAAGAGCAGGCAAACACTTAGTACAACTGCCCAGATGACTACTTAACCCAGAACGAGCAGAGGTTTACATGAATATCCTAATACGGTTACCAAAAAACTAAAGTCAATCTGCTCAGCTCTTCCTGCTGTACAATAAGAGACTGGACTGCAGTTTTAGGCTATGTTCACATGGTGGATTCCAATGGGATTCTGCCCACAGCCGAATTTACGTTTCTGCCGCAAAAATCCAGATTCCATTGTCCGCAAGAAAAAACAGTCTTTCTGCGGAGTCATGCTCGGAAATGCATTGCCATCCTAGCGCCCGCAAGATTGTTCAAATGTGCGGAATGTCAGCCAATGTTTTCCAGGCAGACATTCTGCACAGAATCGGCCATGTAAACAAAGCCTTACTGTGACGAGTTCCCTTTAAGTAGTTCCAAATATACAACTCAAACACTGGAACAAGTAGTCTATTCCAGTATTTATCTATCACCTGATCTCTCTATGGTACCCAGAACAGACAAAAATTCTGGTCACCATTTACATACAATCTGTCTCCATTTTACTGTTTGTTACAAAAACAGAGCCAACTACACTATTGTATATGAACAAAAAAAGTTAAAGTAGCAATTATTTTATAAAGTAAGTCTATGGAAAAAAATAAATTCTGTATGGCATACACAGCATCCTCTTTTTAGGATCCGTTGAAATACTTTTTCCTTTTCAAGTGTATAAAACGTCTATGGAAACAAACGCATTGTGAACCCAGCCTAAGACAACCTACCCAGAACAGTATTACCTGTTTTCTTATCTTGATTAGTCTATGCATGTCTTAGTAAATGGGCGATCACTGTGTCTATGGTGAGCTGAAGCAATGATACTAGATCTTTCAGAATGCAGATAAAAGCATTTTATACAACCCACATGATCTGGAATGGTCTGGAACTGGAGAAATGCCAACATTTTTCACCAGAAGTCAACATTTTTTTTATGGGTTATCAAATAAGTTGCCTCTTGGGCTATTTGCCCACACAAATCAGGAAAACCCCTCAAAAGACACCATCATCTGGTGGGCTAATATTAGCATGACCAGTTTGTTTGTCTTCCTTTTAAGAAGTTTCAGTGCCATGCGTCATCCATTCAGGTCACACATCTGCCTGGATGTTTTTAAGACTCACACCTACAACGTAAACCTTAAACTTCAAAGGAAAAGAAATGTTTTTTTTTTTTTTTAGTAGAACAGCATCCATGTGACACCACTATGAGTGTGAACTGTAGGAGAAACAATACAAAGCTCTGAAATCATAAGAGGTCTTATGTTAGAACGGATATCAGACTGACCGCTGGGACTTCTACCGATTTTCAGAACAGAGATCACCAAGCCCCTCCATCCACAGGGTGACTAGAAAAGCATTAGCAAAACAACTTAAATTCTATGCCATGGCCAAAAGTAGTAAAGCTTTAGAGAAGAAGAGTAACCTAACTGGGTAACAAGCAGGACATCTGGGTTATTTGTTTCAAGTAAGGGCAAACAATCCAAAACAGAACATTAAGACGTTAACCCCTTAACGACAACAGATGTAAATGTACGTCCTGGTTTGGCGGGACTTCCCGCACCAGGACTTACATTTAATGTCCTGTGTATGACCACAAGCATCGGAATGGTGCTCACGTCATACACGGCAGGTTCCGGCTGCTAGTAGCAGCCAGGGACCCGCCCGTAATGACCGACATCCACGATCGCACGGATGTCCGCCATTAACCCCTCAGATGCCGTGATCAATACAGAGCGGCGATCCGATCATCCAGCATGGCGGCTGGAGATCCCCTCACCTAGCTCCTGCCGTCTCCCGGGGTCTTCTGCTCTGGTCTGCGATCGAGCAGAGCAGAAGATGACCGATAATACTGATCAGTGCCGTGTCCTATACATAGCACTGAACAGTATTAGCAATCAAAGGATTGCTATAGATAGTCCCCTATGGGGACATAAAAAGTGTAAAATAAAAGTTGAAAAAGTAAAAAAAAAAAAAAAAAATTTAAAAAAATGTGAAAATCCCCTCCCCCAATAAAAATTGTCAGTTTTTGCCATTTTACCCCCAAAAAGCGTAAACAAGTATAAACATATTTGGTATCGCCATGTGCGTAAATGTCTGTACTATCAAAATATATGTTAATTATCCCATACGCTGAATGGCGTAAACTTAAAAAAAAAATTTTTTAAAGTCCAAAAATGCAGCTGTCACATTTTATTTAAAAAATTTAAAAATGATCTAAAAAAGTTTTATATATGCAAATGTGGTATTGATAAAAAGTACAGATGACGGCGCAAAAAATTAGCCCTCATACCGCTCTATATATGGAAAAATGAAAAAGTTATAGGTGGACAAAATAGAGCGATTTTAGATTACTGATTTTGTACAAAAAGTTTGATTTTTTTAAGCGGTACAAAAATATAAAAGTATCTATCCATGGGTATAATTTTAATCGTACTGACCCAAAGAATAAAGAACACATGTCACTTTTACCATAAAGTGTATAGTGTGAAATCAAAACCCTCCAAAATGCGCAAAATTGTGGTTTTCATTTAAATTTCCTCCTTAAAAAGTTTTTTGTTGGGGGTTCGCCGTACATTTTATGGTTAAATGAGAAGTTTTATTACAGAGTACAATTGGTCACGCAAAAAAATAAAGCCTTTATATGGGTCTGTAGATGGAAATATAAAAGGAGTTATGGATTTTAGAAGGAGGAGGAGGAAAAAATGAAAGCGCAAAAATAAAATTGGCCTGGTCCTTAAGGTGAAAATGGGCTTGGTCCGTAAGGTGTTAAACCTGAACACCAGCTCAAAAAAAGTGACAACCAGGTATCATTAAGTGCTATGGGTGTGCTTCAAGACCACTTGTCAGCAGTTTCATGATGGGCTTGAAATATACAGGGAGAAACATGTCAATCAAACCCACTGGGGCACAGAAGCCAGCTGGGACCACCCACATGACTTTTCACCCTTTTCCCGCTGTTTTTAAAAGACGTCTCTGAAACTGCACAATGTTTCAAAGTAAATCATAGGAGGTTTTAATAATGCATCACATTAAAAGAAACCTGACCAAACCCAGACACACAGGATCTGCTTTGTATCCACAAGTCATAAACTACTGCCAAGAAATGTCTAGCAGCGGCTTATCCCCCTCTCCTCACTGAAATGTTCCCAAGTGTGCATGTTTATGAAGAAGAGTGACCCAACAAGCATGCGGTCGTGTATTTCATAGGTATGCCACCTGCACACAAACGGGTGTGGAAATTTTATTAAAAAAATACTTGTCCACGGGACTAAAACGGAGCAAAATCTACTTGTTCCTCATGACGATCCACTTGTCTGGACCAATTTTCACTTTTACACTCATTTTTTCCTCCTCGCCCTATCATAGCCATAACTACCTACTATAATGATACAATTTTTCAATAACATTCAATAAATAAATAAAAGATATAAAAATCGGTGATGTGAAATTGAAATCGTAAAAGAATTTTGCAAATTTGGTGGTTTTCTTTACTACAACATTTACCTTGTGGTTGAGATAACATGTTTTGATACTTTAGGTCGTCTGATTACAGCAATACCAGATTTGTATAGTTTACATAATATTTTACTAATTAAAAAAAAAATAAAAAATTTGACCCCTGTAATTTTTTTAATTTCTTTTTCGCATACCGGGCTGTATGAGGGCTCATTTTTTGCGACAATCTATTTTTTGTATCGGTACCATTTTGGTATTGATCTGACTTTTTAATCGCTTTTTAAAAGATGTTTCTGGGATATTATAAAAATTGCAATTCTGTGCTTTGATATTTTTTTTTACATTTACGTCATATACAGTATGGGATACATAATGTTATATTTTAAGAGTTCGTACAACTACGCACGCAGCGATACTAAGTATGTTTATTTTTATTATGTTATGTTTATACATGTTTTTATATAGGAAAAGGGGGTGATTTGAACTTTAAACATGGAGGGGTTAATGTGTGATATATATATTTCTCCCCCCCCCCCCCCCCCCCCACAGACTTTTAGGAGGAATCATTAGATTCCTCATACAGATCAATAGAGTTCTATTGAACTCCATTGATCTGTGTGCTCTGCGCTCCATTGATATAGCATGACTGGACTAGGCTCTATCAATGACAGGGCCATAGACCCCAGGGTGCAGAGGTAAGCCCTCTGGCTACCTCTATAGTGGATCTCTTCATGCTGCTGGGGGTGATCCACCCCACCAGGAAGCATTCACATGTCCCTTTAGACACCGCTGTCAGCTTTGATAGCGGCGATCTAAAGGGTTAATAGCCAGCCGCGGCAATCGTTGCATGCTGGCTATTAGCTGCGGCCCCCGGCTAATGAGAACAGCCGGGGGCTGCAGAGTATGGAGCAGCCAGGAGCCCGCTCCATACAAACTGCTGAGCGCCGTTGCGCTTGTCAGGGCGGCCCTGCTTGCCCGAAGCAGGGCTAAGGGACGGAAAAATTCACCTGCCTGGAACTGCATGTCTCGGGCGATAGGAATTCCACATCCCTGACAAAAATATGAATGTCAATTCTATGCTTACACCAGGCAGCATTTATAGGGCATCGGCAGCTCTCCAGGTAGTCACACATCCTTAGAGCGTACCTGTCAGATCCAACAAAACATTTTTAAAATATATCCCTCAGTACCTAATCCTGACCATGTACATCTAATTTTTATGTGTCTAGCCACTTTATATATTTTTTTATTACACTTAGTTTAGCTCACTAATCTGAATTCCTCTCAAAGGGAGGGGGTGTGGCCTCACTGCAGGTCTCCGGCCCCTCCCTCAGTATGCTGTCTGCTCACATCTCCCCTAGCATTAGCAAAACTACAACTCCCAGCTTGTCCTCACTGACAGTAGCGGGACACAAGCTGATAGTGGGAGGATTTTTCCTCCAGGTGCGAGCCCTGCGCTCACAGCTGTCAATCAAGGAAGTGTGTCCATGACATAGGTGATGACGCATGGACACAGCAGGACTAGTCCAAGCAGGCGGGGGTCAGTTTGACTGGCTTTTTCAGTATTAATTTTTCAGTTTTGCATGTTTTACAAAACTTTTCATATGTTTTATCTGACAGTGCCCATTTAACAAGGCCTAAAAAGGTATGTTCACACAGCGGAATGCCCGTACGGATTTCCGATGGAATATTCCTTGTGGACATTCCGCTGCAGCAGAGTCCCATTGATTTCAAAGGGAATTTGTAGCACTGTGCACATGGCAGAGTTTTCACTGCATGTTTCTGCAGTGGAAACCCTGATTTGGGCATTCGAAAGAAAGAGCAGATGTGTCTATTATTTCTGCGGATTCTGATCAGAAATGCATTTTAGTCTGTGAGACTGTGCATTTCCGAGAGGTCCTAGTGTCCACTCACCAGTGTATTTTCCGGGCAGATGTTACACACATTTTACTGCTACCCTAATAGGGAAAAGTTCAGGCCACCTGATCTCTTTATACCTGTGGTCTCCAAACTTTGGCCCTGCACATGTTGCAAAACCACAACATCTTCAGGGTCGCAGTTTGGAGAACACTGCTTTAGACAAATTGGCTCCATTGGCCTGAAAAATTGTTATTTATCTATGATGAATTGTGCCAATGTGAAAGTGAATAGGAATACCTCATTAAAATCCCAGGCTTTACCCTATTGGATTAAGGGGTGAAAATCCTGCAATTTACTCAAATTTTGACATATTAAAAATCAAGGTTAATACAGCTGGAATTCCGTATGGACAGATTCTAAGTCTGAACCTGTGGTGTCCAAACTGTGGACTCACAGGTTGTAGTTTTGCAACAGCTGGAGGTCCACAGTTTGGAGACCTGAGCCCTATATAGTTTTCCTCCAGAAACTGACTTCCTAGTCTTACAATAAGACTTCCTGTCCTCCAGCACAGGAAGTCAGGATTACAGAAACCTCATCCCATACAAAAACACTTCATTGGCAGCAATCAGATACTCAATTTCAGGCCTCGTGCATATGACTTATCAAGAATTCACGAAACATTTATAGACTTCTATGAGCCCCTAATGTATCTTACTGAGCCTCATAATATAGATGAAACTCCATAATGGCACTATATATGGCAGCACATGGGGTGTCTAAGCCTATCAAAGGCCATAGGTACTTTGTGTGCCACTCAAGTGTTACTTAGGTACACAAGCATATAAAAACATGACCTAAACATATGCATGGTGACTGTGCCCTGTATGAATTGCCACAGATTCAGAATGTACGGTACTTCATATGGCTACATAGGAAGAAGAGTTTTATAGGCTGGTACAGTATTATGCACAGTCAATAGAAAATACTGAAAACCTAAACAGAAACTGGATGGTTGCAGAATGAGGAAAACTCAGCATGCGTTGTTACATAGGAATGCTGCCGAATCAAAACATGATATTCATGAGCTCATAGGCCAACATTACCTGACCAAGACCTTTCCAATACATCCATGTCCACAAGCCCTAACCAAAAAAGGCATTATTTCAACCTTTTGCCCAAAATAAAGTATTAAGACCTAAAGCTTGTTTACACCTAAATTATACCAGAGATTAAATCGGCTAACCAGAGCAGCTGACCACATGACCAACACTGCCAAAGGTGCTCATGCCAAGATACGAACAGCAAGACCGCTGACTGCAAGTGTATTAGTGTGGAGAGACCCTAGATTTTTTTACTTTTCTATTTTGCATCAAAACTGGGCGATAAACAGCAGCTCAAAAATGTATGAAACTAAAGGGGAGGAAATCTGTAATTATCGGAATTGGTAATCTGGGTGTCCTCGAACGGTGATAGCACCATGGAGAAAGGGCCCTTCTCCCCAGGGACAAGAAATCTGGAGACAAAAGAAGAATGTTGCAACTCGTCTCGGCAGTTGATGACTTTTCCTGCATAAATTAGTTCAGCTTTCCGGTGCTCCGGTGGGCTGGAAAAGGTGGATACAGTCCTAGGAAACTCTCTCCTAGGACTGTATCCACATTTTCCAGCCCACCGGAGCACCGGAAAGCTGAACTAATTTATGAAGGATAAACTGCCGAGTCGAGAAGTTCGTATCGAATCACTGTAACTTCGCTCATCTCTAGTTGTGACCAAAAGATGTGGCAGAATCATCTAACATCCTGTAGTGTCAAATGAAGGTGAGGTGAGTATCAGGTGACCACCTTGCAAACTTGTCCAGTAGAGGCCACCATTTTTTATACCAAGGAGACAGCTAGAGCCTGGGCAGAATATGTTCCAAACAAAGGAGCCGTATAGACCAAGGAGATTACCCGCCTGCTTGCATATAGCAAAATTCCTTTTTGGGATCCGAAAACTGAACAAACAAGAAATTAGACTACCTAAAACACAATACACCTCCTAACATCTAATATATGAAAAGATCACTCTTCGTTTGATGGATTCTCACTTAAAGATTACACCCTGAGCCCTGTAAAAAAAAAATGAAAGGAAGACAACTTTCAGAAGAATGGCTGGATCTATTCTAAGCTCTGCCATAACTCCAGAATAAACCATTTTTTCCTGCTTTTTCCAAAAACTAATCTAAGACCTTGCCAAAAAGAATGCTGCCTTCACAAGGGATACCACATCTGCATTTTTGACCCCATATTCCTCAACCAGTTTTTAAACCAAATCGTGTTGGAGAACCCACAGAAAACTGTGGATCCTGCCGAAAACCTAAGGGCCTCCATGAGAGTCAGCTAGGAATGCTGCAGGCTTTTCCAAAGTGAATAAGAAGGCACGCAACTCTTCCCTAGGGACTTTGGGGGAGATTTATCAAAACATGTGTAGAGGAAGAGTGGTGCAGCTGCCCATAGCAACCAATCAGATCGCTTCTCATTTTTCACAGGCCTCTGAAAATTAAAGAAGCGACCAGATTGGTTGCTATGGGCAACTGCACTATTGCTCTATACAGGTTTTATTAAGTCGCCACCTGTGTCTTTATATGTCATTAAAGGACCTAGGTACAGAGGTGGCCCCCATGCTTGGAAAGCAAAGCTTATTCAACAATTCAAATCTCCCTCCTCTAGGCCATTACCCCTCACCTGGCATCTGATGTCACTTAATGTGCTACTTAGAAAAACCAGGAAAGTAATGTGCTCCACTACCATTCGCACCATCCAGGATCTAAAGTGGGGTAACGTGTCAGCAAATCTAGGCCCTATTTTGACTGTCCAGTCCCTGCTGTAACAGCGCCTGAAAGCATCTCCATCTAAGCCTGCACCAGGAAGCCATGCCCAGTGGAGGCTGTATGGATGCAGATACCAGGTGGAGAGAGGGAGCAGTGTACTGGGCCTAGTCCCAAATCAGTGATCTCCACATCCCTAGCATGTTGCAACCACAGCCTTCCCAAACTAAGGGGGGTCCCAGCTAGAGATAAACTTCCACATGCAAGACCAACTTCAGGCATTCCTCCAGGGACTGAAAAGCACTGGGGCAATAGGAGAGCCCTTACATTTTTTAAGGGTTTCCTGTCCCTAAAGATCGAGGCCCCTCTCTCCATGGTGCTATCTTGGTGAGAGGGGAGAGAGACTGGGAACTTTTTTTTAATACTAAAAAGCACAACTTATTTTGCTTCTGTTTGCAACAATAGTAACTGGGCTGAGGCATCAGACCTCCATAGAAGCAAGGCTGTGTAGTGCTGCTGGTTGTGGGTTTGGGTGTCAGTTGTGGTTTACAGGTCTACAACGCCTAGGAGAAAACTGCAGGTCTATACTCAAAGTGTCTCTGCTGTGATGTAAGAAGCGTGACAAGAGTTCAAACTAATCGTAACAACATGAAGCCTTCCCAAAGAGTCACAGTCCCCATAAAGATTAGGAGAAAAAAATGTCCCAATGATTTCAGTGGGACAAGCCAACTGTAAAACGTTAATAGGGGGTAGAAGAGAAAGATACAGACATCTTGGATTTTAACTGTCCAACCTTTTTGTTTGGAAAGCGATAAGGAGTCTGGCATATCCCTTCTCTATTTGGGACACATGAACGCTCAACAGAGTCAAATGTTCATAAGCATGGAGGGATACGCAGAGATCGCTATTGTGTGTATCTAGCTTTTGAAAATGTTTACATCATGCAAAACATGTCCATAGGGGTGTTTTAGCTTCATGGAGGTTGAAAGTGTGTCTTTTTGGGTTGTCTGGAAAAGTTTTTACCAAGAAATGACCCTGGGCGCATAGTAACCTGCTCCAATCCGCCTGTCATTCCAACAGCACCTGTCCATCCAGCTTCTTACTACATCCAAAAGATGCATTGACCCTAAAAATAAACTGCCCTCAGTCGATCACTGGCCGCAGCGGACCCAGAAACTGAGCGGATGGACAGTCCCTGAATGGTTGGCGCACCACAGAAACAAGCACCTGGTACAGTCAGAAGGAGCAAGGAATCTGAGAAAAATGAATATGTATATTTTGCCTTGGCAGCACCTCAGAGCATTAATACAAATAAATCATCCTTTGAAACCTTTTTAAGAGCGATCTAGGTAATATAACTAAGTATACTGAAGGGGAAAAAAGTTGGGCATTGTTGGACTTTAAAGGGGTACTCCGGCTCTTAGACATCTTATCCCCCCCCGTAGGCTTGCATTGAGGTGCGGAGCGTGGCGTCACACGGGGGCGGAGGCGTGACGTCACACGCCGCCAGCCCTGTGGTCACCAGTAATCAGTCCCCGGAGCAAACATGCTCCGGGGACTGATTTTAACTGGGGTGCCTCGTACAAGATCACGGGGGTCCCCAGCAGCGGGACCCCCGCGATCAGGCATCTTATCCCCTATCCTTTGGATAGGGGATAAGATGTCTAAGCGCCGGAGTACCCCTTTAAAGACATACAAACATTTGTTACAATGAAGTCTTACTGTGACAGATGCCACTGTATGGCATTTGCTTAAATGGTACAACCCAGCAGATATGTTCATCAGGGTTCCATAATGTATTGTGAATACGCTAACTAGAGATGAGCAAACTTACAGTAAATTTGATTCGTCACAAACTTCTCGGCTCGGCAGTTGATGGCTTATCCTGCATAAATGAGTTCAGCTTTCAGGTGCTCCCGTGGGCTGGAAAAGGTGGATACAGTCCTAGGAGACTCTTTCCTAGGAATGTATCCACCTTTTCCAGCCCACGGGAGCACCTGAAAGCTTTACTAATTTATGCAGGGAAAGCCATCAACTGCCGAGCCGAGAAGTTTGTGACGAATCAAATTTACTGTAAGTTCGCTCATCTCTAACGCTAACTAGAGCGCTCTAGGAACCAATGTAACTATTTTAGACACAGTAAAGGGATCTTTCACAGACAGCAGTACATATGAAACCAAGATGCCAGATGCCAGTAATACTTGTAGATAAACTGCTGTGCTGGACTGTGCAGTGCCACTGCCATGCCCTGATTCTTTCTGCCTACCAATCCCCCAAGAGATAGATATATATTTATATGCGCAAATACTGCAGAATATGAAGGTCTCTATAGAAGTGGGATTTTACAACAGGGTATATACGACAGAACAGTCAAGGATTTATTTCAGTGTCCGCTAAACTTTTATACGAGCTCCTGATACAAGATTATTAGACTGGAGCAGTGT
Organism: Hyla sarda; assembly: GCF_029499605.1. Lineage (NCBI taxonomy): Eukaryota > Metazoa > Chordata > Amphibia > Anura > Hylidae > Hyla > Hyla sarda. The sequence continues at coordinate 103,598,269 of NC_079198.1, read as the reverse complement.
TTCCCAACCAGGGTGCCTCCAGGTGTTGCAAAACTACAACACCCAGCATGCCTGGACAGCCGAAGGCTGTCCAGGCATGCTGGGAGTTGTAGTTTTGCAACAGCTGAAGGCACCCTGGTTGGGAAACACTGGACTAGAGCTACACAAAAAAAAAAAATGAAAGCCGCTAGGCCACAAAGACATCAACGCCATATCAACGTATACAGCGTGCTGAGAAGTGCAAACACCAGTCACGCCGATCTCCTCAATACTGATAGAAATCAGCTGCTATTAACCGCTTAGTTCCAGCAGCTATTATTCTACATTTCCATATTAATCAGACAGCAGCTCCCACATACAGGTTATGCAAAAGAACAAACGTATAAAGGTCAGGTGGGAATGGCTGGGAACACACAGTGAACAAATATAGGCCCAGCATACAGATTATTATTTTTTATATATTACTTAATCACGGATAGGTCCTCCTCCCACAGGCAATGTGTTTAAGAAAAAGACGGAGACCAGAAATAGAAATCAAGGGACAAAAAAAAAAAAATTAAAAATATATTACAACCAATGAGCACAAGAAAGAGAAAGATTTCAGGCTGCTGAAAGTTGCCGATCGGAAAATGGTAACTAAGGGAGATACAAGGCCAAGATGGGAAGCGAGGCTGCCTTGTCTCAAGGAAAAGGATTTTATCATGTAAAAAGAAAGGCTGAGACGCCATCTTGTTGCAGTAACTGGGCCTAGGATCTGACACTTCCCATTCATTCACTACATATGAGGGGAGGTGTTAATAAGCAATACTAGAAAGTGTGCGCTTCTTAAGATTTCTACCTTCACGTCAGTGCACATAAAATAAAAACAACATAAATATGCCCATTTCCCCGGGTGCTAGGACTATCCATATCAAGTGTTCCATCTAGATAAGGATTATACAGCTGTTTCTTGCAATGCTTATCAGCTGGGCCGCACCATGACTGTCCATTGTACAGGGGGCAGGAGTTAACGGTTACAGGCCAGCTTCCCCATTTTACCATTTCCTGTCAAAAAGAAATACACCGAGACCAAAAGGGAAGATAAGCAGAACGATAAGCAGAACGAAGAGCTAGAGCCAGAATATAATGGAGAGGAGGAGGGGGAGGGCTGGGATGCAGCTGACATGCAGAAGAGGAAGGGGTTAACAGCCTGCTTTTTCCTGCATCTGTCATCCAGAACTGGGCAATGATAAATAGGGCCTAGCACCCCCGCCGACCCCCTCTATCTAAACCAAAATCTACCCAAAAATAATTACAGATGTGGAGCTGTTTCTGCATCCACATACATGTAGACCAGTGGTCTTCAGCCAGTGGACCTCCAGATGTTGCAAAACTACAACTCCCAGCATGCCCGGACAGCCGTTGGCTGTCCGGGCATGCCGGGAGTTGTAGTTTTGCAACATCTGGAGGTCCGCAGGTTGGAGACCACTGATGTAGACGATGACATTCCTGCTTATTGCCCTTTTCCCGTTGCATTTAAGGGTAAAAGGAAAAAAAAATAAAAAATAAAGAATCCACCATTATTTAGCACCCACCGTCTGGGATGAATTCTGCAGCAGCTGTGCATGCTCCTGGGCACCATCCACCACAAATCATACATGCTGCATCGCTGGCCTGGATTATATAGATATATATATATATATATATATACACACACTAGAACACCAAGTCACAGCCCTGGGCTCCTGTTCCCCCCCAAGGCTAGAGGCGAATCCCACAGCCGTGTAAATAAGGAACACAGCAGATTCTAACAAAATGTCTCCACTGAGCCCTCCTCCTCCTCCTCTGCCGCCTCCTCCCCCCCTCCTGGCAGGCTTGTGCCCTCTAATACACCCCCACCTAGAAGGATTACTAAAATGATGCACCCACCACTGCTCCCCCCTTCCTGATCTTACACATCACCCCCCGATCTCTGCTGGATGAGCCCTATATATAGTGATCGCTATTGTTTACAAGGCAGAGCTGATACATTGTTTCCACCTGTCCCCTCCGCCATCTGGGATACATTGTATCAGCTCGGGATACACTTACATTCTACATATTTATTCTTATGAAGGAGAAAAGAAAAAAAAAGTATCTGGCGCGAGAGGGAGGAGGGGGGCGACATCGGTGATGTGATTGATAGGGGAGGGGGGCATCACCGATGACCCACGACTCAGCCCAGAGATAGAAGAGCGTGGACGATCTGCTCCCCACAACCGTATCGGGCGACGTCTCGGATGTCTTAAAGGGACAGGGCAAGACGCCAGGAGGAGACGTTACCTGCTGTCCAGCCAATGTGTGACCATCCACGGCTATCTTCTCGCCCCTTCCTCGGCCTGTTGTCTTCGTGCCCCAAGGGCTGCGATCCGCTATGGCCGGAGTCCTCCTTCCTTTCCTTCCTTTTTCCCCCCGGAGGCCCACAGCGTGTTCCGAGACTATAGGAGGGCGTTTGGGAGGTGAAGGGCGGCCGGAGGAGGGAGGGGGAGGGGGGGACGGGGAGGATGAGGGGAGCAGGAGACGTGCTGGGCGGTGACGGGAGGGAGGACGGGCGGGCGGCTGTTTCCTCTCTGTCGGTTCTCCTCGGTTGCCGGTTGGGTTCCCCCTCCTTGGTGGTTGTGGTGTGGCACAGCCCGCACTGCCGCCGAAGACTGATACGGGAGGGGGGCGGGGGAGGGACAAAAAAAAACACAACGCGCTCAAAACCGCCGTCCCCCTCAGATCACTTCAGCCATCGAGCAGAGATGGGCGCGGTAACCCTGCGGACAGCGCCGGGAAACCCCACGCACGAGCAGGCGGGGCTAATGTGCGATAGGGCGGGGCTAGTGGGAGGCGACGACGTCATGACGCAGCGGCTCTGGCAGAGGCACGCTGCTGCACGGAGGAGGGAGGCGCACTCATTAGGGGAAGGCTGAGAGCGGCGAGTGGATGGCGAGTGACAATCAGGACTGATAGAAGAAGCTGGCCGTGTCGCCCATAGCAACCAATCAGCGCGCAGCTTTCGTTTCGTAAAACGGTGGGGTGAAATGAAAGCTGAGCCGTGATTGGTTGCTAAGGGCAACAAAGGCAGGAGATGTAGGAAGCTTGATTATAGCAAGGGTCTCTTTGATGCCCACAGCAACCAATCAGAGCTCTGCTTTTATTCTATCAGGCCGGGTACACACTATGGAATTTTTTAACCAGAATTCCGCTTCTGAATTTCGGTCAAAAATGTCGCTGCATGGGGGGTAGAATTAGATTAAATGGATTTTCCATTAACCCATTCACACTTATGAATTTTTGTCGTAAAATTACGATCTAAAAATTCTGTCAGAACATTGAACATGCTCAATGTTTTGGCGGGATCCGCGCCACAGACATTACCTTTTATGGGGACGGCAATATATGCGTGGTCTCAGCTGCCCGCCATTGGAATCTCTGGCCGCAATTTTTTTCGGATTCTGTAGTGTGAACCTGGCTTTGAGCAAAGCTGGAGGAGGCGCTCCGTTCACTACAGCGTACTGCCGGACTTCTCCAGCAGAATCCAGTCATCAGATGTTCTGAACCTCCATGGTGTGCATCAGGGCTCAAGTCCTGCATGAACTCATGGGAACGGAGTTCCTGCACTTTTTACCACAGCAGGAACACAGTTCCCATTAGCAGGAGTACTGCAGGACTAGCCCTTAGCGTGCATTCCCACAGGGCGTATACGCAGCGTATTTGACGCTGCGCAAAATTTATGGCAGCAGCGGGAAATACGCTGCGTATCCCTTGCTCACTATACACACAGGGCTTTCCGCCAGCAGCCCTATGTGTGTAGTGAGTTTTGGAGGCGGAGCCGCGCATCACAGACACGCTGGCACATGGCCCCGCCTCCAAAACTCACTACACACATAGGGCTGCCGCCGGAAAGCCCTGTGTGTATTGTGAGCAAGGGATACGCAGCGTATTTTCAGCTGTTGCCGTAAAATTTGCGCAGCGTCAAATACGCTGCATATACGCCCTGTGAGAACGCACCCTTAAAGAGTTACTCCACCCCTAGACATGTTATCACCTATCCATAGGATAGGGGATAAGATGTCTGATCGCGGGGGTCTCGGCTGCGGCACCCCAGACATCCGGTGCACGGAGCGAACTTCGCTCTGTGTCGGATGACTGGTGATGCAGGGCAGAGGCTCGTGACGTCACAGTTATGCCCCCTCAATGCAAGTCTATGGGAGGGGGCGTGACGGCCGTCACGCCCCCTCCCATAGACTTGCATTGAGGGGGCATAACTGTGACGTCATGAGCCTTTGTTGCTGCACCCGATGCTCTAAACGAACACCGGGAGCAGCAGGGAGAACGTGGGGGTCCCCAGGGACGGGACCCCCGGGATCAGACATCTTATCCCTTATCCTTTGGATAGGGTATAAGATGTCTAGTACCCCTTTAAGTGTAAATCTAGCATGAGTTCCCACACTTTTTTTCCCCAGGACTTGACCCCTGGTGTGCATGTTGGGAATTGTAGTTTTGCAACAGCTGGTGAGCTGCGGGTTGCAAAACTAAAACTCCTGGCATGTCTGGACAGCCCTTGGTAGTTTTGCAACAGTTGGAGGCACCTTGGTTGGGAAACTGTGCTTACACTTTATAGTAGTATTCTCCAACTTATGGCACACCAGCTGTTGCAAAACTACAATTCCCAACATGCCCAGACAGCCATAATCCTTCTAAGCATTGTGGATATTGAGGTTTTGCAACAGCTGGTGAGCCACAGGTTGTAGACCACTGTACTAGGGCCACACAACCCGGTTACAGGGTCAGGCTACGTTCACACTGCCGGTTGTCTCCGGCAGTGTGAAGCCCGTTATTTTAGGATTGAAAAAAGCCGGAGAAAAAATAGTGCTTGCACCAGCTTTTTCTCCTGCTTTTCTCTCCGAAAATAGTGATACAATGGGGTCCATTGAGACCCGTTATTTGCCGGTATGCTCAGGCAAAATTACGGCTGGTAAACTGGGAAAAAAAAAATTTGAGTTTGACAGTCGAATTTGCCGGAGCATACCCGCAGTGTGAAAGGGGCCTTTTTGTCAACTCAGAAATTATTTTAACTATGGAACTCCAACTAAACTCTTTGGCTGGAATTTATCATTGTAGGTGTAAGTGAAGCATTTTTCTACACCTTTTTTTTTTTTGTGTGCTGGTAATGTGTAGGAGCACCAGATTTATTAAAGGAGTAGTCCGGCGGGCACTTTTTTCCTTTTTTCCTGTTCGGGCTGCAAAATAAAAGAAAACACACTTTCTCTTACCTGCCAATAAGCCCCCGGAGCTCCACTACAGGTGTGTATTCTTCTTACTTCCTGTTAGCCCGGCACATCACACGGTGCTTCAGCCTATCACCGGCCCCAGCGATGTCCCGCCTCGGCTGGTGATAGGCTGAAGCTCCGTTTGACGTGCCGGACTAACAGGAAGTAAGAAGAATACAGCCCGGGGACCGAACACCTGTACCGGAGCTCCGGGGGCTCATTGGCAGGTAAGAGAAAGTGTGTTTTCTTTTATTTTGAAGCCCGGACGGGATAAAAGGAAAAAAGTGCGTGCCGGAGTACTCCTTTAAATGGTCACAGAGCATTGCATACATTTTAGCCGACATTTATCATTGTCTTTAGACTGTTTTTTTTGTGTCTAGAAAAGGCGTAAAAGAGGTGCAAGCAGGGTTTATTTGCGCCTTTTTATTTAAACATTTCTGCTGATTTTGAGTTGTAATCCACTGATTTTGGCAATACACATGATATGGAAGGGTTTTATGAACTGGGCCTTTTTGTGAAAAGGCGCAAAGCCACTGAAAAGTCTCTAAAACGACACCAGCCCAGACTTAGCTTAGCTTTTTGGTGTATGTAAAGAGAGAAATTTCAGAAAATGTGACCTACACAAAATTTATCAAAAGCTCTGTGACCATTTAAGAAATTTGGTGCTCCTACACATTACCAGGACACAAAAAAAGGTGCAGAAAAATGCTTCACTTACACCTACAATGATAAATGCTTCACTTACACCTACAATGATAAATGCTTCACTTACACCTACAATGATAAATGCTTAACTTACACCTACAATGATAAATGCTTCATTTACACCTACAATAATAAATGCCGGCCTGTGTGCAGGTAAACATTTTCTGAAATTTCTCTCTTCACATACACCAAAAAGCTAAGCTAAGTCTGGGCTGGTGTCGTTTTAGAGACTTTTCAGTAGCTTTGTGCCTTTTTTGCGCTTTTTCACAAAAAAAGACGCAGTTTACAAAACCCTCCCATATCATGTGTATTGCCAAAATCAGTGGATTGCAACTCAAAATCAGCAGAAATGTCTAAACCAAAAGGCACAAAAAAAGGGGCAAATAAACCCTGCTTGCGTCTTTTCTAGACACAAAACACAGTCTAAAGACAATGATAAATGTCAGCCACTAACTTTCTCCAGATAGCAGAGGTTGAGGGAAAGGAAGATCAGTCTATTGGATTTCAGCATGTCTGATCCTTTTGTTCTAATGGAAGATAAGATGCTGCCAGAGGGTGTCTTGTGGTGGCTTAGGCTAAGTTTCCACTTTTTTTTCTTGCAGTTTTTGAGCCAAAGTCAGAAGTGGATCCATAAGGGAGGAGAAGTATAAGTCATTCCTTTATATGTCCTATTCCTTTTGAATACATTTCTGGATTTTGCTCAAAAACTGCAGCGGCAGATATCCAAAAACTACCAGAAAAAAAAACAAGTGGAAACTTAGCCTAAGGGTACGTTCACACGTGCGGATTTTCGCAGCGTATTTAGCTGCGGATCCGCTGGTCAAGGCCCGCTCTATGCTGGCTTTACATGTGCCTGCTGGTAGCGGCAATACGCCGCTACGAGCAGACACACTGCAGCAATGTGCGTGGCGTACTTGCACATGGCGGCTGCTCTCCCTGCTCTGAGTTAGGCAGAGAGCTCCCGCGATGTGCGAGTATACTGCGACTCGCACATCGCAGTGTGCCTGCTGGTAGCGGCGTATTGCCACTACGAGCAGGCACATGTAAAGCCAGCACAGAGCGGGCCTCCACCAGCGGATCTGCAGCGTAAAATACGCTGAAAATCTGTGCGTGTGAACATACCCTTAGGCTAAGTTTCCACTTGTTTTTTTTCTGACAGTTTTTGGAAAGCTGCTACTGCAGTTTTTGAGCCAAAGTCAGAAGTGGATCCATAAGGGAGGAGAAGTGTAACTTCTTTCTTTATATGTCCTATTCCTTTTGAATACATTTCTGGCTTTGGCTCAAAAACTACAGTGGCAGTTTTGCAAAAACGAATATATATAACTGCCTTAGGCTATGTTTCCACTTGTTTTTTTGCGGGAAAGGCGCCAAGAAAAACACCAATTCTGCCACATGGCGTTTTTTTGGCCAAAAAACGCTGTGGCCAGATGCAAGCCTGTGGCCAGATGCTGCCCCCTCAATGCAAGCCTAAGGGGGGGGTGTGACAGCTGTCACGCCCCCTCCCATAGGCTTGCATTGAGGGGGCGGGGCGTGACATCACACAGGGACGGAGCCGTGACGTCACAATACTCCGGGTCCGTGATCGGCAGTCATCATACCCGGAGCGAACATGCTCCGGTGGCTGATGGTAACGGGGTGCTGCGTCAAAGATCACGGGGGTCCCCAGCGGCGGGATAAGATGTCTTAGCGCCGGAGTACCCCTTTAAGGATGATCTGTATGTTATTATTACCTTTGATAGTAAGGGGCATCTTTTCCCCTATCCATTACCCCTCAACTCCTTTTAATATTGTTGTAGTTCCCTATAAAAGACAGACTGTTGGGCAATGCCAAGTCCTAGTGGCAACCCATAAACACACCCTATGTCTACACCACTGGAAAAAAAAAATACTGTATATATATATATATATATATATATATATATATAAAGAAACTCCGCTACAAAACAAGGCCTAACATGTTCGTGCATATAGGCTCTCGCTACATCAATAATCTTTGACAATAGTTGTTTTTCAGCACACACACCACAATGTAACAATGCATACAGCTTCTTACACAAAAAAAGGGATAAGATTCATTTCCATAGTTAAATTTACATTGGAGTACTGTAACAAGCTGTATCCAAGATTTACATTTTGAAGAGCATGCAAATTTAAACAAATGAGCTTTATTTAGCTGACAAACACAGCTGTAACGAGTAATGGTAGACAGGAAGATTTGGAGAGACAGAGTATAGCATAAAGGAATCAGCCTATAAAAACTGATCCTCTGGATAGGCCATCAATATTACAACAGTGGGCAATGTTCACACTACGAAATGTCCGTACGGAAATCCAGAGATGTGAACACAGCCTGAGGGTCCAACTCCCAGTACCCTGCTGATCAGCTGTTTGATAGAGGCCACTCATGCGTCTGCCGCTGCCTCTCCAATGCTTAATTGTGATCGTCTTTGTATCAGTATTAGTAGTAGTGGTGCAAGCCACTGTAGTATTACACAGTTCACTTGAATGGGACAATGCTGCAGTACCTTTTGTCACTGCTACTATGGACCCATGCACATTTCAGAATTATTCCAAGCGGAATTCCCCTTGCAGCAGCCTCCACCGGAATAAGCTCTTCATAGGGATTCTCCGCCCCGGGTCGGTGCTGCAGCGGTACAGACACGGTAGCCTGGGGAGGGGGCATGACAGCTAGTACACAGCAATCACACACCTTCCCATAGACATGAATGGTGGGGGTGTAGTGTGATGTCATGATCACAGATGCCCCAGGCTTCCGTGTTCCTAAGGCCACAGCACCGGCTGAAGGATGGCAGGGGGATCCCACGGCCGGACCCCGTGCGATCAGACATGTGACTCTCTATTCTTTGGATAGGGGATAACATCTCCAGGGGCGGAGTACCCCTTTAATGGCCAGGCATGAAGCGACATCCTACTGACTGCAATGCAGTTTTTGGCGAAAGAATAGACATGTCCATTCTTTCTGCAGAATCCTGATACGCGTCAGAAGTTTAGTTACGAACCTTGAGACTATGTTTCCATGGCGAAAAATTTGTGGAATGTCCAGCTGGAAAACACGGGTGAACATTCTGCAAATTTACCACCTGAGATGCATGAGCAGTTTGTTATACATTTATGTTGTTTCTTTATTCGAATTAGCAGTTTCTGACTTTGATGGAGGATTTCACATGAAGTTTTTACAACATTTATGCAGTTTGCCCCCCACAGAGTACAACAGTAACCACAGTTTATTTCATCTTTATTTTTTAATATATAAATTATGTTCTTTTGTAAGATGCTTAATGCATACAAGAAACAACTAGTGTTGCTCGCGAATATTCGCAATATTCGCAAATATTCGCAAATATAGCACTATATATTCGTAATTACGAATATTCTTTTTTTTTTTCCACAGTACACATCACAGTGATCATCCCTCTCTGCTTCCAGCTTGTGTGGTGTAATGAAGGCTCTAATACTACTGTGTGAGACTGGGGTGCGAATTTTCGCATATGCGAAAATTTGCATATGCGGAAATCAATCGTGAATATTACAAATATGCAAATTTAGCGAATATATGACGAATATTCGTCCATATATTCGCAAAATATCGCAAATTCGAATATGGCCTATGCCACTCAACACTAGAGACAACATCACAACCTGACTTCTCCAGTAAAATTCAATAACTTGCTAACAGCAGTATATACTGTATCAGACATTTTATTATGTCTTATTTGCCCCTTTCCAGATATCCTATGTTATAATAACATTTTGACCACTTAAATTTTTTTTTCTTTTTTAAACCTTATGTTGTGACTTTAAATTCATATACAGTGACCCCCCGACCTACGATGGCCCCGACATACGATCATTTCAAGATACGATGGCCTCTCAGAGGCCATCGCATGTTGAAGGCAGCATCAACATACGATGCTTTTGTATGTTGGGGCCATCACATAAACGGCTATCCGGCAGCGCAGACTGCTTCAGCTGCCAAGGGATTGCCGTTTACGGTGCCCCGTGTGGTCCGCTGACGATCACTTACCTGTCCTCGGAGCTCCGGCGCGTCCTCTTCGGGGTCCCCTGCATTGTCGGCGCTCTCCATCGTCGTCATCACATCGCTGCGCACGCAGTCCCATCATCCAATAGGAGCGGCGTGCGTAGCGACGTAATGGCGGCGACGGAGAGTGAGGATGCAGGGGAAGCAGAGGCCTTGCCGGAGCACGGCGACAGCGATGGAAGGCGACATCCAGGGCAGCGGTGATGAGCGATGACAGTCCGGAGCGGCGGGGACAGGTGAGTATAACCTCCAATACCAGTGGTCTTCAACCTGCGGACCTTCAGATGTTGCAAAACTACAGCTCCCAGCATGCCCGGACAGCCAACGGCTGTCCGGGCATGCTGGGAGTTGTAGTTTTGCAACATCAGGAGGTCCGCAGGTTGTAGACCAATGTCCTATACTTTACATTGCACGGATCCCTCAACATACGATGGTTTCAACAAACGATGGTCCATTTGGAACGGATTACCATCGTATGTTGAGGGACCACTGTATATAAAGTTAGTCTTGGTTCACACTGTGTTTGGGGACAATGGGGGAGATTTATGAAAATCTGTCCAGAGGAAAAGTTGTCCAGTTGCCCATAGCAACCAATCAGATCGCTTCTTTAATTTTTAGCAAGGCCTCTGCAAAGTGAAAGAAGCGATCTGATTGGTTGCTGTGGGCAACTGGACAGCTTTTCCTCTGCACAGGTTTCGATTAATCTCCCCCTATGTTTTGGTGGGATTATTTGAACACTCTTTGCCCCAGACATATACAACTTCCCAAATAGAACGTTGTTAATTCTTGTAATGCAATCAGATCAGGTTGTGTGTTGGATATTGCAGCTCAGCTCCATTGAAGTGTATTGAGGCAAGTTGTAATCCCACACATAACCAGGATAGGCGTGGTGCTGTTTTTGGAAGTAATTAGCTCTGTTTTTCTAATCCTGGATAACCTCTTTAACTAGATAATTATGTTTTTCACATTGATGTTGGGTTTTCCAATATTAGGAAATGTTTTAAAACAGCACCCAAGCACCATCCACCACATTGTTGGCGCAGTGTTACCATAACAGACACAAACCACAGACAGGCATGGTGCTGTTTGTGGAAGAAATTCTGTACAATGACTTTCAATAAACTAATTTGCGATAACACACTCATTACCTATCCTGTATATACAACATATTAACGGTGGCTCAACCCTTAAAAGTAGGGATCGACCGATATCAGTTTTTTAGGGCCGATACCGATAATCGGGGGAGGTTAGGGCCGATAGCCGATAACTTATACCGATATTCCGGTAAAAGTTATCGGCTATTTATCCCCCCGCGACACCGCTGCAGATCATTGATTTAAAGTGGGCGCTTTAAATCAATGCACTGCAGTGGCTTTTGCGGTGCCATAGGCAACCACCCGCTTCTCTCCCCCTACCTGTCAGGGTGGTCCGGGCCATCCATCCTTCCTGTAGTGTCCGGCGGCATTCCGGGTGGAGGGTGAACCGGTCCGGGCTGTCCTTCTCCGGGGGTCATCTTCTCCACTCCGAGCAGGCTCCGGCCTAGTACGCTGCATAGACGCCGCTGCGCAATGACGCCCGTGCACAGCGACGCACCTGACGTCACGGTGCAGCGGCGTCTATGCAGCGTACTAGGCCGGAGCCTGCCTGGAGTGGAGAAGATGACCCCCGGAGAAGAAGGACAGCCCGGACCGGTTCACCCTCCACCCGAAATGCCGCCGGACACTACAGGAAGGATGGATGGCCCGGACCACCCCCATTATGGGTAAGTTTCATTTTTTTAATTCACTCACGGTATATCGGTATGGGCAAAAATCCATACCGTGGGAGAAAAAAAAAAAACGGTATCCGGTTCATACCTGTATACCACCCAGCACTACGGTGGGGGGTGCGACGCGGTGCGGTGGGTCGGGGGGGGGGGGGCGGTCGCGGTGCGGCGGGTCGGGGGGGCGGTCGCGTTGCGGGGGGCGGGGGGCGTGGCATTATTGGCAAGGTAATTGCTTCCAGTTCTTATCAGCTGCTGTATACTACAGAGGAAGTTCTTTTCTTTTTGAATTTCTTTTCTGTCTGACCACAGTGCTCTCTGCTGACACCTCTGTCCATGTCAGGAACTGTCCAGAGCAGGAGCAAATCCCCATAGCAAACCTCTCCTGCTCTGGACAGTTCCTGACACGGACAGAGGTGTCAGCAGAGAGCACTGTGGTCAGACAGAAAATAAATTCAAAAACAAAAGAACTTCCTGTGGAGCATACAGCAGCTGATAAGTACTGGAAGGATTAAGATTATTTTTAAATCAAATCTGTTTAACATTCTGGTACCAGCTGATAAAAAAAAAAAAGTTTTCCACCAGAGCACCCCTTTAAGGCTGCATTCACATCTCGTTTTTGCAATACGGTTCCCGTAAAAGTAGGTCTTAAAACCGGACCGAACCGTATACAACCGTGTACAACCGTATATACCTCTGTAAGGTTTTAAACCGTATATGGTTTGAATACGGATGTCCGGTTGCGTACGGTTTAATACGTTTTTTGAAAAAAAAAACGGATACGGTTTTATGTTTGTCCTTAATTAAATAAAGTTCTTTTTGTTCTATTTGTGGGAAGAACTTTTGGCGTGCACCGCGCATGTGCAAACTGCAAAACCGTATGGTGCAAACCAGATGGAACCGTACGCACATACGGTTCAGTACGGTTCCCATTGACCACCATAAAAAAAACGTATACGGGTTGTATACCGTTTTTCACCTGGACATAAAACCGTAGTGGACTGCGGTTTTATGTACGGGAAAAAACGGATAAAACCGTAAATGAGGAAAAACATACACAACCGGATGCTACGTTTGGCATACGGTTTTCAATGACATGTCTATACGTACGGTTTGCAATACGCTTCCGTACGGTTTTTACACTGAAACCGGGTACGGGAACCGTATTGCAAAAACGAGATGTGAATGCAGCCTAAGCAACAGAAGGTGACTAATTCCCTGCAGACCAAATTAGGAGAGTTGAAAATCTAAGTGAATCAGAAGTACTTCAGACGGTTTGCTGATGCATTGTAGGGTGCTGAGCACTAACTCGAATATAAATAAGCAGTGAAACAACTTATAGGATTCAGCCTAAAGGGAATGGGACCTAGACTACAGAATGGGCTGCCAATGGAAGGCTGGAGCCACATGGGAATGTCCGTCAATACACTTATACACTGGGGGGGGGGTGCTCAGAAAGGGGTGTGTCTGAGACAAGCACTGAGATCGCCCTCAATCACCATGCATTCACTTCCTCCCTGAGTATGCTGTGCTGTGCTGGGTCTCTTCATCCAATCACTGCAGGCTGCTCTGTAACCCCCTTCTCCATGTTTTCAGATAGTTGTCTGATAGATGGGACAGGAGTGAGCACAGAGGAGTGTTTCTTTCACCCTCACTTCCTTGACTTTGTCCCACCCTGTGCTTCAGCTGGGACAAAGATGATGCTGCAGCCAGACAGGATCATGTTCTGAATGGTATGGGGACCCCTAGTGGTCTTTTTTTAATAAGCCATGATTTCTATAAAAAGGAGAGTTGCCAAAATGTATGACATATAAAACATTTTTGATTCTGACAGTGCCAATTAATCATGCATACTGCATTTGAAAATGTCAAGGTAAGCAAGGTAATCATAAAATGTATCTTATACTCTGGGGGGGGGGGGGGGGGGTTATTATTCTACCATGCTGGCTTTTCAAGCATTAAAAAGTCACACAGTTTTGTGCAAATGAAGGCTTAAAGGGATTATCCACATAAGGTGATTTTAGTACGTACCTGGCAGACATGCTTAGGAAGGATCTGTGCTTGTCTTGGGGCTAGATGGCTATGTTGTGAGATTACCATAGCACTGTGGCTAGATTTTTGGGAACTAGTATTTCCTGTTTGATTTTTCTTTTTTTGACTAAAAATCCCATAATTCCATTTTCCTCCCTCCCACACATCAGCTACCCCACCCATTGAAACATAAATGAGCTGCATCCATTCAAAAGACCTGTGGTTTTTATTTGACTGTGCTACAGGGGCTGTAAAGTTAGTGTAGTTCATAATATAGTGTCTGTACTTGTGTGACGGTTTCCTCACAATTCTTCTGTGATTTTCACCCCAATATTTATTTTTAACAGCATACAAAATGACTGTTGTCTCAGATTTTTCCCAGGTTGCAATGCGGCCGAGACCTGACTTTCTAGTCAGCTGATGACAGGGAGCCTGTCTGCTTCAATGGGTGGAGTGATCAATCTGCAACTAATGCAACAGCTGTAGGCACCCTGATTGAAAACCACAGGTCTTTTGAATGGATGCAGCTCATTTATGTTTCAATGGGTGGGGTGGCTGATGTGTGGGAGGGAGGAAAATGGAATTATGGGATTTGTAGTCAAAAAAAGAAAAATCAAACAGGAGATACTAGTTCCCAAAAATCTAGCCACAGTGCTATGGTAATCTCACAACATAGCCATCTAGCCCCAAGACAAGCGCAGATCCTTCCTAAGCATGTTCATTACTGTCTGCCAGGTATGTACTAAAATCACCTTATGGGGATAACCCCTTTAAGCCTTCATTCGCATAAAACTGTGTGACTTTTTGTCCTTCTACACCAGTCATGATTGTTTAAGTGGGTGTGGCCTGGCGTAACAGGGGGCATGGCCTACTAACATATCTAGTTTATTGCAATATATATATATATATATATATATATATATATATATATATATACAGCTAGTGTATATTGTAGCTAAAATGTACACCAGCTCAGAGCAGGTGTGCGGGACAGGCTCAGTAACACCTGATTCATTACGAGGCCTGAACCTCTTAATGAATCAGCCGAATGCTACGGCCGCCGGCACTTTACTGTGAAACGCCATTCTTAGTAAATCACCCCCATAATACTAAAATTTTGGTGCATTTAGTTCTACGACTCTGGTGCATTTTGCTTTGTAAATCCCCCCCATTGCCACATGTTTGTAAAAATGAACAAAAAATTTAAAAATTACTTGACAGTAGCAACCAATCCCAATGCAGCTTTTACTCCTTATAGGTGATAACTATCAGATCCAACTGCTACAACCCCCTATGATACTGAGAATGGTGGGATGCACATGGACCTTGCGGCTCTATTTATTCTTCATAGGAGCTGCCAGAGACATTGTGCCTCCAGCTGTTGCAAAACTACATCTCTCAACATGCCCGGACAGCCAAAGGCTGTCCGGGCATGTTGAGAAATGTAGTTTTGCAACAGCTGGAGAGACAAAAAAAAAAAAGCTGAACTGTGATTGGTTGGCATGGGCAACAAGGCCAATTTTTCTGTGCAACAGGAGATAATACTAGTGTACATCCTGGGTTTACACATTGATAGAAAGCATTTATTTTTCCAGCATTTTCAGGGTTAATAGAGTATACAGAATATATATCCAAAATATCCCAGTTAATTTAATCCTAGTCATTTCCATGAATGAGGGTAAACACTCTGTGGGATTATGTAAATGGAGAATTATTTTTCTATTAGTGAAACAACTGTATATTAGAGAAAGGCGTAAACGATACACTGGCTCTCCGTGCCAAAATGGTGGATTACTAGAGGTCAGGATCAGTCCTCTTTGCCCAAACATGAAAATCTGACGAAAATCCAATTAGATCTAGATCGGATTGTTTTATATTTATGCCAGCTTTCTATAAATTCGGTAAATAGCCCATATGTTTGCTATTCTGCCATGCAGAATCTTTTCTATTAGCTTCACATTAGTAGCATTACATGAATTGTCACTATCAAGTCCTTGCATCACCAGTGCTGGAGACCAGGGATTATGATGTAAGCTAAGCGTTCTCATGCACTGCACATTTTAGTATGCCTAGGGTATGGGGGGGGGGGGGGGGGGAGATCTGGGGTCCAAAGGCCCCTCTGTCAGATAAGAAGGCACCTTTATCGTACATAGTAGATGATTCGGGCCCGTAGCGCTGTATAAACATCATCACTATTTGGATTTCTGGATATTTTTAGGAGCAAGAATTCACTTGCTGACATTGTGCAAAGTCTGGCCACTTTCCATCAACTGCGATGTTTCATTTATATGACTATTATTATTTTGACCTTTGGGACCAATCAGGGTCCAGGTTGACTGCTATTGCTTGTAGTGTTGAGCGGCATAGGCCATATTCGAATTCGCGAATATTCGCGAATATATGGACGAATATTCATCATATATTCGCATATTCGTAATATTTGCGTTCTATTTTCGCATTAAGCGGAAAATTCGCGAATGCGAAAATTAACATATACAAAATTAACATAAGCGACAATTCGCATATGCGACAATTTGCATATACTAATTTTCGCATATGCGAAAATTCGCAAAGTAGTATTAGAGCCTTCTTTACACCACACAAGCTGGAAGCAGAGAGGGATGATCACTGTGATGTGTACTGTGAAAAAAAAAAAAAAAAATGAAGAAAAAAAAAACAACGAATATTCGTAATTACGAATATATAGTGCTATATTCGCGAATATGCGATATTCGCGAATAAAATTCGCATTGCGAATATTCGTGAGCAACACTATTTACCACCACCAATATTTTCTGAAAATGCAATAGCAAATATCTAAGCATCATTAATAGGAGAATAGAAATCTTTTTTTTTACTTTTCAGATTGTTGTCTCACAAAGACAAAAATTATAGAAGTAATTTACAAATCTGTTTAACTTTCTGGCACCAGTTGATTTAAAAAAAAAATAAAATAAAAAAGTTTTCCCACGGGAGTACCCCTTTAAGTTTATAGATGCACATTGCGGTCTCTATATCTGTAGGTTTACTACAATATCTTATATCTGTAACCTGAGACTGTCCCTATCACAGTTTCACTGTCTCTGTTACAAAATAAGTTTAAAATCGCTATATGCCTGATCCAATATTTCATACCGTGGAAGGTATAAGCTGGGTAAAAATATAGATTATTGTGTCCTCTGGGCATGGACATTTATTACAGATTCGGCAGCTCCCACAGGAGTGACTCAGCCGGCAAAAAGGATATTATTTATACCAAGGGAAAAATGGTTCTGTATACTATGCATGACTGTAGCATATGCTGTATTTCAGAGTTCAACAATTGCATAAGTCTTTTTTGGCAAACAAATATTATTATTCCGTCACTTAAATTTATCTACGAATGGAAAAAAAAAAGCCAATTCAAATAATTTACCGTAATATATATGAAAGCCAGAAGCTTAGAAATTTTTCAGAAGTATTCTTTTTTCCACTTTGAGGCATGTAGGAAGGTTACATACGGCTTGTCCCTCTCGCAGTACACTCCAAACTTTGGCCCTCCAGATGATGCAAAACTACAACTCACAGCATGCCCGGACAGCCAGCGGCTGTCCGGGCATGCTGTGAGTTGTAGTTTCCCAACATCTGGAGGGCCACAGTTTGGAGATCACTGTACTCATTGATTTCAATAGACATCATGTAATACTTTCGACCCCCCTGTGGTGGCGCTGCAGGGGAAATTAACATCAATTATCACATTTCCCTACTTAAAGGAGTTATCCAGGAATTGAAAAACACAGCTACTTTCTTTCAAAAACAGCTCCCCGTCTGTCTCCAGGTTGGGTGTGGTGCTGCAGCTCAGTTCCATTGAAGTGAATGGAGCCAAGTTGTAAAACCACACACAACCTGGAGACAGATGGGGAGCTGTTTTTGAAAGAAAGTAGCTGTGTTTTTCTATTCCTAGATAACCCCTTTAATAAATAAGACTGCTCAGGCTTCCTGTGGCAGAACACCCTATGCCCAGCTAACTTTTACAGACTTTTGGCATATATCAAACAAAAAATGCAGATTTAAGAAATGGGTCTTGGTGCTGAATAAAGCCCTACAATAAAGAATGGAGATCTCCATGTCTTCTCTTAATGGAATGAGTCTTTGATGATATCTCCTTAACTTGAAATCTCTTATAGTGGAGTAAAAAAAAAAAAAGAGAGACCGCACGAAGGGTGCCTCGTGTATTAGCCCAGCAGGAGAGAGAAGAACTAGATGTCGGGGATACAGACTCTTCTAGTAGATGGCCGCTCACCTCAAGAGATGAATAATTGTGCCTGTCACCCTATTGTATAGGGTATCATAAGATGAGATCTGCTGCTGAAGCCGGGAGGTCACAGGAAGCCGGAAAGTTCCAATCCTGGAGAAGTTTCAGAGAGAACGGGAGGAAGAAGACCTATCGCCCTGGCGCTGCGGATGCTTGTCCCAAGAAATTCAATGGAGACATGAGTATGCAAACATAGATCCCTCGGCAGGGACCACTTTATTGGACAAAAATAATAAAATGCGGGGTACAGATTACGCGTTTCGAGGGAAACACCCTCTTCATCAGTTTCCCTCGAAATACGTAATCTGTACCCCGCATTTTATTATTTGTTTCCAATAAAGTGGTCCCTGCCGAGGGATCTATGTTTGCATACTCCTGTCTCCATTGAATTTCTTGGGACAAGCATCCGCAGCGCCAGGGCGATAGGTCTTCTTCCTCCCGTTCTCTTTGAAATCTCTTAGGCCGGGTTCACATACGAAAATGTGCAGAATGTCTGCCCGGAAAACCCGACATTCCGCACATTTGAATAATCCGGCGGGCGCTAGGACCAATCGGAAATGCGCCATCTCATAGACGGCAATGCATTTCTGAGCGGAATCTGCAGAAAGTATAGGCAAGTGTTTGCATAGTGCAGCAGAATCCCATTGAAATTAATGGGACTCTGCTCCAGCTGAATGTCCATGTGGAATATTCTTGCTGTGTGAACATGGCCTTATTGTGAAATATCACTGATTTCAATGGCGTGGTGACCGCACATGCCATAAAGATGTTTTGTATAGTTTATATAAAAAGAAAGGCTTGTTCATTAGTTACAAAAACAATAAAAAAAAACAAATACACATTTTCGGGGGGAGCCATCACCTTACTCAGATCGAACTTTAATCTGAGGAAGCGGTGGGCTACCCCCAAAATGTGTATTTGTTATTTTTTTTATTGTTTTGTAACTAATAAACAAATCTTTCTGTGGATTTATGATGATCCATGTTTAGTGTTTTAACCCCTTAAGGACTCAGCCCATTTGGGCCTTAAGGACTCAGCAAATTTTTTTTTGCTTTTTTGTTTTTTCCTCCTCACCTTCTAAAAATCATAACTTTTTAAATAATTTTATCCACAGACGATTATGAGGGCTTGTTTTTTGTGCGACCAGTTGTCCTTTGTGCTCAGAGCACAATACCTATATACCCCTGGCTGTAGAGCGGATATCAGAGGTCCTGCTGCTCGCAATCCTTCCGATCACTGGCCACAGTTTATCGGTAGTAGGATAAAGTGCAAAATGGTAAAAAGGATATTTTTTGCAGCGCTGTAGATAAAAAGAGACTGAGCTCTAATAAAAGTTAAATGACATTTTATTATAGCACATACAACTAGTTTCCAGACTGGAAAAGGCCCTTCATCAGGAAAGTGCATCTATCCTGATGAAGTGCCTTTTCCAGGCCGGAAACATGTTGTATGTGCTATAATAAAATGTCATTAAACATTAATTAGAGCTCAGTTTCCTTTGATCTACATGGTCCAGCGCTGCAAAAAATATCCTTTTTACCATTTTGCACTTTTTTCTTATCCTGGAAACACCATTAAAAAAAGTTTCATGCTGCCAACACAATGAGCATCATGAAATAGGGGCAAGCTCCCTTATTCTAATGATGTATGATTTACTCTTTAATGCTTCCACATTTTAGAGGAATCAAAAGTTATAACACTGGCCTGGGGACGGGACTGGGTCATAGGGGTGGTCCCTAGAGGCTCTTACCTGCCCCACTGGCTTGCACTGAGAGAACCCTATATGTAAATCGGGATAGATCTATCAATTAAGGTTTGATGTTGCAAAAATAAAACTCCCAGCATGCCCAGGCAGCCTTTAGCTGGGCATGCTGGGAGTTGTAGTTTTGCAACAGCTGGAAGCACCCTGGATGGGAAACACTGCTCTAGGAACTAGGAACCCTTTTTCCAGGCCTCTGTTGTAACTGTGATTCCTCTAAATGGGGGTATTATTTCACAGTGAATCATTATTAGAATAAGTGGCTGAACTGATGACAGGTGCCCCTTAATATTAACATCCAAACATATACTTTCATATATTGCCCACTTTATACAGCCAATAAATGCAGAAATAAAGTAACATTCAGTGTCTATACAAGACCACAGTGGGTAAGACCTCAGTGCAGAACAGAATGTAGTGGAAAAATTCCACTCAGAAACATCCGATTTTGGCCTCTGGACATGTCAATTCTTTCTGCGGAATCCATTTGGGAATGCATTGTTGTCTATAGAGACAATGCATTTTCGATTGGTCCTAGCACCAGCATGTTCTGTCAGCGCCTGCTGTCTGCGAAATGTCTCCCAGACATTCCCCCAAAAATCCACTGTGTGGTCCCCATAGTCTAGAGCACCATAGTGGTTCTTCACTCATTCGCCCAGTTTGCCACACCCGTAAATCAGTCCTATCTATGAATTTTTGTTATGCTGTACCACGCTACAATACATGCTCTCCACAACCTTACGAACGAATGCACTTAATATAAATTTTACATACATGCATGAACATAAAACTAAATATACACGTACCTGCAGATCTCGTATATGTTAAAGTAGACAGAAGTACCATAAGTGCCACTAGGACCGGGTAGGTAAAGAGCTTTCTGCTGACGGCAAGGACGCACCCGAGCTAATAAATTTCAGAGCTTGCTAGTTTGAGAGACCTACAGGGGTGCTCAATGATTAGGTATGAAGGTGCAAGGGGCCCATATACTTTCCTCGCATCTGTGCCTTGAGCTATGTCCGTCCCTGAGTCATGAACATCACTCGCCGAAGGGTTAACGCAAAATGGAAATTGTGATTACTGGTATCTCTAAACAAACTTGGATTTCTCAATCTGCTTTACCTCTCAGTATTCTCCCTTGTCTCCAATTAACTCTAAACAGGGTAATGCTGGATATAGGCAGAAGGGTTCCCAGGGGGCTCCAGTCCCTTTGCCTTTAAAAACAACACAATTACCAGTTCCACCGATCACAAAGATGCTCTAGAAAAATGTACTCAATTGGGGAGATTTATCAAAACCTGTGCAGAGGAAGAGTGGTGTAGTTGCCCATAGCAACCAATCAGATTGCTTCTTTCATTTTCCACAGGCCTCTTTAGAGGCCTGTGGAAAATGAAAGAAGCAATCTGATTGGTTGCTATGGGCAACTGCACCACTCTTCCTCTGCACAGGTTTTGATAAATCTCCCCCAATGGGTATTATACAGTAATAAACACAAAAAAAAGTCTGATCATGTGATCCTTTCCTCTATTCTGTGACTTAGAACCCAGATAATAAAATATTCCATATATTCATTACGTGCTTGTTAGGCTAGGTTCAGACTATGGAATTTCCGCCTGCAATTCCTCTTTGAAATTGCAGGCGGAAATTCCGCTTGCTAAAATGTATAGTGTAGTGAATGGGTTTCCGTTCACAAATTCACAATTCGGAATTTGTGAAGCGGAATTTGTGAACGGAAAATCCACTTGGAAATTTCCGCCTGAAGAAAGGGGTTGCTCTTTCTTTAGGCGGAAATCCGCGCGGAACACATTGCATTCTCTTGGAGACTACAGTGTCCGCGCGGTCCTAGTGCCGACTGATTCAGTCAGCGCTGGCCGCACTCGGAATCACTCGGAAATTTTCTGCCCGGAGATTCCGTAGTCTGAACCTAGCCTTAATCTTTGGGTGTAATTGGACAGTTCTATGTTATCTTTACGTCTGCATTCAGTAAATAGCCAGAGCCCTAAAACATTTACAGGGATTTTATGGACTTAACAGTCAATTCTTGCAAATAATTCTGTAGCATCTTTTCTCATAACTCTGCTTTATACCTTTCTTCCTGACTATATATTAATAAATTGACAACTGGGTGTTGCCATTCCTCTTTGTCACATAGGTGCAGGAGATGCAAAAACAGTGCAACTTGTGGAACGACACTGTTTACACAACTTTCTAGTCATTGCAAAATGCAGAAAACATCTGTCTTAGCCATATGTGGCTTACTAACCACCTCCAGATGCTGCAAGCAGGTCATAGGGGGCCCTTCTTTTTTAGGGTAGGTGCAGGCCTACATCTGTCAAACATTTATGACATATGCCATACATGTAAAAATAGGAATACCCCTTTAAAGTGTCTGTCCATGTCATTCAACAAAACTTTTGCCATGTCACAGAAAGGCAGGGGGAACAGAAAGACTTTACAGGGGATCCCTGATGGTGCATGGTAGGTAAGTATGTGTTTTTTTTATTTTTATTATCTTTACTGTCCAATCAAATATTTCTACTATCTGAATAAACCCCTTAAATGAGTAGTCTGGAGAACTAAATTTATCGGAGAGGGTATGTGTGTCTGATTGCAGTAGGTCCGACTGCTGGGACTCCTCACCATCTCCTGTATGAGGCTCCATGAATTTAGTTCCCCTGATTACCCTGTTAAAGGGGTACTCCGCCCCTAGATATCTTATTCCCTATCCAAAGGATAGGGGATAAGATGTCTGATCATGGGGGTCCCGCTGCTGGGGACCCCCGCGATCTCCCTGCTGCACCCGGCATTTCTTTAGAGCGTCGGGTGCAGCACCTGAGGCTTGTGATGTCACGGGCACGCCTCCTCCATGCAAGTCTATGTGTGGGGGTGTTACGCCCCCTCCCATAGACTTGCGTGGAGAGGGTTTGCCACTAACATCACAAGCGGGGCATGACCGTGACGTCACGAGCCTCCGCCCCGCATTGCCAGTCATCTGGCACGGAGTGCAGTTCGCTCAATGCACCGGATGTCTGGAGTGCCGCAGCCGGGATTGCGGGGGTCCCCAGTGGCGGGACCCCCATGATCAGACATCTTATCTCCTATTTTTTGGATAGGGGATAAGATGTCTAGGGGCGGAGTACCTCTTTATGTAAATGTTAGTAAGCTGCAGTACCCTACACAGCCACAACTGTTTATATGGTGCTGTACCTGTGTAAAAAATTATAAAAGACTGTTGAATGCCTATTGTTTCTTCCATAAGTGTTAAAGTGGCCCTGTCAAGTTTCCTATGCTATCCTATCCAAGGGCAGGAAGTCAGGTGCTATGGTGAGCTTGGGGATATATACCCTAGTGTTTTTGTTTTAATTTACTACTTTAAAGTACAGTATAAAGCTGTTGAAATGCTACACAAATGTAGCAAGCCACTCTTAACAGGTGGCCTTGACGTGGTTAATGGGCTTGCACCTTTTGATCAAAAGGCACATTAACCCCTTAAGGACTCAGGGTTTTTCCGTTTTTGCACTTTCGTTTTTTCCTCCTTACCTTTAAAAAATCATAACCCTTTCAATTTTCCACATAAAAATCCATATTATGGCTTATTTTTTGCATCGCCAATTCTACTTTGCAGTGACATTAGTCATTTTACCCAAAAATGCACGGCGAAACGGAAAAAAAAATCATTGTGCGACAAAATCGAAAAAAAAACGCAATTTTGTAACTTTTGGGGGCTTCCGTTTCTACGCAGTGCATATTTCGGTAAAAATGACACCTTATCATTATTCTGTAGGTCCATACGGTTAAAATGATACCCTACTTATATAGGTTTGATTTTGTCGCACTTCTGGAAAAAATCATAACTACATGCAGGAAAATTTATACGTTTAAAAATGTCATCTTCTGACCCCTATAACTTTTTTATTTTTCCACGTACGGGGCGGTATGAGGACTCATTTTTTGCGCCGTGATCTGAAGTTTTTATTGGTATGATTTTTGTTTTGATCTGACTTTTTGATCACTTTTTATTAATTTTTTAATGTTATAAAAAGTTACCAAAATACGCTTTTTTGGACTTTGGAATTTTTTTGCGCGTACGCCATTGACCGTACGGCTTAATTAATGATATATTTTTATAGTTCGGACATTTACGCACGCGGCGATACCACATATGTTTATTTTAATTTTTTTTACACTGTTTTATTTTTCTTATGGGAAAAGGGGGGTGATTCAAACTTTTATTAGGGAAGGGGTTAAATGACCTTTATTAACACTTTTTTTTAACTTTTTTTTTGCAGTGTTATAGGTCCCATAGGGACCTATAACACTGCACACACTGATCTCTCATCCTGACCACAGGCGTGTATTAACACGCCTGTGATCAGCATTATCGACGCTTGACTGCTCCTGCCTGGATCTCAGGCACGGAGCAGTCATTCGTCGATCGGACACCGAGGAGGCAGGTAAGAGCCCTCCCGGTGTCCGATCAGCTGTTCGGGACGCCGCGATTTCACCGCGGCGGTCCCGAACAGCTCGACTGAGCAGCCGGGATACTTTCAGTTTCACTTTAGAAGCGGCGGTCAACTTTGACCGCCGCTTCTAAAGGGTTAATACCGCACATCGCCGCGATCGGCGATGTGTGGTATTAGCCGCGGGTCCCGGCCGTTGATTAGCGCCGGGACCCACGCGATATGATGCGGGATCGCGGCGCGATCCCGCTTCATATCGCGGGAGCCGGCGCAGGACGTAAATATACGTCCTGCGTCGTTAAGGGGTTAAAGGGGTACTCCGGTGGAAACCTTTTTTTTTTTTATTTTTATTTTTTTAAATCAACTGGTGCCAGAAAGTTAAACAGATTTGTAAATTACTTCTATTAAAAATTTTTTAATCCTTCCAGTACTTATTAGCTGCTGAATACTACTGAGGAAATTCTTTTCTTTTTGAAACACAGTGCTCCCTGCTGACATCTCTGTCCATTTTACAAATCTGTTTAACTTTCTGGCACCAGTTGATTTAAAAAAAATAAAAGTTTTCCACCGTAGTACCCCTTTAACAGCCTGTTCGTTTTTGAAATTATAAGTAGACCATAGTACAAGTTATGGATGTGCTGCCTTGTTTCTGTTTCTCCATTTGTGAGTTTACTGTTGAAATGCTGCTAGGACTTAAAAGTCTGTGAGTCCTGCTTTGCCCCACCCCCACAGAGTCATATAGGGGAAAAAATGGCACTTACTCCACATGAGCGAGGCAGGAATCACAGTCTTTTTCTGGTAGCACATACAGCTCTTTACTGAATCAGACAAAGCTCATCATGCCTTACACCTTTCCCGTTCAGGGAGCCTTTAGTTAAAATATGTCTCTTTGCTACGGTCTGTGAGATTTTGCTAGTTAAAAAAAGAAACAGCACATTTTCCTGCTTTGATTCATTATAATTCTTCCTCACAATCAAATCAAATATCATTTCATCTGTCGAGAAATCAGACAGGAAGGGTCTTGCATATGTATGTGTGATTGGTTGTTAATCAAGTCTGCAGTCATCAGATCAAGTGAATAAATGAGAACGCACCGTAGACTGCGCTGAAAAGTCCCAAGGACTTGTCCTTCATAGCACAACTTCTGCTCAAAATAACAAACGACACTGTTGTGTGCACTGGCAGCCACTAAAGGTGGCCATACATTTTTAATAAATGTCTTAATACCATCGAGCTGATAATTATTTCTTCCAGCCTCCCCATTAACATAAATGTTTGGCACGGCCTATAGGGAGGAATAGGCTGCAGCCATACAACTGATGGTTACTTATCTCTCCCAGATCAATAGGGTTAGGCAGTGAAATTCTAAAATGTCCAACTACTCAAGGCTTTCCTCTCATCTCTAACCACCCAAAAAGCTAAGGACAGCTGTCCCTGTAAATACAAGTGTACCTACAACTGTTCATCAAGTGCTGCAGTTTAATCTCTCCACCCTTTAGCTTTTCAGCAGCACCAACAGTAGCAGCTCAGTACTTAGGATAACTCTTTCCTTGCTGCTGCTCCATTTTTTCTTTCTGCTCACATAGCACCTTGCAAACTCAGTTTAACCCCTTCTCCCTTCAGATGCCTCATACTACATTTAGTAATGTACAGTGTAAATCATCAGCCCAGTGCAGTTCCAGCATATTTAATCCAGTGCACTTTCTCCAGCACTATGTCATTGCATAGCAGAGAGGAGTATGTGCTTTGATTGGTCAGAGAAGTAAGGGGCAAAAGGAAGTCGATATACACTGCTCAAAAAAAATTAAGGGAACACTTAAACAACGCAATGTAACTCCAAGTCAATCACACTTCTGTGAAATCACACTGTCCACTCAGGAAGCAACACTGATTGACAATCAATTTCACATGCTGTTGTGCAAATGGAACAGACAACAGGTGGAAATTATAGGCAATTAGCAAGACTCCCCCAATAAAGGAGTGGTTCTGCAGGTGGTGACCACAGACTATTTCTCAGTTCCTATGCTTCCTGGCTGATGTTTTGGTCACTTTTGAATGCTGGTGGTGCTTTCACTCTAGTGGTAGCATGAGACGGAGTCTACAACCCACACAAGTGGCTCAGGTAGTGCAGCTCATCCAGGATGGCACATCAATGTGAGCTGTGGCAAGAAGGATTGCTGTGTCTGTAAGCGTAGTGTCCAGAGCATGGAGACGCTACCAGGAGACAGGCCAGTACATCAGGAGACATGGAGGAGGCCGTAGGAGGGCAGCAACCCAGCAGCAGGACTGCTACCTCAGCCTTTGTACAAGGAGGCAGTGGCGTTGCGACCAGGGTGTGGGGGGTGCGGCCCGCACCGGGTGACAACATCCTGATGGGGTGACAGAGGGTACAGTATGTGGCAGATTTATATTCAGAGGGTACAGTATGTGGTAGTATTATATTCAGAGGGTACAGTGTGTGGCAGATTTATATTCAGAGTGTACAGTATGTGTTGGTATTATATTCAGAATGTACAGATGTGTGGTAGTATTATATTCAGTGGGTACAGTGTATGGAAGGTTTATAATCAAAGAGTATAGCGTATAGTAGTATTATATTCAGAGGGTACAGTATGTGGCAGATTTATATTCATAGTGTACAGTATGTGTTGGTATTATATTCAGAATGTACAGTGTGTGGTAGTATTATATTCAGTGGGTACGGTGTATGGAAGGTTTATAATCAAAGAGTATAGCGTATAGTAGTATTATATTCAGAGGGTACAGTATGTGGCAGATTTATATTCAGAGGGTACAGTATGTGTTGGTATTATATTCAGAATGTACAGTGTGTGGTAGTATTATATTCAGTGGGTACGGTGTATGGAAGGTTTATAATCAAAGAATGTAGTGTATAGTAGTATTATATTCAGAGGGTACAGTATGTGGCAGATTTATATTCAGAGGGTACAGTATGTGGCAGATTTATATTCAGAGGGTACAGTATGTGTTGGTATTATATTCAGAATGTACAGTGTGTGGTAGTATTATATTCAGTGGGTACGGTGTATGGAAGGTTTATAATCAGAGAGTGTAGTGTATAATAGTATTATATTTAGAGAATACAGTGTCTGGCAGGTTTATAATAATACTTGTTTTCATATAGAGGATGAGAATGCGCTGACATAGTGAGGAGACGTCTGGGCGTCACATTCTACAGACAGAAGTTTTAGCTGGACCAGGCGGTATGCACCATTTGAATTAGATAAGGAAAGACTATAGAGAAGATGTCACCTGTAGTCACTGATATCATTGTACATTCTCCTCACTATAGAGAAGACGTCACCTGTAGTCACTGATGTCATTGTGTATTCTCCTCACTATAGAGAAGACGTATCCTGTAGTCACTGATATCATTGTGTATTCTCCTCACTATAGAGAAGACGCCACCTGTAGTCACTGATATCATTGTGTATTCTCCTCACTATAGAGAAGACGTCACCTGTAATCACTGATATCATTGTGTATTCTCCTCACTATAGAGAAGACGCCACCTGTAGTCACTGATATCATTGTGTATTCTCCTCACTATAGAGAAGACGTCACCTGTAGTCACTGATATCATTGTGTATTCTCCTCACTATAGAGAAGACGTCACCTGTAATCACTGATATCTGTCACGATTCGGCAGGCTGGAGGTGGATCCTCTGTGTCAGAGAGGGATTGGCGTGGACCGTGTCAGTGGACCGGTTCTAAGTTGCTACTGGTTTTCACCAGAGCCCGCCGCAAAGCGGGATGGTCTTGCAGCGGCGGTAGCAACCAGGTCGTATCCACCGGCAACGGCTCAACCTCTCTGACTGCTGAGATAGGCGCGGTACAAGGGATAAGGCAAGAGCAAGGTCGGACGTAGCAGAAGGTCGGGGCAGGCGGCAAGGATCGTAGTCTATAGAAACAACAGGAGGTCAGGAACACAGTATGGGTAAACACAGAAGTAGCTTTCTCAAGGCACTAAGGCATCAAGATCCGGCAAGGAAGTGCAGGGGAAGTGAGGTAATGTAGCCAGGGAGCAGGTGGAAGCTAATTAGGCTGATTGGGCCAGGCAGCAATCATTGGTGCACTGGCCCTTTAAATCTCAGAGAGCTGGCGCGCGCGCGCCCTAGAGAGCGGAGACGCACGCGCCAGAACATGAACGCCGGGGACCAGGACAGGTGAGTGACTTTGGATGCGATTCGCGACCGGGCGCGTCCCGCCATGCGAATCGCATCCCTGCCGGCAATGTCAGTGCAGCGCTCCCGGTCAGCGGGTCTGACCTGGGCGCTGCAGGGAGAGAAACGCCGCGAGCGCTTCGGGTAGGAGCAGGGACCCGGAGCGCTCGGCGTAACAATATCATTGTGTATTCTCCTCACTATAGAGAAGACGTCACCTGTAGTCACTGATATCATTGTGTATTCTCCTCACTATAGAGAAGACGTCACCTGTAGTCACTAATATCATTGTACATTCTCCTCACTATAGAGAAGACATCACCTGTAGTCACTGATATCATTGTGTATTCTCCTCACTATAGAGAAGACGTCACCTGTAATCACTGATATCATTGTGCATTCTCCGCACTATAGAGAAGATGTCACCTGTAGTCACTGATATCATTGTGTATTCTCCTCACTATAGAGAAGAAGTCACCTGTAGTCACTGATATCATTGTGTATTCTCCTCACTATAGAGAAGACGTCACCTGTAGTCACTGATATCATTGTGTATTCTCCTCACTATAGAGAAGAAGTCACCTGTAGTCACTGATATCATTGTGTATTCTCCTCACTATAGAGAAGACGTCACCTGTAGTCACTGATATCATTGTGTATTCTCCTCACTATGTCCTATCAGAGCTGTAGTCACTTGTAAGTTCTACAGTTATGGTGAGTGAAACTACAACTCCCAGCATAACCTTACCACTGCATAAAGGGGTACTCTACTGGAAAACATTTTTTTTAATCAACTGGTGCTACAAAGTTAAACAGATTTATAAATTACTTCTACTTAAAAATCTTAATCCTTCCAGTACTTCTTAGCTGCTGTATAAGTGATTCACAGGAAGTTCTTTTCTTTTTTAATTTCTTTTCTGTCTGACCACAGTGCTCTGTGCTGACACCTCTGTCCATGTCAAGAACTGTCCATAGTAGGAGCAAATCCCCATTGCAAACCTATCCTGCTCTGGACAGTTCCTAACATGGACAGACAGAGCAGTGGACAGACTGGAAAGAACTATACAACTTCCTGTGGAGAATACAACAGCTTATAAGCACTGTAAGGATTAAGATTTTAAATAGAAGGAATTTAAAAATCTGTTTAACTTTCTGGCACCAGTTGATATAAAAGTAAATGTTTTCCAGTGGAGTACCCCTTAAGTAATTCTGGGAGCTGTATATTTAAATGGTGAAAACTTCTTTAACACTTTCCCATTCTGTGGCAACTGGTATATCTGATTATTATACTGGAATTTCTCACAATGCGCTACACCAGTGGTGTCTGTCACAACAGGCTAAAACCTTACTGAGGGGGGTAGGTATGGGGTGACACCCTTTTCTACCGCACCGGGTGACACCAACCCTAGCAACGCCACTGCAAGGAGGAGCACTGCCAGAGCCCTGCAAAATGACCTCCAGCAGGCCACAAATGTGCATGTGTTCACTCAGTCAGAAACAGACTCCATGAGGGTGGTATGAGGGTCCAACCTCCACAGGTGGGGGTTGTGCTTACAGCCCAACACTGTGCAGGACATTTGGCATTTGCCAGAAAACACCAAGATTGGCAAATTTGCCACTGGTGCCCTGTGCTCTTCACAGATGAAAGAAGGTTCACACTGGGCACATGTGATAGACATGACAGAGTCTGGAGATGCCGTGGAGAACGTTCTGCTGCCTGCAACATCCTCCAGCATGACCGATTTGGCGGTGGGTCAGTAATGGTGTGGGGTGGCATTTCTTTGGGGGGGGCGCACAGCCCTCCATGTGCTTGCCAGACGTAGCCTGACTGTCATTAGGTACCGAGATGAGATCCTCAGACCCCTTGTGAGACCATATGCTGGTGCGGTTGGCCCTGGGCTCCTCCTAATGCAAGACAATGCTAGACCTCATGTGGCTGGAGTGTGTCAGCAGTTCCTGCAAGAGGAAGGCATTGATGCTATGGACTGGCCGCCCGTTCCCCAGACCTGAATCCGATTGAGCACATCTGGGACATCATGCCGCGTTGCACCACAGGCTGTCCAGGAGTTGGCGGATGCTTTAGTCCAGGTCTGGGAGGACATCCTCAGGAAACCATCCGCCACCTCATCAGGAGCATGCCCAGGCGTTGTAGAGGTCATACAGGCACGTGGAGGCCACACATACTACTGAGCCTCATTTTGACTTGTTTTAAGGACATTACATAAGGTTTGATCAGCCTGTAGTGTGGTTTTCCACTTTTATTGTGTGGAGTGTGACTCCCTATCCAGACCTCTGTGGGTTGATAAATTTGATCTCCATTGATAATTTTTGTGTGATTTTGTTGTCAGCACATTCAACTATGTAAAGATGAAAGTATTTCATACGATTAGTTCATTCATTCAGATCTAGGATGTGTTATCTTGGTGTTCCCTTTATTTTTTTTTGAGCAGTGTATGTGCACTACTAGGAAACAGCCCAGCTCAGGTTCCACCCCCTGAAATTGATAATATTAAAAATAGCTGTGCACCATGGAGGGGACTCTCAGGTGCTCAATGACAGCAGTTAGAGAGAGCAAGAATCACATTGTCACCTCTCTAAAGGGTTAATTTAACAAAACCATGCAGGTTTTTTTTTTTTCTTTTGAAATGACAGGTACACTTTAATTCCTTAACTAATGTGTTTTAAGTGTTCTTTAGATAGCTATTATATTTGTTTGCCTATGGACCCTTTTAAGGCCCCATACATTTTAGAAAATAGTCACTGATTGTCTAATGTGCATGGTCCCTCTCGACATGTAAACTTGGAGGGGATAGGCCACCGACTGAGCTGTCTAGTAGCAACTTACCCCTCCTCTCCCCATTTAGTGCACATAAATGGTTGGTCTAACATTCACGTGCATGAAGGGATTGGGAGAGATAGCTGTCACAATTGCATGTTTATAAGTACCTTTAGGCATCAAAGGAGCACTCCAGCAGGTGGAGTTTTTTTTAAATATTATGGCCATTGTGTGGGATATAAAAAAAAAAAAAACCTACTCCCGTGGTGCCTCTGGTGTCCTGGTCCAGTCCCCAGAGGGAGATCCGCTTCCTAGTGCTTTGTGTGCCTATTATGTACGGAAGCACTTCGGTCCAATGTGTCATACTGCAGCTTAGGGAATCGCTGGCTAAGGTGGGACATCATTGCAGCCAGCGATTTGCTTATGTGATTTTCACCCCACTATTTATTATTACCAGCATACAAAATGACTGTTGTCTCGGATTTTTCCCAGCTTGCAATGCGGCCGAGACCTGACTCACTAGTCAGCTGATCACAGGGAGCCTGTCTGCTTCAATGGGTGGAGGGATCAATCTGCAACTAATGCAACAGCTGTAGGCACCCTGATTGAAAACCACAGGTCTTTTGAATGGATGCCGCTCATTTATGTTTCAATGGGTGGGGTGGCTGATGTGTGGTTGGGAGGAAAATGGAATTATGGGATTTGTAGTCAAAGAAAAATCAAACAGGAAATACCAGTTCACAAAAAACTAGCCACAGTGTTATGGTAATTTCACAACATAGCCATTTATCCCCAAGACAAGCGCAGATCCTTCCTAAGCATGTCCATTACTGTCTGCCAGGTACGTACTAATATCACCTTATGGTGGATAACCCCTTTAAGTACATTATACAAATGTGTCTCCTATTTACTTCTAACCACAGTACGTCTAAATAAAGACACAATTACAAATATCTTTTGAACTGGAATGATGGTATCATTTAAAAAGAAAATTCATAAAATTTGATTATACAATTTGCAAATTTACACGTATTATGATGACAAGATGATGGAAAGAGGAATGTAAAAAGTTAAAAATACAGAATAAATGTTGACTCTAAACATCTGCCACAGAATCTTAATGTATTTTCGGATTGATATACATATCTTTCTCCTGGTTAAAGTTTGTAATGTAATTCCAACCACAAAGCCCCATCATACTGGCACAGCTCCCCACTAAAGCCTGTGACAGTCCTGAATAAGTTATTGCTCTATCCAAGGACCCTATAGCATCTGTGTGGTCTACATCTAGATGGTGGGTTTACTATTAGTATAGGTTCCTTAAAGGGGTACACCAGTGGTAAATATTTTTTTTTAATCAACTGGTGCCAGAAAATTAAACAGATTTGTAAATGACTTATCTTTAAAAATCTTAATCCTTATCAGCTGCTGTATACTACAGAGATAGTTGTATGTCTGAGCACAGTGCTCTCTGCTGACACCTCTGTCCGTATCAGGAACTGTCCAGAGCAGGAGAGGTTTCTATGAGGATTTGTTCCTGCTTTGGATAGTTCCTGAGGGGCAGCAGAGAGCACTGTGGTCAGGCAGAAAAGAACTATACAACTTCCTCTGGAGCATACAGCAGCTAAGTACTGGAAGTATTAAAGGGGTACTCCGGCCACAAGAAAATCTTATCCCCCATCCAAAGGATAAGATGCCTGATCGCGGGGGTCCCCAATCTAGCATGCAGCACCCACCTTTAAGTACTGCCGTAAGCGCAGGAGGTTCTCAGTCTTTTGAATCCCGACCACGAGGACAGATTATCGTGATGTCACGACTCCGCCCCCATGTGATGTCACGTCCCACCCCCTCGATGCAAGTCTGTGGGAAGGGGCGGAACCTCCAGTGCTTCCGGCAGTACTTACAGGTGGGTGCTGTATGCTAGATTGCGGGGGTCCCCAGCGGCGGGACCCCTGTGATCAGACATCTCATCCCCTATCCTTTGGATAGGGGATAAGATGTCTTGGGGCCGTAGTACCCCTTTAAGATTTTTAAATAGAAGTAATTTTACAAATCTACGGTATTTAACTTTTTGGTACCAGTTGATTTAAAAAAAAAAAAAATTCCATTGGAGTACCCCTTTAAGAGGAAACATCAAGCACATAGCAATATGCTAGTTATTTAGTGCTCTGTGTTATCCTGATGCAAAATCCTGATTTCAATATTGACATTTCTCAAGAACCGTGGCCAGTTATGCCATGATGCAAATTCACAGTAGACCCTATCCAGACAAGCTACTGTCTTGTTATAGGGGTTACCATTCAATGCGTCTGTATTATGAAGGAGCTTTGGTGAGGAGAAGGTCAATACAGTTCCTCTGAACAGTTGCAAAGGGGAAGGGGTAAACTATGCGAAGGCTCCGCATTGTCTACCTCTATGGTATTAGCGGGTTCTGCTTTTAGAATGGGTTCCTTAAAGGAAAATCTGGTAGAAGTTTAAATTTTTTTACATAAGAATTTTATATAATGGAAAGTTGCACAATGATTATAGGAATACTGTATTTACAAAAATTTGCATTACAAAACTAAACGCAATGGGGGAGATTTATCACTGGTTTGTTTTGTATGTCATTCTCAGTCACTTTTGTTGCAAGCAGGTCCGGCCTTAGGGGTGTGTGAGCTGTTCGGCCGCACAGGGCACCAAAGCAACAGTGGTGCCGGGCGGCCAACACAGCTCGCAGTGTAACAGGCCGGCCGAAGATGGGGAGAAGCCATAGGCGTGCGCGCGGGGGGTCAAGCCCTAATCAAGCCCTCCCTCCCGCCCCCCGCGTTACCTTTAAAAACGCCGCCAGGAAATAGGAAATAGGGCACGCAGGGACGTCACTGACGTCCCATGTGTGTGCCCATAGCAACAGCAGAGCGGAGCAGCAAGTAAGAGGACGCGCGCGCATGGTAAGTTACCTGTATGTTGTACGTCATCTTCAGTGTTCCGACCACCACTCCTCCGGTCCCAGGACCTACTGCCATGGTCTATAGGCCATATCTGCACCTAATGTGGGGAACTATACTGCCAACCTAATGTGGAGAGCTATACTGCACCTAATGTGGAGAACTATACTGCACCTAATGTGGGGAACTATACTGCACCTAATGTGGGGAACTATATGGCACCTAATGTGGGGAACAATTCTGCACCTAATGTGGAGAGCTATACTGCACCTAATGTGGGGAAACTATACTGCACCTAATGTGGAGAGCTATACTGCACCTAATGTGGGGGAACTATACTGCACCTAATGTGGGGGAACTATACTGCACCAAATGTGGGGTACTATATGGCACCTAATGTGGGGGAACTATACTGCACATAATGTGGGGAAGTATACTGGACCTAATGTGGGGAAACTGTACTGCACCTAATGTGGGGGAACTGTACTGCACCTAATGTGGAGAACTATACTGCACCTAATGTGGGCAACTATACTGCACCTAATGTGGGGAACTATACTGCACCTAATGTGGGGGAACTATATGGCACCTAATGTGGGGAACTATACTGCACCTAATGTGGAGAGCTATACTGCACCTAATGTGGGGGAACTATACTGCACCTAATGTGGAGAACTATATGGCCCCTAATGTGGGGAAACTATACTGCACCTAATGTGGGGGAACTATACTGCACCTAATGTGGAGAGCTATACTGCACCTAATGTGGGGGAACTATACTGCACCTAATGTGGGGGAACTATACTGCACCTAATGTGGGGAACTATATGGCACCTAATGTGGGGGAACTATACTGCACATAATGTGGGGAAGTATACTGGACCTAATGTGGGGGAACTATACTGCACCTAACGTGGGGAAACTGTACTGCACCTAATGTGGGGAGCTATACTGCGCCTAATGTGGGGGAACTATACTGCACCTAATGTGGGGGAACTATACTGCACCTCATGTGGGGGAACTATATGGCACCTAATGTGGGAAACTATATGGCACCTAATGTGGGGAACTATACTACACCAAATGTGGGGGAACTATACTGCACCTAATGTGGGGGAACTATACTGCACCTAATGTGGGGAACTATACGGCACCTAATGTGGGGAACTATACTGCACCTAGTGTGGGTAACTATATGGCACCTAATGTGGGGGAACTATACTGCACCTAATGTGGGGGAACTATACTGCACCTAATGTGGGGGAACTATACTACACCTAATGTGGGGAACTATATGGCACCTAATGTGGGGGAACTATACTGCACCTAGAGTGGGGAACTATATGGCACCTAATGTGGGGGAACTATACTGCACCTAATGTGGGGGAACTATACTGCACCTAATGTGGGGGAACTATACTGCACCTAATGTGGGGGAACTGTACTGCCCCTAATGCGGGGGAACTGTACTGCCCCTAATGCGGGGGAACTGTACTGCATCTAATGTGGGGGAACTGTACTGCACCTAAAGTGGGGAGCTATACTGCACCTAATGTGGAGAACTATACTGCACCTAATATGGGGAACTATACTCCACCTAATGTGGAGAGCTATGCTGCACCTAATGTGGAGAACTATACTGCACCTAATGTGGGGGAACTATACTGCACCTAATGTGGGGAACTATACTGCACCTAATGTGGGGGAATTATACTGCACCTAATGTGGGGGAACTATACTGCACCTAATGTGGGGAACTATATGGCACCTAATGTGGGGGTACTATACTGCACCTAGTGTGGGGAACTATACTGTACCTAATGTGGGGGAACTATACTGCACTTAATGTGGGGGAACTATACTGCACCTAATGTGGGGGAACTATACTGCACCTAATGTGGGGGAACTATATGGTACCTAATTTGAGGGAACTATACTGCACCTAATGTGGGGAAACTATACTGCACCTAATGTGGGGAACTATACTGCACCTAATGTGGGGGAACTATACTTCACCTAATGTGGGGAACTATACTGCACCTAATGTGGGGGAACTATACTGCACCTAATGTAGGGGAACTATACTGCACCTAATGTGGGGAACTATATGGCACCTAATGGGGTGGAACTATACTGCACCTAGTGTGGGGAACTATACTGCACCTAATGTAGGGGAACTATACTGCACCTAATGTGGGGAACTATATGGCACCTAATGTGGTGGAACTATACTGCACCTAGTGTGGGGAACTATACTGTACCTAATGTGGGGGAACTATACTGCACTTAATGTGGGGGAACTATACTGCACCTAATGTGGGGGAACTATACTGCACCTAATGTGGGGGAACTATTTGGCACCTAATGTGGGGGAACTATACTGCACCTAATGTGGGGGAACTATACTGCACCTAATATGGGGGAACTATACTGCACCTAATGTGGGGGAACTATACTGCACCTAATGTGGGGGAACTATACCGCACCTAATGTGGGGGAACTGTACTGCCCCTAATGCGGTGGAACTGTACTGCCCCTAATGTGGGGGAACTGTACTGCACCTAATGTGGGGAGCTATACTGCACCTAATGTGGAGAACTATACTGCACCTAATATGGGGAACTATACTCCACCTAATGTGGAGAGCTATGCTGCACCTAATGTGGAGAACTATACTGCACCTAATGTGGGGGAACTATACTGCACCTAATGTGGAGAACTATACTGCACCTAATGGGGGGGAACTATACTGCAACTAATGTGGGGGAACTATACTGCACCTAATGTGGGGAACTATATGGCACCTAATGTGGGGGAACTATACTGCACCTAGTGTGGGGAACTATACTGTACCTAATGTGGGGGTACTATACTGCACTTAATGTGGGGGAACTATATGGCACCTAATTTGGGGGAACTATACTGCACCTAATGTGGGGGAACTATACTGCACCTAATGTGGGGGAACTGTACTGCCCCTAATGCGGGGGAACTGTACTGCACCTAATGTGGGGGAACTGTACTGCACCTAATGTGGGGAGCTATACTGCACCTAATGTGGAGAACTATACTGCAGGTAATATGGGGAACTATACTCCACCTAATGTGGAGAGCTATGCTGCACCTAATGTGGAGAACTATACTGCACTTATGTGGGGGAACTATACTGCACCTAATGTGGGGAACTATACTGCACCTAATGTGGGGAACTATACTGCACCTAATGTGGGGGAACTATACTGCACCTAATGTGGGGAACTATACTGCACCTAATGTGGAGGAACTATTCTTCACCTAATGTGGGGGAACTATACTGCACCTAATGTGGGGAACTATATGGCACCTAATGTTGGGGAAATATACTACACCTAGTGTGGGGAACTATACTGTACCTAATGTGGGGGAACTATATTGCACTTAATGTGGGGGAACTATACTGCACCTAATGTGGGGGAACTATACTGCACCTAATGTGGGGGAACTATTTGGCACCTAATTTGGGGGAACTATACTGCACCTAATGTGGGGGAACTATACTGCACCTAATGTGGGGGAACTATACTGCACCTAATATGGTGGAACTATACTGCACCTAATGTGGGGAACTATACTGCACCTAATGTGGGGGAACTATACCGCACCTAATGTGGGGGAACTGTACTGCCCCTAGTGCGGGGGAACTGTTCTGCCCCTAATGTGGGGGAACTGTACTGCACCTAATGTGGGGAGCTATACTGCACCTAATGTGGAGAACTATACTGCACCTAATATGGGGAACTATACTCCACCTAATGTGGAGAGCTATGCTGCACCTAATGTGGAGAACTATACTGCACCTAATGTGGGGGAACTATACTGCACCTAATGTGGGAGAACTATACTGCACCTAATGTGGGGGAACTATACTGCACCTAATGTGGGGAACTATACGGCACCTAATGTGGGGGAACTATACTGCACTTAATGTGGGGGAACTATACTGTACCTAATGTGGGGGAACTATACTGCAGTTAATGTGGGGGAACTATACTGCACCTAATGTGGTGGAACTATACTGCACCTAATGTGGGGGAACTATATGGCACCTAATTTGGGGTAACTATACTGCACCTAATGTGGGGGAACTATACTGTACCTAATGTGGGGGAACTATACTGCACTTAATGTGGGGGAACTATACTGCACCTAATGTGGGGGAACTATACTGCACCTAATGTGGGGGAACTATTTGGCACCTAATGTGGGGGAACTATACTGCACCTAATGTGGGGGAACTATACTGCACCTAATGTGGGGGAACTATACTGCACCTAATGTGGGGGAACTATACCGCACCTAATGTGGGGGAACTGTACTGCCCCTAATGCGGGGGAACTGTACTGCCCCTAATGTGGGGGAACTGTACTGCACCTAATGTGGGGAGCTATACTGCACCTAATGTGGAGAACTATACTGCACCTAACATGGGGAACTATACTCCACCTAATGTGGAGAGCTATGCTGCACCTAATGTGGAGAAATATACTGCACCTAATGTGGGGGAACTATACTGCACCTAATGGGGGGGAACTATACTGCAACTAATGTGGGGGAACTATACTGCACCTAATGTGGGGAACTATATGGCACCTAATGTGGGGGAACTATACTGCACCTAGTGTGGGGAACTATACTGTACCTAATGTGGGGGAACTATACTGCACTTAATGTGGGGGAACTATACTGCACCTAATGTGGGGGAACTATATGGCACCTAATTTGGGGGAACTATACTGCACCTAATGTGGGGGAACTATACTGCACTACTGCACCTAATCTGGGGGAACTGTACTGCCCCTAATGCGGGGGAACTGTACTGCACCTAATGTGGGGGAACTGTACTGCACCTAATGTGGAGAACTATACTGCAGGTAATATGGGGAACTATACTCCACCTAATGTGGAGAGCTATGCTGCACCTAATGTGGGGGAACTGTACTGCCCCTAATGCGGGGGAACTGTACTGCACCTAATGTGGGGGAACTGTACTGCACCTAATGTGGGGAGCTATACTGCACCTAATGTGGAGAACTATACTGCAGGTAATATGGGGAACTATACTCCACCTAATGTGGAGAGCTATGCTGCACCTAATGTGGAGAACTATACTGCACTTATGTGGGGGAACTATACTGCACCTAATGTGGGGAACTATACTGCACCTAATGTGGGGGAACTATACTGCACCTAATGTGGGGAACTATGCTGCACCTAATGTGGAGGAACTATACTTCACCTAATGTGGGGGAACTATACTGCACCTAATGTGGGGAACTATATGGCACCTAATGTTGGGGAAATATACTACACCTAGTGTG
The DNA here is from genome assembly GCF_029499605.1 of Hyla sarda. Lineage (NCBI taxonomy): Eukaryota > Metazoa > Chordata > Amphibia > Anura > Hylidae > Hyla > Hyla sarda. The sequence goes on along the minus strand of NC_079198.1, from coordinate 103,558,699 downwards.
GGGAACTATACTGTACCTAATGTGGGGGAACTATACTGCACTTAATGTGGGGGAACTATACTGCACCTAATGTGGGGTAACTATACTGCACCTAATGTGGGGGAACTATTTGGCACCTAATTTGGGGGAACTATACTGCACCTAATGTGGGGGAACTATACTGCACCTAATGTGGGGGAACTATACTGCACCTAATATGGTGGAACTATACTGCACCTAATGTGGGGGAACTGTACTGCCCCTAGTGCGGGGGAACTGTTCTGCCCCTAATGTGGGGGAACTGTACTGCACCTAATGTGGGGAGCTATACTGCACCTAATGTGGAGAACTATACTGCACCTAATATGGGGAACTATACTTCACCTAATGTGGAGAGCTATGCTGCACCTAATGTGGAGAACTATACTGCACCTAATGTGGGGGAACTATACTGCACCTAATGTGGGGGAACTATACTGCACCTAATGTGGGGGAACTATACTGCACCTAATGTGGGGAACTATATGGCACCTAATGTGGGGGAACTATACTGCACTTAATGTGGGGGAACTATACTGTACCTAATGTGGGGGAACTATACTGCACTTAATGTGGGGGAACTATACTGCACCTAATGTGGTGGAACTATACTGCACCTAATGTGGGGGAACTATATGGCACCTAATTTGGGGGAACTATACTGCACCTAATGTGGGGGAACTATATGGCACCTAATGTGGGGAACTATACTGCACCTAATGTGGGGGAACTATACCGCACCTAATGTGGGGGAACTGTACTGCTCCTAATGTGGGGGAACTGTACTGCACCTAATGTGGGGGAACTGTACTGCACCTAATGTGGGGGAACTATACTGCACCTAATGTGGGGGAACTATACTGCACCTAATGTGGAGAGCTATGCTGCACCTAATGTGGGGAACTATACTGCACCTAATGTGGGGGAACTATACTGCACCTAATGTGGAGAGCTATACTGCACCTAATGTGTGGGAACTATACTTCACCTAATGTGGGGGAACTATACTGCACCTAATGTGGGGGAACTATACTGCACCTAATGTGGGGGAACTATACTGCACCTAATGTGGGGGAACTATACTGCACCTAATGTGGGGGAACTATATGGCACCTAATTTGGGGTAACTATACTGCACCTAATGTGGGGGAACTATACTGTACCTAATGTGGGGGAACTATACTGCACTTAATGTGGGGGAACTATACTGCACCTAATGTGGGGGAACTATACTGCACCTAATGTGGGGGAACTATTTGGCACCTAATGTGGGGGAACTATACTGCACCTAATGTGGGGGAACTATACTGCACCTAATGTGGGGGAACTATACTGCACCTAATGTGGGGGAACTATACTGCACCTAATGTGGGGGAACTATACCGCACCTAATGTGGGGGAACTGTACTGCCCCTAATGCGGGGGAACTGTACTGCCCCTAATGTGGGGGAACTGTACTGCACCTAATGTGGGGAGCTATACTGCACCTAATGTGGAGAACTATACTGCACCTAACATGGGGAACTATACTCCACCTAATGTGGAGAGCTATGCTGCACCTAATGTGGAGAAATATACTGCACCTAATGTGGGGGAACTATACTGCACCTAATGGGGGGGAACTATACTGCAACTAATGTGGGGGAACTATACTGCACCTAATGTGGGGAACTATATGGCACCTAATGTGGGGGAACTATACTGCACCTAGTGTGGGGAACTATACTGTACCTAATGTGGAGGAACTATACTGCACTTAATGTGGGGGAACTATACTGCACCTAATGTGGGGGAACTATATGGCACCTAATTTGGGGGAACTATACTGCACCTAATGTGGGGGAACTATACTGCACCTAATCTGGGGGAACTGTACTGCCCCTAATGCGGGGGAACTGTACTGCACCTAATGTGGGGGAACTGTACTGCACCTAATGTGGGGAGCTATACTGCACCTAATGTGGAGAACTATACTGCAGGTAATATGGGGAACTATACTCCACCTAATGTGGAGAGCTATGCTGCACCTAATGTGGAGAACTATACTGCACTTATGTGGGGGAACTATACTGCACCTAATGTGGGGAACTATACTGCACCTAATATGGGGGAACTATACTGCACCTAATGTGGGGAACTATACTGCACCTAATGTGGAGGAACTATACTTCACCTAATGTGGGGGAACTATACTGCACCTAATGTGGGGAACTATATGGCACCTAATGTTGGGGAAATATACTACACCTAGTGTGGGGAACTATACTGTACCTAATGTGGGGGAACTATACTGCACTTAATGTGGGGGAACTATACTGCACCTAATGTGGGGTAACTATACTGCACCTAATGTGGGGGAACTATTTGGCACCTAATTTGGGGGAACTATACTGCACCTAATGTGGGGGAACTATACTGCACCTAATGTGGGGGAACTATACTGCACCTAATATGGTGGAACTATACTGCACCTAATGTGGGGAACTATACTGCACCTAATGTAGGGGAACTATACCGCACCTAATGTGGGGGAACTGTACTGCCCCTAGTGCGGGGGAACTGTTCTGCCCCTAATGTGGGGGAACTGTACTGCACCTAATGTGGGGAGCTATACTGCACCTAATGTGGAGAACTATACTGCACCTAATATGGGGAACTATACTTCACCTAATGTGGAGAGCTATGCTGCACCTAATGTGGAGAACTATACTGCACCTAATGTGGGGGAACTATACTGCACCTAATGTGGGGGAACTATACTGCACCTAATGTGGGGGAACTATACTGCACCTAATGTGGGGAACTATATGGCACCTAATGTGGGGGAACTATACTGCACTTAATGTGGGGGAACTATACTGTACCTAATGTGGGGGAACTATACTGCACCTAATGTGGTGGAACTATACTGCACCTAATGTGGGGGAACTATATGGCACCTAATTTGGGGGAACTATACTGCACCTAATGTGGGGGAACTATATGGCACCTAATGTGGGGAACTATACTGCACCTAATGTGGGGGAACTATACCGCACCTAATGTGGAGGAACTGTACTGCTCCTAATGTGGGGGAACTGTACTGCACCTAATGTGGGGGAACTGTACTGCACCTAATGTGGGGGAACTATACTGCACCTAATGTGGGGGAACTATACTGCACCTAATGTGGAGAGCTATGCTGCACCTAATGTGGGGAACTATACTGCACCTAATGTGGGGGAACTATACTGCACCTAATGTGGAGAGCTATACTGCACCTAATGTGTGGGAACTATACTTCACCCAATGTGGGGGAACTATACTGCACCTAATGTGGGGGAACTATACTGCACCTAATGTGGGGGAACTATACTGCACCTAATGTGGGGGAACTATACTGCACCTAATGTGGAGAGCTATACTGCACCTAATGTGGGGGAACTATACTGCACCTAATGTGGGGGAGCTATACTGCACCTAATGTGGAGAGCTATACTGCACCTAATGTGGGGGAACTGTACTGCATCTGATTAAGGGGGCAGGGTTGGTGAAGGGGGATATGGGACTGATTAAGGGGGCAGGGGACTGATTAAATATTTAAAAAAAAATATTTGTTACAAAGATTTTTTTCCTCTTTGTGTATGTTTATAGGTTAATTGGGATGGGAAGAGGGGGGCGCCACAAGTTTAGCTCGCACACGGCCCCTGAACACCTACGGCCGGCACTGGTTGCAGGTGTTTTGTTGGACATATTTTATCACACAGTCTTGTGAGGTGTAATAAATAATACGAGAGTCCACCATAACCAACAAAATGACTTAAAAACACCTTTTCTCATGTTGTCAAGCAGGTTTCTAGTCTATGTTTGGATTTTTTTTTCTTTCAACCATTGCCTTGTAGTTTTGCGTATTTTCTAAAAATTGCAAATGATAAATTTAATGACCGCTGCATGTTAAGTGGCGTACAAAGACAAGGTTTTAATAAATTATTTATATTGTAAGTTGAAAAAAAAAAACATGCAAAACCAACATTGCTCAAAAAAAATAATACAAAAAAAAAACCTTGCCTAATAGACCAATAACAATTAAAAATGGATTCCTAAATCTCCCTTCATTCATTTTAATAGTTAATCTACTGTAAACTTTTAAGATGTTTTACTTTCCATACAGGTCCTTAAAATTTCATCATTACGATTGCATCATTCCAGCGACTCAGCTCCCCCCATAAGGATTGTGGGAAACAAAGCGAGCGGCTGTCTACCCTCCTAACTATTATTGTGTGATCATGTGACAGAGAGCTGGTATCACAGGAACGCTCTCAAAGGACATATTGCCTCATCACTCAAAGCGGAAGAAAAAAAAACAAACAGCCACCTTGGCGATAAAGGGAACACAAGGCCCTCAGGATTATGAGCGCCATCCGCTGCTCGAAAAATGACACCGATGTACAGTGAAATCATAAAGGGGACGTACAGTCGCTACTGCGTTCCGAATCACTGATCCAATGGTTTGTTAGCGGGTTTTCTGTGACAATATGGTCCCTATTAAAAACCGAGAAAAAAACAACAAGAGGTGCGCCCCCAGTGAGGACCGTTTGATGATAATGAAGGTGTAACATAAAGATGGGTTCTTACCCCTAGGTGTTGCGCTTAGAGCACAACACCTATAGTAGCGTAGAAATCAAGGGAAACCGCTGCCACGAGGAACCACCCGGTTTGACGTCCGTCAGTCCGGTAGTAAGCAATGGGAAGAAATATGTGGATAGATTCCTCTTAGGAAGGCGCTGGTACCCAAGGATGGAGAGAAACTTCTTTATTGGCAACGCGTTTCGATCCCGAACCGGGATAATGCCTGACGAAGATCCCGGTTCGGGATCGAAACGCGTTGCCAATAAAGAAGTTTCTCTCCATCCTTGGGTACCAGCGCCTTCCTAAGAGGAATCTATCCACATATTTCTTCCCAATATGGTCCCTATGGTAATCCGTTCCAAACGGACCATCGTTTGTTGAAACCATCGCATGTTGAGGGATCCGTGCAATGTAAAGTATAGGACAGTGGTCTACAACCTGCGGACCTCCAGATGTTGCAAAACTACAACACCCAGCATGCCCGGACAGCCATTGGCTGTCCGGGCATGCTGGGTGTTGTAGTTTTGCAACATCTGGAGGTCCGCAGGTTGTAGACCACTGTTAGACGAAGTTGTACTCACCTGTCCCCGCCGCTCCGGACCGTCACCGCTCGTCACCGCTGCCCGGGATGTTGCCGTCCATCGCTGTCGCCGCGTCCCAGAGGTGTCCCTGACGCTCCGGCAAGGCCTCTGCTTCCGCGCCATCCGCGCTCTCCGACGCCGCCATCACGTCGCTACGCACGCCGCTCCTATTGGATGACGGGACGGCGTGCGCAGCGACGTGATGACAATGATGGAGAGCGCCGCCGATGCAGGGGATCCCGAAGAGGACGCGCCAGAGCCCCTAGGACAGGTAAGTGATCGTCAGCGGACCACACGGGGCACCGTAAACGGCTATCCGGTTGCAGCTGAAGCAGTCTGCGCTGCCGGATAGGCGTTTATGCGATGGCCCCGACATACAAAAGCATCGTATGTTGATGCTGCCTTCAACATGCGACGGCCTCTGAGAGACCATCGTATGTTGAAATGATCCTATGTCGGGGGTCGAGGGGTCACTGTATATAATTAAAGGGCCACGCTTTATCATAGATGAGCTCTTTACGACGCGCTTTTATGTTCACCGTGCTCCTTGGATGAAAAGATCGCTGCTAAAATATGCAAAATGTGGCTTGTGCTGTTGTTGTCTGAGTAGGTTTTAGTAGGTTATAAATAAGCCGGTGTAACAAAGACTACACGCTGAAGATTTTTTATTTTTTTTCTCCCAAGTGACAAAGTTCAGCTCGCAGTGGCGAGTACGGAAGTATCGCCTGGTGATATGAGCAAAACATAATGAATCATCACCTCTCATTGGTTTACATTTTATCTCTTCCTGTCGTCCACTGATTAACCCCGAAGAGAGTGTTCGCTGTGTGCTCAGTCTCCTAGAGGGAATTTAAAGAAACATTAGCCCTATAATGGGGCATCCTATAAAAAGCATCCGCATATATAAAAGCTTCCCAGAAAATTGCAGACAAAGTAGTGATCATGGGGGGATGGGGGGGGGGGGGGGGGCGGACGGGACGGGACGAATCTTGAAATGGGAATGAAGAGGCGATTTTTATCTTGAACGATACGGATCAGTTTACACAGGTGGTTCAATAAAATGAAGGGGCAAATAAATCTAGGTTACCTTTAAATATATTCACAGGAAGAGCTGTGAGACTATGGAAGTCTCTGCCACGTGATGTAGTGATGTCTGACTCAATAAACAAGTTCAAGGGGGGCCTGGATGTTTTTTGGAAAAAATATAACATTACAGGTTGTGAATACTAGACTTCCAGTGGGGCAAAAAAAAGGATTTAGTCAGCCACCAATTGTGCAAGTTCTTCCATTTAAAGGGGTTCTCCACTGCCCTGTCTTCCGGAGCTCTGCTCCCAGCGTCCGGAAGTTTATTAGTCCGGACGCTGTGTGCGGGCTTCCGTGTTCGAGGCCGCCCCCTTGTTACGTCACACCCGCCCCCTCAACGAAAGTCTATGGGAAGGGGGTGAAACCGCTGTCGCGCACCCTTTCCATAGATTTTCGTTGAGGGGGCGGGCGTGATGTCACGAGGGGGCGACCTTGAACACGGAAGCCCGCACACAGCGTCTGGACTAATAAACTTCCGGACGGTGCGAGCAGAGCTCCGGAAGACAGGGCAGTGGAGAACCCCTTTAAAAAGATGAGAGAGGCCTGTAATTTTCATCATAGGGATACCTCAACTATGAGAGACATAATGAGAAAAAAATGCATAAAGTCACATTGTCTGATGTTTAAAGAATTTATTTGCAAATGATGGTGGAAAATAAGTATTTGGTCAATAACAAAGGTTCATCTCAATACTTTGTTACCGTATATACCCTTTGTTGGCAATGACAGAGGTCAAACATTTTCTGTAAGGCTAGAATTTTGCACTGCGCTTTTTAAAAACACCAGAAAAAATGCCAGAAAAACTGCCACTGTTTTCCCCTGCGTTTTGGCATTTTTTTTCCTTGCATTTTTACCCTTGGAATTTGCCTTTTTTGGCCCTTTTGTTTTTTTTTTTTTCAACATTTTTGTAACTAAATTTTTTCATAATTTTTTGTAACTAAATTTTTATTCATTTTTAATAAAGTGCGTGTGTTTCACTTTTTTCTCTCTCTAATTTTTAAACTTTTTAGGTAGTAGTACTACTCCCAGCATGGAACAGACTGTTCCATAATGGAAGTAGTAGTATCTGTACTAATAGACAGATCGCCCGGGTGTTACTCCTGACACCCGATGCGATCGTCCATAATATAGCAGGGATGTGGAGCGGCTCTATACAGCGCTCACATCTCTGCACTATACTCCGGCCAGTGATGTGAATAGAACATCACTCATTCATATTTTCCGCCAAGAGTAGGGATTGGCCAGATGGTTGCAGCCAATCACAGCTCTCAGAGGGAAATATGAATGAGCTATGTTCTATTCATATGACTGGGCGGCTGGAGTACAGTGCAGAGATGCAGAGCACAGGAGAAAGCCGCTCTACATCTCTTCAATAGATAGGACATCCGCTATGATCTGTCCTTAACTGCTGGTACTACCACTCCCAACATGGAGCACACTCTGCTCAATTCTGGGAGCTGTAGTACCTGCATTAATAGACAAATCGCAGCGAGTGTCACTCCTGACACCCCCTGTGATCTTTCTGTATAATGACAAAACAGGGGCCGCTGTGTTTTTAAAGGGAACCTTACAGACAGAACATGCTGCTGTTGCTGAGGGCAGCACAATATAGTCAGGCATGCCGTTTCCAGCGGTCTGTTGCTTCTGCGAGTATGTACAGTAGTTTAGTCAAACTAACATACGGCACTGTGAGAGAGGAGTCCAGCATATTTATTAGGCACCGCTCCTCTGCCCATCTGCCGATGACTGACAGGCTTCACTCTATGTACAGTGAATGGGAGAATCCAGATGAATACGTCAGATTCATCACTTGCCGCACTGGGCGCATACTGCAGACTTCAACATGTACTATTTATCTGCATATGAAAGACCGCTGGAAACGGCATGCCTGTCTTTATTGTGCTGCCCTCAGCAAAAGCAGCATGTTCTGTCTGTAAGGTTCCTTTTAAAAACACAGCGGCCCCCGTTTTGTCAGTCACATATGTATGTTTTTCTGCACCAATTATATCTTCCCATATCATTTATAGATGCGTGCGGATGCTCTTCTATGGTTCCCTGCACTGACATATATATATACACCTATTCATATTTCCCGCAGAGAGTTGTGATTGGCCGGAACCATCTATATACAGCAGTGCAGGGGACAATAGAAGAGCGGCCGGCCCCATCTATTAATGATACAGAAGAATCGCAACGAACCCGGGGCGATCTGTCAATTAGTACAGGAACACAGTGTGTTCCATGCTGTGAGTAGAAGTACTGTTACGTTCTGCGCTGCGGCCGCAAACACTGGCCGTGAACGCATGGTCCCAGTACGTGCTGCTGCCGGCGGGGCTGGGACTCGCATCGCGGGACGCGCCCGCATGCGATCCCCAGTCCGTCACTCACCTGGTGCTCCTCCTGCCCCCGTCTCTGCCTCTTTGCTCTGGCGCACGCGTCCCAGTCCCCTAGGGCGCACGCGCCAGAGCTTTAAGATTTAAAGGGCCAGTGCGCTCACTCAAAGGTTTTCTATGGGGTTGAGATCTGGAGACTGGCTATGCCACTCCAGGACCTTGAAATGCTTTGTATGAAGCTCCTCCTTTGTTGCCCGAGCGCTGTGTTTGGGACCATTGTTATGCTGAAAGACCCAGCCACGTTTCATCTTCAATGCCCTTGCTGATGGAAGGAGGTTTTCACTCAAAATCTCACGATACATGGCCCCATACATTCTTTCCTTTACACAGACCAGTCATCCTGGTTCCTTTCCAGAAAAACAGCCCCAAACAATGTCGTTTCCACACCCATGCTTCGCAGTAGGTATGGTGTTCTTTGGATGCAACTCAGCAGTCTTTCTCCTCCAAACATGACAAGTTGAGTTTTTACCAAAAAGTTCTACTTTGGTTTCACCTGCCCATATGACATTCTCCCAATCCTCTTCTGGATCATCCAAATGCTCTCTAGCAAACTTCAGACGGGTCCGGACATGTGCTGGCTTAAGCAGGGGGACATGTCCGGCACTGCATGATTTGAGTCCCTGGCGGCGTAGTGTGTTACTGATGGTAGCCTTTGTTACTTTGGTCCCAGCTCTCTGCAGGTCATTCACTAGGTCCCACCGTGTGGTTCTGGGATTTTTGCTCACCATTCTTTTGACTCCACGGGGTGAGATCTTGACTCCACGGGGGGATTTTGACTCCACGGGGTGAGATCTTGCATGGCGGTCTTGTATGTCTTCCATTTTCTAATAATTGCTCCCATAGTTGATTTATTCACACCAAGCTGCATGCCTATTGCAGATTCAGTCTTCCCAGCCTTGTGCAGATCTACAATTTTGTTTCTGGTGTCCTTAGACAGCTCTTTGGTCTTGGCCATAGTGGAGTTTGGAGTGTGACTGTTTGAGCTTGTGGACAGGTGTCTTTTATACTGATAACAAGTTCAAACAGGAGCCATTAATACAGGTATCAAATGGAGGACAGAGGAGACTCTTAGTTACAGAAGTTACAGGTCTGTGAGAGCCAGAAATCTTGCTTGTTTGTAGGTGGCCAAATACAGTGACCCCCCGACCTACGATGGCCCCGACATACGATAATTTCAACATGCGATGGCCTCTCAGAGGCCATCGCATGTTGAAGGCAGCATCACCATACGATGCTTTTGTATGTCGAGGCCATCGCATAAACAGCTATCCGGCAGCACAGACTGCTTCAGCTGCCACCGGATAACCGTTTAAGGTGCCCCGTGTGCTCCGATGATGGTCTCCTACCTGTCCTCGGGGCTCCGGAGCATCCTCTTCGGGATCTCCTACATCGCCGATGCTCTCCTTCGTCGTCATCACGTCGCCACGCACGCCGTCCCGCCATTCAATAGGAGCGGCGTGCGTAGTGACGTGATGGCGGCGACAGAGAGCGAGGATCCTCGGGAAGCAGAGACGTCCGGAGCGGCAGGGACACCCCGGGGACGCGGCAACAGCGATGGAGGGCGACATCCAGGGCAGCCGTGACAGGTCCGGAGCAGCGGGGACAGGTGAGTGTTACGTCCTATACTTTACATTGCAGGGATCCTCAACATACTATGGTTTCAACAAACGGTGGTTCGTTTGGAACGGATTACCATCGTATGTTGAGGGACCACTGTACTTATTTTACCAAGGAATTTACCAATTAATTCATTAGAAATCCCACAAAGTGATTTCCTGTATTCTTTCCCCCCATTCTGCCTCTCATAGTTGAGGTGTACCTATGATGAAAATTACAGGTCTCTCCTCTTTATAAGTGGGAGAACGTGCTTAATTAGTGGCTGACTTAATACTTATATTGCCTCACTGTATGTGGATAGACTGTTGATGCAGGGATTTATTGGGGTTGGGAAGGAATTTTTCCACTGTCATGGGGCAATTGGCATCAGCCTCATCGGTTATTTTTTGCCTTCATCTGGATCAACACAGTTTGGTTTTAGGTTGGTGGACCTTTTTTCAACCTTACAAACTATGTGACCATGTAAAATAATTCATTTTTTGAATACACTGCATAGGATCAATGCAAGTAAAAAATAAAAATAAAGGGTATTCCAGTGACCTCCCTAAAACTTTATTTCATGCTGGGGCAGTAAAAAACAAAACAAACAAACAAACAAACAAACAAACATACACAGTGATACTTACCTTCCCTAGTCCCCCACAGTTTCTGTTGAGGCTCCTTCCGGCACCTTATAGCTCGGCCAATATGCCTGCTTCTGAGATGAGAGGTCAGAACAGGACCTGCCCTTTTTAAATTCAAAAACTTTTATTAAACAGCAAGAAAAAATGACAATGACATTAGCAAGCCAATAGAACAACAGAACAATGGCCTGTCAGGCCAAAACAAGATATACTATTAGCAGGAAGATAAGTCAGTGAATCCAAATGGCAATTAAATAAACGAGAATAATGAGCAATTAACCAACCTCCCCAAGGTCAGGGTCGTAGTGGAGGGGTGATAGGTGAAAAAAGGACCTGCCCTTTTTAGCCAGTTAGTAGCTGAGACGAGGCATAAGAATACACCATAAGGCTGGAACTCCACTGAGGTATTTTTTTGCAAAAACGCCATTAAAAACACCAATTTTCCCGCATGGCGTTTTTTCAGTGAAAAACCGCCGCGGCCAGATGTTAGCTGCAACTCAGTAGTAAACTGCAAAATGCCAGATTCACTTTTTTTTAATCCTTTTGGCGTTTTTCAGCAATTTCGGGCTCAGAGGCTGGATTTTCAAATCGCCCGACAAAACCTAGTTTGGCGTTTTTGCCCTGAAATCGTGGCGTTTTCCTCCCATAGAAGTCTATGGGAGAGCAAAAACGCCAAGAAAAAAGCCATGTTGGTTTTAAATTTTGAGTTTTTGCAGGCGGTTTTTATTCTTGTTTGGACTTTAGCGATCCAAAAAAATTATGGAGATACCTTTTTTATTAAAATTTCCTAGGGTACCATAAAAAAATTAATAAAAATGATACAGTAGTGATGGAATAAATTGTATCTAACGAAATGTATCTTTTTTATTACGAAATGTTTATTAATTTTTAAACAGGGATCAATTTATGTGAGCGGGTAAAGCGCTAAAAATGTAGCTGACAATAATAAAAATGTAGTGTGTGTGTGTGTTTTTCACTTTTTTTTGTTTTTTTTACATTTTATAGGTAGTACTACTACTCCCAGCATGGAACACACTGTTCCATGATGGGAGTAGTAGTACCTGTACTAATTGACAGATCGCCCGTTGCGATCCTCTTGTATAATGTATAGATGCGGCAGCCGCTCTTCTATGGTCCCTGCACTGACGTATATATACACATATTCATATTTCCCACAGAGAGCTGTGATTGGCCAGATGGTTCCAGCCAATCACAGCTCTCTGTGAGAAAACGGAATGTGTATATATACGGCGTGCAGGGGACCATAGGATAGCGCCGGCCGCATCCATACATTATACCGGAGGATCACAGCGGGTGTCACGAGTGATACCCGCTGTGATCTTTCCTTAACTACAAGTACTATTACTCCCATCATGGAGTACACTCTGCTCCATGCTGGGAGCAGTAGTACCTGCATTAATAGAAAGATCGCAGTGGGTGTCAGAAGTTACACTCACTGCGATCTGTCTATTAATGCAGGTACTACAGCTCCCAGCATGGAGCAGAGTGTGCTCCATGTTGGGAGTAGGAGTACCTGCAGTAAGTGACAGATCACAGCGGGTATCACTACTTACACCCGCTGTGATCGTCCTGTCTATAGCAGAGATGGAGCGGCTCTATACATCGCTTGCATCCCTGCTCTGCACTGTACTCTGGGCCGTCCACTCACTCATTCATCTTTTCCTCAGAGCTGTGATTGGCTGCAACCATCCAGCCAATCACAGCTCTGGGCGGAAAATATGAATGAGTGATGTGAATAGAGCAGAGATATAAGCGCTGTATAGAGCCGCTCCGCTTCTCTGCTATATAATGGACGATCATATCGAGTGTCAGACTGACACCCGGGGCGATATGTCTATAGTACAGGTACTACTACTCCCAGCATGGAACAGTGTGTTCCATGCTGGGAGTAGTAGTACTACATAAAAAATTTGAAAAAAAGAGAAAAAAAGTTAAACACACACATACTTTACAAAAAAATTTATGAAAATGTTGTTATAAAAAATAAACATTTAGTTAAATAAATTTTTACATCCTTACTGCATCCTTTTATTTATTTTTTTGGTACCCAACTATTTTGTAAAAAAAAACGCAAAAGGGGCCAAAAAACTTAAATTCCACACAAAGATAAAAATGCCAGAAAAAACGCCAAAACGCAGTTTTTCTGGCGTTTTTACTGGCGTTTTTAAGCCACAAAGATCGCAGGGCAAAAATCTCAGTGGAGTCCTAGAATTAATGGGATTGTCCAGATCAGAAAACCTATTTTCAAATAACCTATTGGTGGATTCTAAATAATTCGAGGGGAGCAGATCTACAAATTGGAGGGTCTCTTGTCCAGGATTCTCATATCTTGGTTGGAGTGGAAAGAGTAGTTACACAAAGCTCCTCTTGCTCTGGATGACCTGTTCTGCATTAGGGTATATTTAAAAAGAGAAATAGCAGGTGTGATCTATCTGTATATATGTCTGAGAGTTAAAGTTCGGTGTAAACCCCAATTTTTACACCAATGTTTTGCAAAGGCAAACAAAATAATTAATCAAATGATAAACTATGCTCTCCAGGACCTGTTGTGGGTGCGTTAGTGTGATATGTATGAGAGAATGAACGCTTAGTATGAATTCATACTTCCAAAAAAAGGCATATAACAGAAAATTCCAATAATGTTAAATATATCATTTATTAAAGATAAAATATAACAACAGAATGAATATGTTTTACGCTGAAATAATTGTAGAGCTTAAACTTTAATAAAATTCCATATTATGGCTTATTTTCTGCGCCACCAATTCTACTTTGCAGTGACATTAGTCATTTTACCCAAAAATCCACAGCGAAACAGCAAAAAAATTCATTGTGCGACAAAATTGAAGAAAAAATGTCACTTTGTAAATTTTGGGGGCTTCCGTTTCTACGCAGTAAATTTTTCGGTAAAAATAACACATTCTCTTTATTCTGTAGGTCCATACGGTTAAAATGATACCCTACTTATATAGGTTTGATTTTGTCGTACTTCTGAAAAAAATCATAAATACATGCAGGAAAATTTATACGTTTAAAATAGTCATCTTCTGACCCCATAACTTTTATATTTTTCTGTGTACGCTAATTTTTTGCACTGTGTTCTGAAGTTTTTATCGGTACCATTTTTGCATTGATCGGAAATTTTTGATTGCTTTTTATTAATTTTTTTATGATCTGAAAAGTGACCAAAAATACGCTATTTAGGACTTTTTTTTGGGGGGGCGTAATCCATTGTCCATGGTTTAAATAACGATACATTTTTATAGTTCGGACCACAGTGCTCTCTGCTGACCTCTGCTGTCCATTTTAGGAACTGTCCAGAGCAGCATATGTTTGCTATGGGGATTTTCTCCTACTCTGGATAGTTCCTAAAATGGACAGCAGAGGTCAGCAGAGAGCACTGTGGTCATGACATCAGAGGAAACACATTTCTTTTTTGGATTTCTCTTTAGTATACAGCCCCTATAAAGTACTGGAAGGATTAAGATTTTTTTTATAGAAGTGATTTACAAATCAGTTTTTTTCACTTTTTTTTGCAGTGTTATAGCTCCCATAGGGGGCTATAACACTGCACACACTGATCTTTTACCCTGATCCCTGCAAAGCCATAGCTTTGCATGGATCAGCGAGATAGAGGCTCGATTGCTCATGCCTGTAGCTCAGGCTTTGAGCAATCAAACGCCGATCGGACGCGACGGAGCAAGGTAAGGGGACCTCCGCTCACGTCCTAGCTGATCGGGACATCGCAATTTTATCGCGATAATCAGCCCGACTGAGCTGCCGGGAAGCATTTACTTTCATTTTCAGTGCGGCGATCAACTTTGATCGCCGCGTCTGAAGGGTTAATAGCGTGCAGCTCAACGATCGGTGCCGCGCAGTTAGCCCAGGGCCCGGCTATGAATAGCAGCCGGGACCGACCCGGTGTGATGCGGGGGTATGCCCTGTGTCCTTAAGAGGTTAAAAAATAACATAAAGCTCTGCAGACAAGATCTACCAATATAAACCAATTGGAGCGTAAGATTCAATACTGTTGTAAAACTATGCACTCTATATAAATATTATCAATATCTCAAAGGAATACACAAAATATATATCATTTTCAGTATAATAGATTATTATAATCTCAGTCAGGTACCATTACCTGCTAGAGTACCACATAACATCAAAGTGCATATGCATATAAAGTGCCAAAAACATCGTTACCCATAATGACTAGGGACCACTCCGCTCCACTACCCCAACAGCTGCTGTTTCGTCGTCTTCCTCAGGGTATTTATAACATAATGAATATAGTATAAAAATAGTCCAGCATAGAAGACAATATAAATAAAGCCGGCACTCACCATTCTTCTCAAGATTCTTGCTTTATTGTGCTTCACATATGTTCAGGGGTAGGGAACAGACGTGGGGGGATTACAAAGGCGACAAAAGCTCCGTTTCGTGCTGTGAATGCACTTCCTCCGGCCCTCGAGGGCGGGAGGAAGTGCATTCACAGCACGAAACGGAGCTTTTGTCGCCTTTGTTAGCCCCCCATGTCTGTTCCCTACCCCTGAACATATGTGAAGCACAATAAGCAAGAATCTTGAGAAGAATGGTGAGTGCCGGCTTTATTTATATTGTCTTCTATGCTGGACTACTATGATTACTTATCCATAAGCCAGAGCACCACAGTACACTCACCAGCATTTCCCAGTATACTGTAGAGGTCCCTCCACGTCCTCAGTGCCGTATACACACCTAAGAGTGATCATAGTATAAAAATATATTGAACAAGAGCCACTGGGCCCCAGTGGTTCATAATAATAAAACAAATGCTGCAGATGGAAAGTACGAGGTCTGTCCTGTAAATTGAAGGAGGTACGTTGCGAGTATGCACTGTTGTCACTGTGGGCACTCGTTGGTGTGATTGCAGCCGTTCAGAATTTTGAATAACAGTAAATGCCGGCAGTCATATGTGGCAAAGTTCTTCAATATTGAAGATATAATCGTACTTTGGTAGCGCACCGTTCTCAGGGTGCAACCGCCAAAAAAGGAGTGAAGCAGTTCAGAGATATGCCGCTGTCACCCATATCTTCTCAGCTGATGATCGTGGTCTCCCCTGCTTCGGTCAAGCGCTGTATCTTGGAGCTGCTGACGGGGTGCCGATGAAGTCCTCGTGGGGGGGTTGAGCGCGCGAACATAGATGAGTTCAAGAATAGCAGACCGGCAAGTCTGTTAGTCTATGCAATGATGTCCTGTGATCTCCTGTAGTTCATGTGTGTTCCAAATATATATACGGACGCGTTTCAAGCCAACTTGGCCCTTCCTCAGTGATGTTTGTATAAAGACCACGTTCATCAGCTGAGAAGATACGGGTGACAGCAGCCAGATATCTGGTGAGTGGTACATAGTACCAATACATCCATACTCACTTACAGGGGGGAGCCGAACATTTGCAGCAGGATAGCCACATATCTCTGAACTGCCTCTCTCCTTTTTTGGCAATTGCACCCTGAGAACGGTGCACTACCAAAGTATAATTATATCTTCAATATAGAAGAACTTTGCCACATATGACTGCCGGCATTTACTGTTATTCAAAATTCTGACCAGCTGCAATCCGTGGCCCAGTGGCTCTTGTTCAATATATTTTTATACTATATTTATGTGCTTTTTTGGAAGTATTTTAGGTTCTATTCCATTTTTTTCCTATGTTTTTCTCTCTCCCTTATTTCCTTCCCCTACTAACGCAGATCTCTTTTCTCTCACACACCACTCCACAGCATCCCTTGCTACAGTCATTCTTATAATTATCACACTGATGCATTCATTCTCTCATACATATCACACTAACGCACCCACACCAGGTCCTGGAGAGCATAGTCCATCATTTGATTATTAGGGTATATTTACAGTAAAATAAAATAAAAAAACACAGGTCAGTTTACCACCTGTCGGAATTGCAGTCAGGGCTGGTTTTAGGCTTAGCGTGGCCCTGGGCAAAATCAAAAGTGGGGCCCCAAAAGTCATAATAGTGCACTAACCAGATTTGCACATTTTTGGTCACTTTCAATACCATAAAAAATTATCTAAAAAGCAATTGAAATGTCCCATCAAAACAAAAATGGTACCAATAAAAACTACAAATCACAGCGCTAAAAATGACCCTCATACATCTCCATATACAGAAAAATAAAAGAGTTATAGGGATCAGAATAGTACAATTTTATATTTTTGTGTTGTACCCCCACATTAGGTTGTAGTTCCCCCACATTAGGCTGGCAGTATAATTCCCCCACATTAGGTTGTAGTTCCCCCACATTATGCTGGCAGTATAATTCCCCCACATTAGGTTGTAGTTCCCCCACATTAGGTTGTAGTTCCCCCACATTAGGTTGTAGTTACACCACAGTAGGCTGGCAGTATAATTCCCCCACATTAGGTTGTAGTTCCCCCACATTAGGCTGGCAGTATAATTCCCCCACATTAGGTTGTAGTTCCCCCACATTAGGTTGTAGTTCCCCACATTAGGTTGGCAGTATAGGTCCCCCACATTAGGTTGGCAGTATAGGTCCCCCCACATTAGGTTGTAGTTCCCCCACATTAGGTTGGCAGTATAGGTCCCCCATATTAGGTTGGCAGTATAGTTCCCCCACATTAGGTTGGCAGTATAGTTTCCCCACATTAGGTTGGCAGTATGGTTCCCCCCACATTAGGTTGTAGTTCCCGCATATTAGGTTGGCAGTATAGTTCCCCCATATTAGGTTGGCAGTATAGTTCCCCCACATTAGGTTGGCAGTATAGTTCCTCCACATTAGGTTGGCAGTATAGTCCCCCCCACATTAGGTTGTAGTTCCCCCATATTAGGTTGGCAGTATAGTTCCCCCATATTAGGTTGGCAGTATAGTTCCCCTCCATTAGGTAGGCAGTATAGTTCCCCCACATTAGGTTGTAGTTCCCCCACATTAGGTTGGCAGTAAAGATCCCCCACATTAGGCTGTAGTTCCCCCACATTAGGTTGTAGTTCCCCCACATTAGGTTGTAGTTCCCCCACATTAGGTTGTAGTTACACCACAGTAGGCTGGCAGTATAATTCCCCCACATTAGGTTGTAGTTCCCCCACATTAGGCTGGCAGTATAATTCCCCCACATTAGGTTGTAGTTCCCCCACATTAGGTTGTAGTTCCCCACATTAGGTTGGCAGTATAGGTCCCCCACATTAGGTTGGCAGTATAGGTCCCCCACATTAGGTTGTAGTTCCCCCACATTAGGTTGGCAGTATAGGTCCCCCATATTAGGTTGGCAGTATAGTTCCCCCACATTAGGTTGGCAGTATAGTTTCCCCACATTAGGTTGGCAGTATGGTTCCCCCCACATTAGGTTGTAGTTCCCGCATATTAGGTTGGCAGTATAGTTCCCCCATATTAGGTTGGCAGTATAGTTCCCCCACATTAGGTTGGCAGTATAGTTCCTCCACATTAGGTTGGCAGTATAGTCCCCCCCACATTAGGTTGTAGTTCCCCCATATTAGGTTGGCAGTATAGTTCCCCCATATTAGGTTGGCAGTATAGTTCCCCTCCATTAGGTAGGCAGTATAGTTCCCCCACATTAGGTTGTAGTTCCCCCACATTAGGTTGGCAGTAAAGATCCCCCACATTAGGCTGTAGTTCCCCCACATTAGGTTGTAGTTCCCCCACATTAGGTTGTAGTTCCCCCACATTAGGTTGTAGTTACACCACAGTAGGCTGGCAGTATAATTCCCCCACATTAGGTTGTAGTTCCCCCACATTAGGCTGGCAGTATAATTCCCCCACATTAGGTTGTAGTTCCCCCACATTAGGTTGTAGTTCCCCACATTAGGTTGGCAGTATAGGTCCCCCACATTAGGTTGGCAGTATAGGTCCCCCACATTAGGTTGTAGTTCCCCCACATTAGGTTGGCAGTATAGGTCCCCCATATTAGGTTGGCAGTATAGTTCCCCCACATTAGGTTGGCAGTATAGTTTCCCCACATTAGGTTGGCAGTATGGTTCCCCCCACATTAGGTTGTAGTTCCCGCATATTAGGTTGGCAGTATAGTTCCCCCATATTAGGTTGGCAGTATAGTTCCCCCACATTAGGTTGGCAGTATAGTTCCCCCACATTACGTTGGCAGTATAGTTCCCCCCACATTAGGTTGTAGTTCCCCCATATTAGGTTGGCAGTATAGTTCCCCCATATTAGGTTGGCAGTATAGTTCCCCTCCATTAGGTAGGCAGTATAGTTCCCCCACATTAGGTTGTAGTTCCCCCACATTAGGTTGGCAGTATAGATCCCCCACATTAGGCTGTAGTTCCCCCACATTAGGTTGTAGTTCCCCCACATTAGGTTGGCAGTATAGGTCCCCCATATTAGGTTGGCAGTATAGGTCCCCCATATTAGGTTGGCAGTATAGGTCCCCCATATTAGGTTGGCAGTATAGTACCCCCACATTAGGTTGGCAGTATAGTTTCCCCACATTAGGTTGACAGTATAGTTCCCCCCACATTAGGTTGTAGTTCCTCCACATTAAGTTGGCAGTATAGTTCCCCCATATTAGGTTGGCAGTATAGTCACCCCATTAGGTTGGCAGTATAGTTCCCCCACATTAGGTTGGCAGTATAGTTCCCCCACATTAGGTTGGCAGTATAGTTCCCCCCACATTAGGTTGTAGTTCCCCCATATTAGGTTGGCAGTATAGTTCTCCCATATTAGGTTGGCAGTATAGTTCCCCCACATTAGGTTGTAGTTCCCCCACATTAGGTTGTAGTTCCCCCACATTAGGTTGGCAGTATAGTTCCCCCACATTAGGTTGGCAGTATAGTTCCCCCACATTAGGTTGTAGTTCCCCCACATTAGGTAGGCAGTGGCCCCCAGAGACATACAGCCTTCAGCCATATACAGTGTATGGCTGGAGGCTGTATGTCTGTGTATGTCCCCACTTCAGTGCTCCGACCACCGCTCCTTCGGTCAGGGGTCACGACCTACTGCTATGGCTTATACCAGGACCTGAGGAGTGGTGGTTGGAGGACCAAAGCTAACGTGGATCCGCCACTGAGCAGCCCGCAGGGGGCCCCCTGGGGGATTGGGGCCCTGGGCAATCGCCCGGTTTGCCCCGCCTTAACGCCGGCCCTGATTGCAGTATGTTCTGTGGCACAGAGTAATGTTCCGGATCATGGATGGCAATGGGCTGCTTCCGACGTAAATATTAAAGAGAGGAAAAGATAGTAGATTCAGCTCCTGGAAAAAAACAAACATATATATTTATATAAAGCAAGACTTCAATTAATCATTTAAAAGCTAAACACATGTCACTAAAAAAAGTGAAACGCTGACGTGTTTTGGGCTGTATTCAAGCCCTTAATTGTGGCGCTTCACTTTATAATAAACATACTGTATATATATTTTCTTTTTACCAGAAGCTGGATCTACTATCTTTTTCTATCTTCTTCTTTACTATCTCTTTAGGGTATATTTACACTAGGAAATTCCACCCAGAATTTTTATGAGGAAATTTGAGGCAGATTCTGCATTCAGCAGCCTCAGTTGGAATCAAAGTTGAGATCAATGGGAAATGTATGTCAGGTGCTGTAGGTTCCCTTGGTTAAACAGGCCAAGGTGGCCATTAAAGGGGTACTCCGCTGCTCAGTGTTTGGAACAAACTGTTCCGAATGCTGGAGTCGGTGCTGGGAGCTCGTGATGTCATAGCCCCGCCCCCTCAATGCAAGTCTATGGGAGGGGGCGTGACAGCCGTCACGCCCCCTCCCATAGACTTGCATTGAGGGGTTGGGGCGTGGCGTTATGAGGGGGCGGGGCTATGACATCACAAGCTCCCAGCGCCGGCTCCAGCGTTCGGAACAGTCTGTTCCAAATGCTGAGCAGCGGAGTACCCCTTTAAGGTTGTACACTTTCCTGCCTGAGATGGCATTTCTAGCTTTACAGAGATAGATTGGTGATTATTTTATACTTTCATTTCATTCACAACATATATTGGGGAATTTGCTCAGAAATGCATTGCTGTCTATGGAAAAGGTGCACTTCCAAGCGATCCTAGTGCCGGCATGTTCTGCAGACACATGGTGGAAATTTTCCGGGCGGCCTTTCTGCTAAAATTCTGCTGTGTGAACATGGCCTTATGGTAGAGAGTTCATTAACTTGGACATTCCTCTTCTACTGGAATAAAGCTGCATTTTCCACATACCACTTTTCCTGTGAACCTGATGTTTTTTTTTCTATTATTATTTTTATTTATGTATTGTCTGTATAATTATCTGTGCAATAAAGTATTTATTCACACTACTTAAAGGGGTACTCGGCTGGATTTTTTTTTTTTTTTTTTATCAACTGGTGCCAGAAAGTTAATTGATTTGTAAATGACTTCTATTTAAAAATCTAAATCCTTCCAGTACTTCTCAGCTGCTGTATACTACAGAGGAAGTTGAGTTGTTCTTTTCTCTCTGACCACAGTGCTCTCTGTTGACACCTTTGTCCATGTCAGGAACTGTCCAGAGTAGGAGCAAATCCCCATAGCAACCCTATCCTGCTCTGGACAGTTCCTGACATGGACAGAGGTGTCAGCAGAGAGCACTGTGGCCAGACAGAGAGGAAATTCAAAAAGAAAATAACTTCCTGTGGAGCATACAGCATCTGATAAGTACTGGAAGGATTACATTTTTTTTTAATAGAAGTCATTTACAAATCTTTTTAACTTTCTGGCACCAGCTGATTTAAAAAAAAGTTTCCAGCAGAGTACCCCATTATATTCTTCATGGAAATTCAGGGCAGATTCCTTTGGAATTGGTGCTTAAAGTCTGTTCCCATCCCATTGATTGCAGGGCAATTCCAGGTTGATTCAGACAAAAGAATGGACATGTTAATTTGTGGTGCCTTGGGGGGTGTGTATGGCTGTGAGGTATATCACAGCTATAATTAACTCTTGTCAGTCGTGACGCCAGGGTGAGGGTTAAATGCTGTATGGCTTGGCCTATCGCCCCCCTTCCCAAGAGCGATAGGTAGATGCAGAATAAAGTATTGTCCACAACCAGAGCTTTGCTGAAAACATGCGTAAACTTTACTGAGGATTTTCTGTAACATGCGAATACAGGAACCGTCTTCATAACATAGTCTATATACAGCTTAGCTGAGATTGATGTATGGTTGGGACTTTTGTAAGTTCTTTAGCTTAGTAGGATTTAGTATGCGCAGATCCGCCTGATTTAGGGTTATGTTTAGGTCCAGAGGTCTCGCTAGCATTAGCGGGGAAGTTGTAAGAACTCACTGTTTAGCTTCAGGCCGAGGCCGGCAGGCTGTGGCCTAGTATTTGTCGTTGTAAGTTGCGCAGATCTTGACTCTCCAACGATCCGGAACCCAAGAGAGCATCTATTGTCTGCAGCTCCCTTATATGGGCAGGGGCTGGCCGTTTTAGGATTGGTCACCACCATCTGTCAATCAGCTTTACAATGCATTGTGGGTACCACATCACACAGAACCTCCAAAGGTCCTTTTACCTACTATAGAGACTAAACCACAGTCACATGACCCGCAGGCCCTGCGACGCTATGCAAGGTAAGTATACACTTTCTATACAGTATTTACATTTATTTTAGAAATATATTAACTATATGAGGGTTGACTAGGGGAGCACTAAAGAAGCGGAACCGCACAGTTATTAGGAACTCTGACTTTGGGGACCCCTAACCAAGGTACGGAATGCAATACGGTACCGGGACATCACAAATTCTTTAAGTGGAATCAAATTTTACCGTGAAAGTTCCCCAATGAAACTTTTGATGCGTGAAATGTACAGTGGACAGCAATGGGAGCCTACTGGTGGCGGATTCCACTAGGAATTTCCAAAATGTGAATGTACCCTTACATATCTTATTAATTTGAGTAGGCGCTGTGTAATACTTAATTTCCCCTGTGGTGGCACTGCTGAGAAATCTCATTAATTTTAGTAGGCGCTGTGTAATACTTAATTTCCCCTGTGGTGGCACTGCTGAGAAATTAGTCATGTGAGAAAAAAAAATTGACAGGTCATATAGAAATAGAGAAAGTTTTCATTGGTCAGAGTCTAGGTGCTGAGACCCCCCCCCCCCCCCAAATCCTACAAAGAGCAGGAAGAAGTTGTCATTTGAAATCTTTTTTTATTCTCCCCTCCATCTTCTCACTGCAGGAGATGGGTTCCATAGACTTCCTATAGATGATGGAAAATGACCTTTAATATGTATTAATTATGCTCTGTGATATAATGGTGTGCATTATTCATGTATTGTGACATAACTGTATAATCCCTGGCTGTACCATCACTGAATGGATTATTATATGTGTGTATTATTTCTGGACTGCAATTTCACTGTTTGCCTTATGCTACTATTGTGGCATCCCTGTGACCAGTATACTTGTATTGTGACATCACTGTGGATATTATCCTACTACAGTGACCCCTCATGTACAATATCACTTGGTTCCAGGATGACCATTGTATGTTAAAACCATAACTCCATAGAAACCTGGTTATTGGTTCTGAAGCCCCACAAGTGAGGATTAAAGGAAATCTGTCATCAACGTTACCTGCACCTGCACTTTCGGTACATACAGGTAGTGCAGGGGACACTGATGACAACCATACTTACCTGGTCCCATTCCGTGCCGTGGTTCTCCTGCAATCTTCCGCCGTATCTTCCTTTCCAGGACCGACTTTAAGCATGTGTGGAGCTTAGTGATGCCACCGCTGCTGTTCTCTGCTGGGTCCCGCTGCTACCAAACAGTAGCACTGACATCACTAAGCTCCGCCCATGCTCCAAGTTGGCCCCGGAGCGGAAGATTGCAGGAGAACTGGAGCACGGAACGGGACCAGGTAAGTGCTTTGTCATCAGTGTAACCTGCACTACTTTTATGTACCGACAAATTAGTGCAGGTGACACTGGTGACAGATTTCCTTTAAAGAAGAATAAGTAGATAACAAATACAGATAAAGCAAGTCCTTAACTATAAATGTAAAGAAGTTTAACTCTTGAGCAAAGCTTTGAGCTGTGTAAGGGGCCCCAAAATTTCTGATGGCAACCCTGCTAATGGGCCATATGAACAATGGTTGCCTAAACAGGAGCACCCTTTTAACTATGAATATGTTTCATTGCCTAGCATTAACAAAGTTGCAGTTCATTATGGGCACCCCCCTTCCACATGACCATTCATTCCAGGTAGTCAGCAATGCTGGAAGACAAATGAAAAATTACACTGTGCCCAATTAACTCATATTGTGAACATACGTATGGGGTTGTTTAATACAAACAGCCCCTTCAAATCTGTAAAGCAACCCTATTGAAATGGCTGTGTGGTGTATCCTCTACACAAAGGATCCAGGCATGTTTAGAAGTAGAGGTCGGCTTTAAAGGGGTACTCCTGTGCTTAGACATCTTATCCCCTATCCAAAGGATAGGACATAAGATGCCTGATCGCAGGAGTCTGGCCGCTGGGGACCCCCGTGATCTTGCACACGGCACCCCGTTTATAATAATTGCATTGAGGGGCGGGGCGTGACGTCACACGGGGGGGCGTAGGCGTGACGTCACACGCCGTCGGCCCAGTGGTCGCCGGTAATCAGACCCGGAGCGAACACGTTCCGGGGACTGATTATAAACAGTGTGCCGCGTGCAAGATCACGGGGGTCCCCAGCGGCGGGACTCACGCGATCAGGCATCTTATCCCCTATCCTTTGGATAGGGGATAAGATGTCTAAGCGCCGGAGTACCCCTTTAAGAGTAAGAGTAAAAAGCTTTATATTATTATTATTATTATTATTATTATTATTATTATCTAGTGTCAGAAGGTTATACTGATTTGCAAATAATTTCTATTTTAAAGTATTGAGCCTTTCAGCTGCTGTTTGTCCTGTAGGAATTCATGTTGCCTTTCCAGTCAGACGCAGGTGTGATAGCCTGGGGGGTGTAGGGTATGGGGAGTGTAGCTGCGCTGTAATCAAAGGGTGCTTGTTAACTCTTGCTATTCGTGACGCCATGGTGAGGGCTCCTCAATAAAGCTTTTCCTACTGCCGCCCTTCCCAGGAACGATAGAGAGGTAGATGATAATAGGTTTGAGGTAGAGAATAATAGATTGTCCACAACCGGAGAGCTTCTGTAAACAGCGTTAACTTTTACTGAAGATTTTCTGTACACTTCATCAACACAACAGTCTCTTATCATAACAACAGCTTCCTTTGGAGATTGACAATGGTTGGGACTTTAGCATTCAGAGTCTTTTAGTCTATTGCGTTATTCCACTGGATTTAGGGGAATTAGTTGTGGTCCAGTAGTCACGCTAGCATTAGCAGTAATTTAGATTTGAACTCACAATTTTGAACTCAAGATTTGAACTAAAATTTTGGTTCTGCTGAGGCCGTAGGTTTTGAGGCCTAGCGTGTCTTTGAAAGTTGCGTAGCACACCGTCCTGTTAGTCCGGCATCCACGAGAGCAGCAACCCAAGAGAGCGATAATTGGACGCAGCTCCCTTATATGGGACTAACGCTAATTGGTCCATACTGATGTCAATCACCATTACAGAGATTTGTGGGTAACACGTGACCCAAGGACCTCCTAAGGTCCTACAACATACCATAGAGGTTACTAGCATGGTCACATGACCGAAGGTCCTGCGACGCTGAACAAGGTAAGTACTATACATTACTATGAAATATAGATATAATTATTAAATAGAGACACACATTAACATTAGAGTTAGACTTAAAGAGAGGCGACTAGGGGCTGTCCCACCTGAGGAATCCTACCTGAACATAGTTACTCTGACTTTGGGGACCTCTACACTAGGTACTGTATGCAATACGGTACCGGGACACCACACAGGGCTCTCTGCTGCCACCTCTGTCCATATCAGGAACTGTCAAATCCCCATAGCAAACCTCTATTGCTCTGGACAATTCCTGACAGAGACAGAGGTGGCAGCAGAAAGCACCGCATCTGTCTGCATAGAATACACAACTTCCTTTAGGGCATTTAGCAGCTGATAAGTACTGGAAGGATTAATCTTTTTTTTAAATAGAAGTCATTTGCAAATCTTTTTAACTTTCTGCCACCAGCTGGTTTAAAAACATTTTAATTTCCTCTGGCGTACCCCTTTAATAAGTGTTTAAGCTGTGTCTGAAACCAGATTTGTTGCCAGAGTTGCCCTGGCTGTTACCACGGCAGCGCTGATCCGGTGCACTTCACAGTCCACAAAGCACAAAGGGTGTTGTAGAGAGCGAGCGCAGAAGAAAAGGCAAACACAATGCAGCTGTAAGCGTCTTGTCACACGTGCAAAACAAACAGCACAAATCAATACAACTGAAATTTGTCCAAAACTTAAGGACACCGGGATTTATTTATTTATCTAGTCACTGAACCGCACTGCCGCAGCCATGATTTCCTACATAATCCACAGTGACCTCTCCTCATTTCTGCAATAGTTGGACCATAAGCTCTTTCCTTATAGCTAAAATTCATACATTAGGGGGGAGAATTATCAAAGCCTGTGCAAAGGAAAAATTGCCCCGTTGCCCATAGCAACCCATAAAATCGCTTCTTTCATTTTGCAGAGGCCTTGTTAAAAATGAAAGAAGCGATCTGATTGGTTGCTGTGGGCAACTGGGCAACTCTTCCTCTGGACAGGTTTTGATAAATCTCCCCTTATTTCTGTATTTCCAGTGTTTTATTTTATTACATTTTTGTACTGCAACATGTTTGCCTTAGGGTATGGCCGCATATGCCGGTGGTGGTGAGGCTTCTATCACATTTTAAAAACTGGGACAAAAACTGCATGTTCGCGTTGTGGTTTTGACACATTTTTTCTTAAAGGGGTACTCCGTCCCTAGACATCTTATCCCCTATCCAAAGGATAGGGGATAAGATGTTAGATCGCCACAGTCCCGCTGCTGGGGACCCCGGGGAACGCCGCTTCGGCACTGCGCTATCATTACTGCACAGAGCGAGTTCGCTCTGTGTGTAATGACGGGCGATACAGGGGACGGAGCAGCGTGACGTCATGGCTCCGCCCCTCATGACATCACGGCCAGTCCCCTTAATGCAAGTCTATGGCAGGGGGTGTGACGACCACCACGCCCCCTCCCATAGACTTGTATTGACGGGGGCGGGCCGTGACATCACGAGGGGCGGAGCCGTGACGTAACGATGCTCCGGCCCCTGTATTGCCCGTCATTACGTGCAGAGCGATCTCGCTCTGCGCAGTAATGATAGCGGGGTTATGCAGCAGCGATCCCCAGAGTCCCCAGCAGCGGGACCCCGGCGATCTGACATCTTATCACCTATCCTTTGGATAGGGGATAAGATGTCTAGGGGCGGAGTACCCCTTTAAAGAAGCAATTATAGGAAATGTACCTAGAATGGCTTCAATAGAAAACCACAACAGTACAGCATGTTAAAACCACAAGCAGTTTGCATGACCTGTTTTTGTCCCATAAAAAGATAGGGATAGTTAGGACGCATGCAAATGATGGATTTTACTGGTATTAAAATCTGTTGCTTATTTCCCACCAGCAATATTTCCCACCAGTGTGGCTCCAGCTGTTGAAAAACGACAACTCCCAGCATGCCCGGACAGCCGAAGGCTTTTTATACCGATAGGGGACTATCTATGGCAGTGGTCTCCAACCTGCGGACCTCCAGATGCTGGAAAACTACAACTCCCAGCATGCTGGGAGTTGTAGTTTTGCAACATCTGGAGGTCCGCAGGTTGGAGACCACTGATCTATAGCAATCATTAGATTGCTAATACTGTTCAGTGCTATGCATAGGGATAGCATTAATCAGTATTATCGGGGATCGTCTCTGGCCTGCACAATGTCAGACCAGAGAAGAAGACGTCGGCAGGTGTGGGGCCCTCCGTCCACCATCTTGCCTGATCACCACGGCCATGCCGCGAGCGTTAAGATCAGCCATTTAACCCCTTAAGGATTTTTCATATTTATTTTTTTTTTCCTCATCACCTTCTAAAAATCATAACGCTTTCAATTTTGCACATAAAATTCCATATGATGGCTTATTTTTTGTGCCACATACTCTACTTTGCAGTGACCTTAGTCATTTTACCAAAAAATCCACGGCGAAACGGAAAAAAAATTCATTGTGCGACAAAATTGAAGAAAAAATGCCAATTTGTAAATTTTGGGGGCTTCCATATCTACGCAGTCCATTTTTCGGTAAAAATGACAGCTTATGTTTATTCTGTAGGTCCATACGGTTAAAATGGTACCCTACTTATATAGGTTTGTTTTTGTCGTACTTCTGAAAAAAATCATAACTACATGCAGGAAAATGTATACATTAAAAATTGTCATCTTCTGACCCCTATAACTTTTTTATTTTTCTGCATACAGGCCGTGATGTGAAGTTTTTAGCAATACCATTTTTGTATTGATCGAACTTTTTGATCGCTATTTATTCATTTTTTCATGACATAAAAAGTGACCAAAAATATGCTATTTTGGACTCAGGAATTTTTTTGCGCGTACGCCATTGACCGTGCGGTTTAATTAATGATATATTTTTTAGAATTCGGACATTTCCGCACGTGGCGATACCACATATGTTTATTTTTATATACACTGGTTTTTTTTTATGGGAAAAGGGGAGTGATTCAAACTTTTATTAGGGAAAAAAAAAGTTAATAAAGGTCATTTAACCAAATGACCTTTATTAACTTTTTTTTTTTACTTATTTTTTTTGCAGTGTTATAGCCCCCATAGGGTGCACACACTGATCTTTTACACTGATCCCTGCATAGCCACAGCTTTGCATTGATCAGTGCTAAAGGCGGTCGATTGCTCAAGTCTGTATCTCAGGCTTGGAGCAATCAAACGCCGATCGGACGCAATGGAGCAAGGTAAGGGCACCTCCGCTCGCATGCTAGCTGATCGGGACATGGCGACTTTATCACGATTGTCCCGATCAGCCCGACTGAGCTGTGATCACTGCATCTAAAGGGTTAATAGCGCGCGGCACAACGATCGGTGCCGAACGCTATTAGCCCAGGGTCCGGGCTATCATTTGCCGCTGGGAACGACCCGGTATGACGCGGGGTCACGGCGAGACCCCGTTTTAAATACCGGGATCGGGTTTAGGGCATACAGGTACGCCCAACGTCCTTAAGAGGTTAAAGTGTATTGTAGCAGATGCCATGATCTGTATTGGTCACGGCATCTGAGGGGTTAAAAGTGGACATCAATGCGATTGCTGATGTCCGCCATTACCAGCGGGTTCCTGGCTGCTGATAGCAGATGGGACTTGCTGCGCACTGCTCTGGTGCTCACGTCATGTATACAATGTAAATGTACGTCCTGGTTAAATACACTTTTTGCTCTCTGCTGCCTCCTCTGGTGGACAGCAGTACTGGAGCTAGCTAAGCCCCTTTACTTTGCAATCCATTGTAGTAACTCTGGGGAAAAACTGGGGTTCAAACATCCACTCCAAGCCAGCGTGACACCTGTGACGTATCCGCTCTGAAACAAGCGTCCTACCACTGTATTCCCCGCCCCCGAGGCACCACAGTTACACTTTCAGACTAATTTTCTTATTTGGATTTTAGGCTTTTATGGTGCTTTCACTTGGGTAAATTTAAACTGCACTGTACCACTTGGCCAATTACGATGCTCCAAAGCTGCCCGGGACTTTTTTGGCCATTTGATTGTCATTATTTGTCATTTCACTTGTTTGTTACTTCCCCATTGTAAAGTACTGAGAAATATGTTTCATCTCTATACATAAACATTATTTTTGTTAAGTGAAACTTCCTGAAATAAATATTATTTTTGTTAAGTAAAACTTTCAGAAATTTGGCTCCATGAGACACTAGAAAAACAGACATTAATTAAAGGAACATCCCCATAAGAATATATTCTATGATAGCATTTAACCCCTTAAGGACCCGGGTTTTTCCGTTTTTGCATTTTCGTTTTTTCCTCCTTACCTTAAAAAAATCATAACTCTTTCAATTTTTCACCTACAAATCCATATGATGGCTCATTTTTTGCGACACCAATTCTACTTTGTAATGCCCTCAGTCATTTTACCCAAAAATCTATGGTGAAACTGAAAAAAAAATCAATGTGAGACAAAATTGAAAAAAAACACGCCATTTTGTAACTTTTGGGGGCTTCCGTTTCTACACAGTAAATTTTTTTGTAAAAAAGACACCTTCTCTTTATTCTGTAGGTCCATAAGGTTAAAATGATACCCTACTTATATAGGTTTGATTTTGTCGTACTTCTGGAAAAAATCAAAACTACATGCAGGAAAATGTATACGTTTAAAATTGTAATCTTCTGACCCCTATAACTTTTTTCTTTTTCCGTGTATGAGTCGGTATGAGGGCTCATTTTTTGCGCCGTGATCTGAAGTTTTTAGCGGTTCCATTTTTGCATTGATAGGACTTATTGATCGCTTTTTATTCATTTTTTCATGATATAAAAAGTGACCAAAAATGCACTATTTTGGACTTTGGAATTTTTTGCGCGTACGCCATTGACTGTGTGGTTTAATTAACTATATATTTTTATAATTTGGACATTTCCGCACGCGGCGATACCACATATGTATATTTTTATTTACACTGGTTTTTTTTAATGGGAAAAGTGGGGGGGGGATTCAAACTTTTAATAGGGGAGGGGTTAAATGATCTTTATTCACTTTTTTTTTCACTTTTTTTTTGCAGTGTTATAGCTCCCATAGGGACCTATAACACTGCACACACTGATCTTTATCATTGATCACTGGTTTCTCATAAGAAACCAGTGATCGATGATTCTGCCGCAGGACTGCTCATGCCTGGATCTCAGGCACTGAGCAGTCATTCGGCGATCAGACAGCGAGGAGGCAGGTAGAGGCCCTCCAGCTGTCTTGTAAGCTGTTCGGGATGCCGCGATTTCGCCACGGCTATCCCGAACAGCTCCATGAGCTAACCGGCGTGGTCTCACTTTCATTTTAGACGCGCCGTTCAACTTTGAATGCCACGTCTAAAGGGTTAATAGCGCGCTGCACCGCGATCAATGCCGCGCACTATTAGCCATTGGTCCCGGCCATTGTTAAAGGCTGGGCCCGACCCGCTATGACGTGGGGCCACGCCGTGGCCCCGCGTTATAGATCGGGAGCGGACTCAGGGCGTACAGGCACGGCCTGGGTCCTTAACAGGTTAAAGGGGTACTCCAGAAAGTTAAACATATTTGTAAATTACTTCTTTTACAAAATCTTAACCTTTCCAGTACTTATCAGCTGCTGTATACTACAGATATACTTCAGAGAAATTTGTGAAGTTCTTTCCAGCCTGACCACAGTGCTCTCTGCTGACACCTCTGTCCGCATCAGGAACTGTCCAGAGCAGGAAAGGTTTTCCATGGGGATATGCTTCTAATCTGGACAGTTTCTGACAGGGACAGGGGTGTCAGCAGAGAGCACTGTGGTCAGACTGGAAAGAACTGCTACATTTTCTCTGTAGCATACAGCCAACGGCTGTCCGGGCATGCTGGGAGTTGTAGTTCTGCAACATCTGGAGGTCCGCAGGTTGAAGACCACTGGTATTGGAGGTTATACTCACGTGTCCCCGCCGCTCCGGACCATCACCGCTGCCCTGGATGTCGCCTTCCATCCCTGTTGCCGCGTCCCAGGGGTGTCCCCGACGCTCCGGCAAGGCCTCCGCTTCCCCGGCATCCTCGCTCTCCGTCGCTGCCATCACGTCGCTACGCACGTCGCTCCTATTGGATGACGGGACGGCGTGCGCAGCGACGTGATGACGATGATGGAGAGCGCCGACGATGCAGGGGATCCCGAAGAGGACGCTCCGGAGCCCCGAGGACAGGTAAGTGATCGTAAGCGGACCACACGGGGCACCGTAAATGGCTATCCAGTGGCAGCTGAAGCAGTCTGCGCTGTCGGATAGCTGTTTATCGTATGTTGATGCTGCCTTAAACATGCGATTGCCTCTGAGAGGCCATCATATGTTGAAATTATCGTATGTCAGGGCCATCGTGGGTTGGGGGGGGTCACTGTATATTCGAAATTATGAATATTCGTTTTTTTTTTTTTCACAGAACACATCACAGTGATCATCATCCCTCCCCGCTTCCAGCTTGTGATCTAAAGAATGATCCAATATTATTTACTGTGTGAGACTGTGGAGCGCGAATATTTAGCATATTCCTTCTTTTAGCTTGTGGGCCAATGAGAAGGATGCAAATACACTTGTCAAAGGTTATCAACATCCCTAGCAACCAATCGTAATGTTGCCCACCCCTTCACTGTTTTCTTCCTCGAATATGCGCATTCGTGATTACGCGAATATGCAACCAATACACAACGAATATGCGAAATTTGCGAATATAGGACGAATATTTGTCCATATATTCCCAAAAAATCGCGAATTCGAATATGGCCCCTGCCGCTCATCACTAGTGCTCCGTCACTGGTGTACGTGGGGGTTATAACAAATATGGATATGGGCCTCTTATTATGTCATATGATTCTGGAGCTTCTGGTTCTGTAGTGGCAAAGATACATTACACAAAAAATGTGAACCATGGTCATAAACTATATTATAAATCAAATGGGACAGATATTCATGGTGGAGAAATAGGAATATGAAAAATGAGTCTGGATTCACAAGAAGGATGAATCAGTCACTGTGACTGCAAGAATTCTCTGAACAATTACCTTGATTGTGCCACCCTGCCCAATTACCAATGCAAAATCCCACTGGTACCAGCGTGGTGTCAGTAACAGCAACACAATGGCCTCTGTGTTCTCATGCATTTTCATAATATTACGTAGCGTACACTGAAACAACGTCTCTCTCTTGACCCATGGTCTGCACTGGTGTGTGCTAAAGAGATAATTGGAAATATTGTAGGAATTTCATGATGTCACAGATTCCTGCAGGTTCCTACTTTTACTTATTATGCCTCCATTTCTCAATTTACCAGTGGTAAAGACAGTGAATGTCTCTTTTAAAGGGGTTATCCAGTCTTATAAAACATATGGTCAACCGGGACCTCTGCCAAAAAGGGTGCAGCACTCTTGCCTGCACTATAGCCTCTTCAATGTTTACAATATTTCAACTGGTCCTTGCATCCCTGTACTATAAGTAGCAGCGGTGCAACATACGGAAGCACTTCCCCATTAAAGGGGTACTCAAGTTTTTTTTTTTTTTTTTTTAACTGGTGCCAGAAAGTTAAGCAGATTTGTAAATTACTTCTATTAAAAATTCTTAATCCTTCCAGTACTTATCAGCTGCTGTATGCTCCAGAGGAAGTTGTGTAGTTCTTTCCTGTCTGACCACAGTGCTCCCTGCTGACACCTCTGTCCATGTCCGGAACTGTCCAGAGCAGGAGAGGTTTGCTATGGGGATTTGCTCTTACTCTGGACAGTTCCTGACATGGACAGAGGTGTCAGCAGAGAACACTCTGGTCGGACAGAAAATAAATTCAAAAGGAAAAGAACTTCCTGTGGAGCATACAGCAGCTAAGTACTGGAAAGATTAAGATTTTTAAATAGAAGTAGTTTACAAATCTGTTTAACTTTCTGGCACCAGTTGATTTAAAAAAAATTGTTTTCCACTGGAATACCCCTTTAACTTGAATGGAAATACACTGCAGTACACTGCCAGTGGTCACTACTAAGGGTATAGGAATGTAAGGATAAGGAGAATTAGGCTATGTTCACATGACGGAATGTCCACATGGAAAATCTCTGTGCGGACATTGCGAAAACTGCGGACACCAGCATAACATGCTGGCGCTAAGACCGCACAGGAATGTTCCGTCTCACAGACGGCCATGCATTCCATGTGGAGTCAGACGCGGAAATGAGAATTTCTGTACCAGAAACATCTGTGCACAGCGCAGCAGAATCCTGTTGAATTCAATGGGACTCTGCTGCTCCAAAATCACCGTGCAAAATTCCACTGCACAATTCTGCACGGAAATTCCGAGGTGTGAACATGGCCTTAAACTCTGAAGAGGCTGCAGCGCTTTGCACAATGTACTGCTGTGTCACCTCGCATTAATGTGGGTGATATAGGGACATGTAACACCTACTTAATACTGTTGCAGGCCTATTACACCTCTTCAGGGCTTCAAGGCTCCATTCTCTCCAGCAGAACCATAAGGGACGCGGAGCGCTCCATTCTCTCCAGCAGAACCATAAGGACACAGAGCGCTCCATTCTCTCCAGCAGAACCATAAGGACACGGAGCGCTCCATTCTCTCCAGCAGAACCATAAGGACACGGAGCGCTCCATTCTCTCCAGCAGAACCATAAGGACACGGAGCGCTCCATTCTCTCCAGCAGAACCATAAGGACACGGAGCGCTCCATTCTCTCCAGCAGAACCATTCCCCCCCACCCCCTGGAAGCGGAGTGCTCTATTATCACCAGCAGTGGCTACAGTGGTCCCCCACTGTTCCATAGTGTGAGCACTCCCAGCATTCCCAATTGCAGCTGCTGGAGGCACCCTGGGAGACACTGGTATGTATATATATAGGGCCACTGATGAACTTACGGGGAGCTGTCTTTCCGAGTACCTGGAGGAAGCCTTGCATGCAGAGACACAGTAACATAATGGAACTGTAGGGAGGTGGTGGGACAGTGTTTACTGTGGGACTGTGCAGGGGAGTCTTCTGAAATAATTACTCCTAAATCCCTCTCCTCAGATACTGAGATCAGGACTGTGTCAAATATTCTATATTCTGCCCGAGGGTTTTTACGCCCCAGGTGCATTATCTTAGTTCTGATCATTCTTCTAGTTTGCCTAAATCCTTTTCTATTTGGCGTATCTCTCAAATAACATCAACCCTGTTACATATCTTTGTGTCATCAGCAAAAAGACCAATACCTTACCATCAAGACCTTTTGCAATATCACTAATGAAGATATTAAACAAAATTGGTCCCAGTACAGATCTCTGAGGTCCCCACTGGCGCACAGACACACACATATACCAGTGTTTCTCAGGGTGCCTCCAGCTGTTGTAAAACTGCAATTGGGCATGCTATGAGTTGTAGGTTTGCAACAGCCGGAGGCACCCTGGTTGGGATATATATATATATACAATGCATGTGTGAGAAATATCTCCTGCTTCTTCAGTTAACAGTTAAGTTTGAAGTTTTAGTCCAGGTATGGCAGTATTGATGTGTTCTGGTATGGCATTGTTATTCAGTCACTGTATGGCAGTATTGTTCTGTTCTGGTATGACATTGTTATTTACTCATGGTATGGCGATATTGTTTTGTTCTGATATGGCATTGTTATTCAGTCACTGTATGGCAGTATTGTTCTGTTCTGATATGGCATTGTTATTCAGTCACTGTATGGCAGTATTGTTCTGTTCTGGTATGGCATTATTATTCAGTCACTGTATGGCAGTATTGTTCTGTTCTGGTATGACATTGTTATTTACTCATGGTATGGCGATATTGTTCTGTTCTGATATGGCATTGTTATTCAGTCACTGTATGGCAGTATTGTTCTGTTCTGGTATGGCATTGTTATTTATTCACTGTATGGCAGTATTGTTCTGTTCTGTTCATATGGCGGCAGCTTCTGCCCACATTTTTCCATCCTCCGTGCCCTCAGATCCTCTCCAATCTCAGCCACCTGATTGTCTCTTCTGGCCCTCTCGGACAGGCTCGGTGGGACTGGGGGATGAGACTTCCCTCGCAGGGGAAGAAGGTGCTCCCTCATATACTGTATTAGTCCTGGCTCATCGCCAAACAACCACTTTGGTAAAGGACCGGGGACGTGTGACAGACTTCAGTGCCTGGGGGGTTTGCTCCCGGCTAGGGGTAGAAGGAGGGGTAGAGAAAGCGGCTTCAGCAGGGTACTCACTTCTGACTCCTCGGTGTGAATTTCGGCCCAGGACATCCAGGTCCGGTGGTGAGGGGACAGCCTCCCGGTGATGATGCACGAGGGGTTGCTGGCCAGTCTCCATCGTCCTCGGGCAGCGGGACTTGATAGCAGGCCTCTTCGGCCCTGAGGGAGATGCACTGTAAATTATCTGTCAGCTCCTGAAACATTTGTGCCGCGGCAATTTTCCGGACTTCCGGCACCATCTTGGGACTCTCTGCATGTGTTCTTGCCTGTTCCGCCATGTTGCTCCTCTTGCTGACTTCCGGCAAACTGAGAAGATCTGGCGGCGCTACTCCTTTTATGCAGGGCTTCGGGAAAATGGCCGCTGGAGAGAAGTGTGTCAGTGGTGCAGCGCTGACTTCCGCTACCCAGGCAAAAAGGGGCAAATCTTTACAGTTCCACTTTGGCATTGATACAGCAACATGGTTTCTAAGCCCCGGTGCAGGACGCTAACCAGCAAGGATCATTTTTGCGCGCTTCTCCGGCACATCTTTAACCCTTGCAGGTATAGGCAATACTTGTCAACGTAACATAGTTTCAGACCTAATCTTGCACATGGTTGACACAGTACTTTTCTTCACCTCCCCCTCTATTTCTCAAGCGCCACGAGTAAAACACTTTCCTCTGACAAAGTCCCGAACACTTTCTGGTGCAAACTTCATTTGCATCGGCATGCGATTTTTGCAGACAATACTGGACACAGTTCAGGGGGGAGGACTTATGGCATAAGGCGCACACCCGTATCCTGTTCGTGACGCCAGAAGTTGTGGTATCGGGGTGTGATGAGGGCAGATGTTGTTACCCTAGGGGCAGATGGCATTAAACCCTTGTATTCGTGACGCCAGTGCGTGGTTTATCCTCGATACCACCCGAAGGTATACCGCTTAATCCTGGGCTAGGCATGGGGGCAATTATGACTCTGATGCTAAGTTACGGATAACGGTAGCTTTACTGAGGGTAGACAGATGGGAAAGTCTATATAGTTCAGCCAGGGCCCACGGAGGTGACCAGTGACTCAGAGACCTTAAGGACTTGCTGGGTCTTGTAGTGGGACTGGACAATGTAATGCAGGCCACGCTGAGTTGACAGATGACAGGGATTGACTTAATTGAAGACTGACAAATCTATGACTGTAGCTTACTTGCATTTGATGGTGGCTGCAGGACTTGACTTTGAGGCCTCCAACACTCTGGACACACACACTAGGCACGACTCACCTCAGCAAAGACTTATCTCCAAAGAGAGCGGGCTAGCTCCACCCAGGGCTTATATGGAGGAGACTAGCAGGGAGTCCATAGGTCACTCCTGGGGTCACCTGGTCACTGATACCTCCTGGGTAGCAATCACATGACATATCAAATGGTACAACTCTTAAAGGGGTACTCCGCCCCTAGACATCTTATCCCCTATCCAAAGGATAGGGGATAAGATGTCAGATCGCCAGGGTCCCCAGCAGCAGGACCGCGGCGATCTAACATCTGATCCCCTATCCTTTGGATAGGGGAGAAGATGCCAGGGGCGGAGTACCCCTTTAAAGCAACAAGACATTTTATAATACACTACAATGCAGAACATATGTACAGGGGGAAACAAGTACAAGGGAGCTCAGGGGACACTGAAGGGAGGCTGCCGGACAGGGCAGCAAGAGTATGGGGTAATACCTCCTACTGGGCAACCACATTTACACATGAGACAGATTTAAGGGTGGTAAGAGATGAGAGGGAAGCCTTGATTTACCTTTGTGAATCATCTTCAGCCGGCAGACTGGCACGCAGTCCCGGCTTTGTCTTTCTCTCCTGTACATAGCAGATACTTCACCCCACCTCCACCTTCTGGACTCCCTCGACAACAGATACACAAAGTGACTAAGATTTTAGGGTTGTTTTTCTGGGGGTAAGGAGTTGTTTTTGTTAAATGAAGTGATTTACAAATATGTTAGGAATCACATAGGCTATCACACAGAGGGATGTTGTGTAAAACAACAGTAACCATTTAATGTTAAATGCCTGGAAACCCCCTTCAATACCAGACAACAGAAGTGTGAGTGACACAGCTAAAATAAAGTGTAAAATATATAACATTGAGAAAAATGTCCATATAGGCATCTATGAATGTTATCCGTAGATTCTCTAATAGACTTATCCTCACTGATTCTTTAAGCGAGATCTCAATCAGATGTGAGATGTCAGGAGGTTGTCACAAGACCAAAGCAAACTGTATGACTGCGAAATATCACACTACTATAAGACAAAGCTATATAGTAAAAGCCTAAAATACTATACAAAGACCACTGTCTGCTTAGGCTCCAGTAATAATAACAACAACACAGGGTGTTAAAGGGGCAGTCCAGTGGTGAAAAACTTATCCCCTATCCTAAGAATAGGGGATAAGTTTGAGATCGCGGGGGTCCGACCGCTGGGGCCCCCTGCGATCTCTCTGTACGGGGGCCAGGCTTTCCGGCCAGATAACGGGTGTCGACCCCCGCACGAAGCGGCGGCCGACACGCCCCCTCAATACATCTCTATGGCAGAGCCGGAGATTGTCGAAGGCAGCGCTTCGGCTCTGCCATAGAGTTGTATTGAGGGGGCGTGTCGGCCGCCGCTTCGTGCGGAGGTCGACACGCCCCCTTCCCGCAGGCTGTCGGGGCTCCGTACAGGAGATCGCAGGGGGCCCCAGCGGTCGAACCCCCCCGCGATCTCAAACTTATCCCCTATCCTTAGGATAGGGGATAAGTTGTTCACCACTGGGTCACCACTGGACTACTCCTTTAAAAAGGAAAATCTGCCTTGTATATAATTCAGCCCTCTTCTCCTGCCCTGCTGTATGGCACACAGCCACCTTCACTTCATAAATTAGGTTACTTGGAGCATTTGACAGGTTGTGAAGCCAAACTGGCAGCAAATATAAAGGGGCTCCACACTAAGAACCATCAGGTGCTACCGTATTTTTCGCCCTATAGGACGCACTGGCGTATAAGACGCACCCAATTTATAGGTGCAAAATCTAAAAAAATAAAGATTCTGAACCCAACAGTGGTCTTCAACCTGCGGACCTCCAGATGTTGCAAAACTACAACTCCCAGCATGCCCGGACAGCCGACGGCTGTCCGGGCATGCTGGGAGTTGTAGTTTTGCAACATCTGGAGGTCCGCAGGTTGAAGACCACTGGTATAAGGAGGTAATACTCACGCGTCCCCGCCACTCCGGACGCGTCACCGGTGCCCTGGATGTCGCTCCATCATTGTCGGCGCGTCCCCGTGGTCTCCCCGACGCTCCGGACTTCTTCTTCCCCGGGATCCCTATTGGATGACGGCGTGCGCGACGACATGATGACGTCGAAGGAGAGCGCAGGGGATTCCGGCACGGAGCAGACACCGAGGAGGCAGGTAAGGTCCCTCCCGGTGTCCTGTAAGTTGTTCGGGACGCCTCGATTTCACCGCGGCGGTCTCGAACAGCCCGACTGAGCAGCTGGGTTAGTGTTATTTTCGCTTCAGACGCGGTAGTCAGCTTTGATCGCCGCATCTGAAGGGTTAATACAGAGCATCACCGCGATCGGTGATGTCCTGTATTAGCGGCGGGTCCCGGCCATTGATGGCCGCAGATATTCACCGTATAAGACGCACCAACTTTTCCCCCCCAGTTTTGGGGAAGAAAAAGTGCGTCTTATACGGCGAAAAGTACGGTATTTTGTTCGGGTACTTACACATGGTTGGATACGCTGCTGATTTACCGCAGTGACATGTGTACGGAAAATCCTTATGTGACATATTCTATTGTAGCAGCAATGTGATTTACATTTTATACAATCTCTTTCACACACACTAGAAAAAAATCACACAAAATACACACAGAAATAAATCCAAAGCATGTCATTTATTAGTTATTAAAGGGGTACTCCACTCCCTAGACATCTTTTCCTCTGTCCATCTTTTCCTTTACCCAGCGGCGGGACCCCCGCGATCTCCCTGCTGCACTCGCCATTTGTTTAGAGCATCGAGTTCAGTGCTGGAGGCTCGTGATGTCACGGCCACGCCCCCTCAATGCAAGTCTATGGTAGGGGGCGTGACAGACATCACCTCCCTTACCATAGACTTGCATTGAGGGGGCGTGGTCATTACTTCACGAGCAGGGCGTGGCTGTGATGTCACGAGCCTCCGCCCCGCATTGCCAGTCATCCGGGACGGAGCGAAGTTCGCTCCATGCACCGAATGTCTGGGGTGTCGCAGACGAGATCGCCGGCGGGACTCCACTATGTTTTTTTTATCATAGTGGTAAATTTTCGTCGATGCTTGCATAATTTCTTGGTGAAAAATTCCAAAATTTCATGAAGAATTTGAATATTTAGCATTTTTCTAACTTTGAAGCTCTCTGCTTGTGAGGAAAATAGACATTCCAAATAAATTACATATTGATTCACATATACAATATGTCTACTTAATGTTTGCATCATAAAGTTGACATGTTTTACTTTTGGAAGACATTAGAGGGCTTCACAGTTCAGCAGCAATTTTCCCAAAAAAAAAAAATTCAAAATCTGAATTTTTTAGGCACCAGTTCAGTTTTGAAGTGGATTTCAGGGTCTTGATATTAGAAATACCCCATAAATTACTCCGTTATAAAAACCGCACACCTCAAAGTATACAAAATGATATTCAGAACGTTTGTTAACCCTTTAGGTGTTTCACAGGAATAGCAGCAAATTGAATTAGAAAATTCAAAATCTCAATTTTTTACACTAACATGTTCTTGTAGACCCATTTTTTGAATTTTTACAAGGGGTAAAAGGAGAAAATGCCCCCCAAAATGTGTAACCCAATTTCCCCCGAGTAAGGAAATACCTCATATGTGGATGTAAAGTGCTCTGTGGGTGCACTAGAGGGCTCAGAAGCTAAGGAGTGACAATGGGATTTTGGAGAGTGAATTTTAATAAAATGGTTTTAGGGGGCATGTCGCATTTAGGAAGCCCATAACAGAAAAAAAATACCCACATGGCATAATATTTTGGAAACTACACCCCTCAAGGCACGTAACAAGGGGTACAGTGAGCCTTAACACCCCACAGGTGTTTGACGACTTTTCTTTAAAGTCGGATGTGTAAATAAAAATAAAAACATTTCACTAATATGCAGTTTTTCCCCCCAAATTAACTATTTTTACAAGAGGTAATAGGAGAAAATGCCCCCCAAAATTTGTAACCCAATTTCTTCTGAGTATGTAAATACCCCATGTGTGGATGTCAAGTGCTCTGCGGGCGCACTACAATGCTCAGAAGAAAAGGAGCTTTTGGAGAGAGAATTT
The DNA here is from genome assembly GCF_029499605.1 of Hyla sarda. Lineage (NCBI taxonomy): Eukaryota > Metazoa > Chordata > Amphibia > Anura > Hylidae > Hyla > Hyla sarda. The sequence continues at coordinate 103,517,561 of NC_079198.1, read as the reverse complement.
GTTTGGAATGGATGTCGGGGGCCATGTGCATTTACTAAGCCCCCCATGGTACCAGTCAGTGGACCCCCCCACATGTGACCTCATTTTGGAAACTACACCCTCACAGAATTTAATAAGGGGTTCAGTGAGCTTTTACACCCCACTGGTGTTTGACAGATCTTTGTAACAGTGGGCTGTGCAAATGAAAAATTACGGAGTACGGAGATACCTCATATGTGGCCCTAAACTGCTTCCTTGAAATATGACAGGGCTCCGAAGTGAGAGAGCGCCATGCGGATTTGAGGCCTAAATTAAGAATTTGCATAGGGATGGACATAGGGGTATTCTACGCCAGTGATTCCCAAACAGGGTGCCTCCAGCTGTTGCAAAACTCCCAGCATGCCTGGACAGTCAGTGACTGTCCAACAATACTGGGAGTTGTTGTTTTGCAACAGATGGAGGCTCCATTTTGTAAACAGTGCCGTACCTGATGTTTTTCATTTTTATTGGGGAGGGGGGGGGGAGGGGGTTAAATGTGTAGGGGTATGTGTATATGTAGGGTTTTACTCTTTATTTTGTGTAGTGTAGTGTAGCGTTTTTAGGGTACATTCACACGGGCAGGGGTTCACAGTGAGTTTCCCGTTGGGAGTTTGAGCTGCAGCGGAAAATTTGCTGCATCTTAAACTTGCAGCATGAAACTCGCTGTAAACCCGCCCGTGTGTCAATCACACAGAGGTCCCAACGCTTACATAGAGGAGATAGGCATGGTGGCCCCTGAGCATTGTGAACCCCTGGTTTTTATTTCAGCAGTCACCAACCGTCAGATAAGACTGTTGGTGACTGCCGAAGTAATTTTTTTTAGCATCATCAAACCTGCTATAAAGGGGTAAAAGGTAATGCTGCATTACAATCCTAAACCCCTTTAGCATACTGGTGTTAGGTTACAGGGTTCCAAAGTCAGACATTTAAGACATTTACCGTATTTTTCGCCCTATAGGACGCTCCGGCGTATAAGATGCACCCAATTTTAAATGAGGAAAATCTAGAATACAATGTATAGGTCACAGCGATCTTCAACCAGCGGACCTCCCGATGTTGCAAAACTACAACTCCCAGCATGCCCGGACAGCCGTTGGCTGTCCGGGCATGCCAGGAGTTGTAGTTTTGCAACATCTGGAGGTCCGCAGGTTGAAGACCACTGGTATAGGAGGTAAAACTCACGTGTCCCCACCGCTCCGGACCCGTCACCGCTCGTCAACGCTGCCCTGGATGTCGCACTCCATCGCTGTCACCGCATCTCCTGGGTGTCCCCGTCGTTCCGGAACGTCTCTGCTGCCCGGTATCCCCGCTCTCCATCGCCGCCATCACGTCGCTACACACGCCACTCCTATTGGATAACAGGGCGGTGTGCGCGACGATGTGATGACGACGAAGGAGAGGCCTGGCCATGCAGGGGATCCCGCCACGGAGCAGACACCGAGGAGGCAGGTAAGGTCCCTCCCGGTGCAGCTGGGTTAGTGTCACTTTCGCTTCAGACATGGCGGTCAGCTTTGATCGCCGCGTCTGAAGGGTTAATACAGGGCATCACCGCGATGGCCGCAGGGACCGCCGCGATAGGTGTGTATTCGCCGTATAAGACGCACCAACTTTTCCCCCCCAGTTTTGGGGAAGAAAAAGTGCATCTTATACGGCGAAAAATTGCAGCAGCTTATCAGACTTTTAGCTACTTGATCTTCTGATTGTTAGGGGGAGATGATTTACAGCGCACAGCACACTTCCTGTTTAGTTCTTTCCTTTGAAACACTTTGCAGTTATTTTAAAGTGTCTGATATCATGATAGTGATTTGTATTAGCGATAAACAATATTAATGCAATTTTTTACTATATTCCCACTTAGCATTTTAGGCTGTTTTTAGCTGAAAAATAGCAGCTTTGGTTAAAGAAAGAACGATCATATTTCCCAAAGTTCTGTGTATTTTTTTTATTTTTTTTTATTGTTACCGCTTTTGCATATATGTGACTTTTTGATCACTCTTTTTATTCCTGGGATGTAATGTGACCAAAAATCCGCAATTTTGGACTTTGATATTTTTTAAGTTTATTACCACATGGTATCATTAACATTATATTTTAATAGCTTGGACATTTCTGCATGCGTCAATACCAAATATGTTTGTTTATTTATTTATTTTACATCAGTGATGTAGCACTAATCAGTCATATCAGTGATCTACTTGTATAGTCTGCCAGAAGGTAGACCATACAAGAAGATCACTGGAGCAGATGAGCGGAACTCCTGCAGCCATCTTGACTCATTGGACCCCCACAATCACCACGCAGGTGGTCCGATGAGCCTTTCAAAGGCTTCAGATACTTCAGATGTCCTGATCAGTATTGATCATGGCATCTAAAGGGTTGATGGAGGACATCAGTATGATCACTAATTGCAGTGGTCTAAGTGGTGAGTGCAGGAAAAGTCCGAATGAGACTCAGGTTGTCCGTGCACATCCCGATGCACCAAGTACCAGGGAGCCACGGTGTGCAGGTAGGTCCTGCGTCCTCTAGGGATATCTAGAAGTACTGGGCACAAAAGAAATTGACTCTAAATCTGCTGCAATAAATGACATGTCAATTAATATAACAGCTGTTGGAATTGTGGCTGATAGTTTGTTTACCTCATGTGCACACTAAAGGTTGATTTCCACTGACTACAATAGAAATAATTATTAAAAGGTAATTGTCTGATTTCTAAAGAAACCCTGGGATTTATTTTATTTTTTGGCTTATATAGTGCAGCATAGACTATAATTTGAGTATAATGTAGAGGTTCTTGTGTATGCCTTGTGCTTCTTCGATTTAGCTGATGTGGCAGGCATGGGCTTTCAGCCTTTTTGAGTTCTATTTCCCCACTAAAAATATTTCTAATGTTGCCTACATTTCCTATGAATGTTTTGGTTTTGCAGAGAGACGAGGGAGAAGGCTCATCACTGCACCCCTCATCACCTGGCTAGACTCCGGCAGCCAGCGGCCTAAACTATTGAGTTTGATGCATTTTCTTATTGCCATGATGTTATTTGACCTATAATCAAAAATTAAAGTGTTTTATAAAGAGTTGAAGTCTTCAGGCTATGTTCACATGTTTGTTTTAACCACACTTTAGTATTGTTTTTACTGCCTTTTGGTCATGTTTTTGCTGTGATTTTTGGAAACCACAGTTAAAGAGTTTATACAGCATAAGGCGATTTTCTTACTTACCTGCCAGACAGTAATGGACATCCTTAGGAAGGATCTGCGCTTGTCTTGGGGCTAAATGGATGTGTTCTCGGCCCACCATAACATTGCTGCTATCTATTTGTGAAATGGCTGTTTCCTGTTGGAGTTCCCTCCCTCCAACTACAAGTCCAATGATTCCTTGTTTGTAAGTGTGAGGTCAATTTTCTCCCTCCAACACATCAGCCACCCCACCCATTGAAGCGCAGGTGAGCTCTCATGCTATGCTGTAGATAATAGACCAGTGTTTTTTTTCTAACCAGGGTGCATCCGGCCAAACAACAGTTCACTGCAGAATTATCTCCCTCCCACCCAGCGGTTGCTCCACCCATTGAAATACAGACAGGCTCCTTTGAACACCTGACTAATGATGAAATGTCTTGGGCCGCACTGCAACCTGTGAAAACCTAAGAGGAGACAGCCATCAAACACAGATACAGACAATATATTATGAACTACATATTATGAACTACACTAACTTTACAGCCCCCATAGCATAGTCAAATAAAATTTAAAAAAATCCCAGAATACCCCTTTAAGATGATGCGCTTTTACCACAATTTTTGCAATTGAAGTAAAAGAGTGTCATGTGTGAATACAATCTTAGGGTAGGTTTATAACTACCATAGATCCTGATCCCACAGAGAAAACAGCAGCAGTATACAGATCTGGATGGGGAGAGGAGGAGTCTGTGAGCAAACAAAAAGGGATCTGATTGGTAATTTTGATAAGTCAGTTGACCCTCGACAGACCACTACCTCTGACACATTGAAGGGGTAATCTTATATACTATCCAAAAGATAGGGGATAAGATGTCTGATCTCGGCTGCGGCACCCCAGACATCCGATGCACGGAGCGAACTTCACTCCGTGCCGGATGACTAGCGATGCAGGGGCGGAGGCTCAAAACGTCACAGCCACGCCCCCACTTGTGACATCATGGCCACACCCTCTCAATGTAAGTCTATGGGAGGGGGCCTGACGGCCATCACGCCCCCTCCCATAGACTTGCGTTGAGGGGGCGTGGCCATGACATCATGAGCGGGGCGTTACCGTGACGTCACGAGCCACCGGAGCTGCACTCAATGCTCTAAACGAACGCAAGGTGCAGCAGGGAGATCTCGGGGGTCCCTTTGGATAAGGAATAAGATGTCTAGGGGTGGAGTACCCCTTTAAACATTGTGATTTTGCATGGGTCAGGCTGGAAATCACATGACCCATTATAGTAATAAAACGCATCGATGCCGCTGTTCTAGAATGAAACAAAAGGCGCTGAAGGACTAGTCATAGCACATCTGCATCATTTAGGGAAAAACAACTGAAATGTTTATTTCATAGGTTTTTTTGGGGCAGTGTCAGAATTCTGCCTATTATTAGTTTGCATTCATTTCGGATTCTAGAGGCACTTGTTCTATTCACTGACAATGAACGATAGCACTAGATCTTCCATCCTGATACATACAGTATGATTGTGTATTCTGTAATAGTTCAGTACATCCAGGCTCAGGTGTTTCAAGTCAGATCCCATGTGCATTTCTTCAATGCTACAGGTTTCCACAGGAACAATTATACGAGCAGCAATTATTGAATTCTTTTGGGAAGTTATGCTATTTTGGAAACTATTATCCGAAATGAAACATTGTCGATTATACAATGTGTTTGTTCTGACATAGGCTTGTATGATAATAACCATGGTAGTGGTGGCATTGCAGTAAGTGGCATTTAGTGGCCTCATGGTCAGTGGCATTTAGTGGCCTAATCTTGACTTATTTGTGGGTCAGCATAGGAACAATAAAAAATTAATCGGACCATGACATTTTTTTCATGGAATATCTAAACTTGTCTACTTTTCACTACAGTGGTGTCCAAACTGTGTCCCTCCAGCTGTTGCAAAACGGCAATTCCCATGCTGGGAATTGTTATTTTGCAACAGCTGGAGGTCCACAGTTTGGAAACCACTGCTCTACCATATCCACTTCACAGTTGAAGGGGATATCCAGGGGTAAAAAAAAAAAAAAACAGAGCAATTTAGTTGTTGTTTTTTACCTCAAAACAGCACCACCCCTGTCCTCAGGTTGTGTTTAGTATTACACTTTGGCTCCATTCACTTCAATGGAACTGAGTTGAAATACTGCACACAACCTGAGGACAGGTGTTGTGCTGTTTTTAAAGGGATATTCCCAACAGGGACATTTTATGGTATATCCACGGGACAACACCATGGGGGAATTAATCAACTGGCATGGGAATAAGCCCCTCCCCCCAATAAAAATTTTAATCACCTCCTTTTCCCATTTTTTTTTAAATAAATAAATAAACATATTTGGTATCGTTGCCTGTGTAAATGTCCCAACTATTAAAGGGGTAGCCAAAGGATAGGGGATAAGATGTCTGATCGGTGGGGTCCCCGCCGCTGGGGACCCCCGGGATCTCGGCTGCAGCACCCACCTGTCATTACTGCATAGAGCGAACTCACTCTGTGCGTAATGACGGGCGATACAGGGGCCGGAGCATCAGGACGTCACGTTTGCTCTGTGCAGAAATGACAGGTGGGTGCTGCAGCCGAGATCCCGGGGGGTCCCCAGCGGCGGGACTCCCCCGATCAGACATCTTATCCCCTATACTTTGGATAGGGGATAAGATGTCTAGGGGTGGAGTACCCCTTTAACTCCTTAGGTCAAATCCTGTGTCACTATTTGCATTAATATCTCTGGAATGCTTTTACTTATCATTCTGATTCCGAGACAGTTTTTTCGTGACATATTCTACTTTAAGATAGTGGTAAATTTTCATTAATACTTGCATCTAGAGATGAGCGAACTTACAGTAAATTCGATTCGTCACGAACTTCTCGGCTCGGCGGTTGCTGACTTTTCCTGCATAAATTAGTTCAGCTTTCAGGTGCTCCCGTGGGCTGGAAAAGTTGGATACAGTCCTAGGAGACTCTTTCCTAGGACTGTATCCATCTTTTCCAGCCCACCGGAGCACCTGAAAGCTGAACTAATTTATGCAGGAAAAGTCAGCAACCGCCGAGCCGAGAAGTTCGTGACGAATCGAATTTACTGTAAGTTCGCTCATCTCTACTTTCATCATTTCTTTGTGAACAATTCCCAAATTTTATGAAAAAATGAAAAACTTAGCATTTTTTCTAAAATGCTCTGCTTGTAAGTAGTGTTGCTCGCGAATATTCGCAATTCGAATTTTATTCGCGAATATTCGTGAATTCGCGAATATTCGCGAATATAGCGCTATATATTCGTAATTACGAATATTCGTTTTTTTTTGTTTTTTTTTTCCTCACAGTACACATCACAGTGATCATCCCTCTCTGCTTCCAGCTTGTGTGGTGTAAAGAAGGCTCTAATACTACTGTGTGAGACCGGTGTGCGGATTTTCGCATATGCGAAAATGTGCATATGCCAATTTTCGCATATGCGAATTTTCGCATATGCTAATTTTTCGCACACGTGAATATTCACATATGCGAAAATACAACGAGAATATTACGAATATGCGAATATTCGCGAATATGACGAATATTCCTCCATATATTCGCGATTATTCGCGAATTCGAATATGGCCTATGCTGCTCAACACTACTTGTAAGGAAAATAGACATTCCAAATAAATCACATATTGATTCACATATACAATATCTCAACTTTATGTTGGCTTCATAAAATAGACATCTTTCTGAAGACATAAGAGGGCTTCAGAGTTTAGCAGCAATTTTCCAATTTTTGACCAAAATTTCAAAATCTGAATTTATCAGGAACCAGTAAAGTTGTAATGATATAAATCCCCCATAAATGACCCCATTATAAAAAACACTAGAAGTATTCAAAATGACTTTCAAAAAGTTTGTTAACCCTTTAGGTGGTTCACAGGAATAGCAGCAAAGGGGAGTTGAAATGACAAAGGGGGAGATTTATCAAAACCTGTGCAAAGGAAAAGTTGTCCAATAGCTTCTTTCATGTTTCCCAGGTCTCTTTAACCCCTTAGGGACTTAGCCTATTTTTACCTTAACCCCTTAAGGACCCGGGGTTTTTCCGTTTTTGCATTTTCGTTTTTTCCTCCTTACCTTTAAAAAATCATAACTCTTTCAATTTTTCACCTAAAAATCCATATGATGGCTTATTTTTTGCACCACCAATTCTACTTTGTAATGACGTCAGTCATTTTACCCAAAAGTCTACGGTGAAACGGAAAAAAAAATCAATGTGAGACAAAATTGAAAAAAACCCCCCACCATTTTGTAACTTTTGGGGGCTTCCGTTTCTACACAGTAAATTTTTCGGTAAAAATTCTGTTTATTCTGTAGGTCCATACGGTTAAAATGATACCCTACTTATATAGGTTTGATTTTGTCGTACTTCTGGAAAAAATCAAAACTACATGCAGGAAAATTTATACGTTTAAAATTGTCATCTTCTGACCCCTATAACTTTTTTTATTTTTCCGCGTATGGGGGCTAATTGTTTGTGCCGTGATCTGAAGTTTTTAACGCTACCTTTTTTTTTGCATTGATAGGACTTATTGATCGCTTTTTATTCATTTTTTCATGATATAAAAAGTGACCAAAAATGCACTATTTTAGACTTTGGAATTTTTTTTGCGCGTACGCCATTGACCGTGCGGTTTAATAAACGATATATTTTTATAATTCAGACATTTTCGCACGCGGCGATACCACATATGTATATTTTTATTTACACAGTTTTTTTTTTTATGGGAAAAAGTGGGATGATTCAAACTTTTATGAGGGGAGGGGTTAAATGATCTTTATTCACTTTTTTTTTACTTTTCCTTTGGACAGGTTTTCCAATTTTCCAATTTTCCACAAAACTTTCAAGCTCACTATTTTTCAGGGACCAGTTCAGGTTTGAAGTGGATTTGAAGGGTCTTCATATTAGAAATACCCCACAAATGACCCCATTATAAAAACTGCACCCCCCAAAGTATTCAAAATGATATTCAGTCAGCATTTTAACCCTTCAGGTGTTTCACAGGAATAGCAGCAAAGTGAAGGAGAAAATTCACCATCTTCATTTTTTACACCCGCATGTTCTTGTAGACCCAATTTTTGAATTTTTACAAGGGGTAAAAGGAGAAAATTTATACTTATATTTGTAGCCCAATTTCTCTCGAGTAAGGACATACCTCATATGTCTATGTAAAGTGTTCGGTCGGTGCAGTAGAGGGCTCAGAAGCGAAGGAGCGACAAGGGTATTTTGGAGAGTACGTTTTTCTGAAATTGTTTTTGGGGGGCATGTTACATTTAGGAAGCCCATATGGTACCAGAACAGCAAAAAATCCCCACATGGCATACCATTTTGGAAACTAGACCCCTTGGGGAACGTAACAAGGGGTAAAGTGAACCTTAATACCCCACAGGTGTTTCACGACTTTTGCATATGTAAAAAAAAAATATTTTTTTTTCTCACTAAAATGTGTGTTTCCCCCCAAATTTCCCACTTTTGCAAGGGTTAATAGCAGAAAATACCCCCCAAAATTTGTAACCCCATCTCTTCTGAGTATGGAGGTACCCCATAAGTTGACCTGAAGTGCACTAGATTGGCAAACTACAATGCTCAGAAGAGAAGGAGTCATATTTGGCTTTTGGAGAGCAAATTTTGGTCGGGGGGCATGTCGCATTTAGGAAGCCCCTATGGTGCCACAACAGCAAAAAACCCTCACATGGCATACCATTTTGGAAACTAGACCCCTTGAGGAACGTAACAAGGAATAAAGTGAGCCTTAATACCCCACAGGGGTTTCACGACTTTTGCATATGTAAAAAAAAAAAAATTTTTCCACTAAAATGTGTGTTTCCCCCCAAATTTCACATTTTTGCAAAGGTTAATAGCAGAAAATACCCCCCAAAATTTGTAACCCCATCTCTTCTGAGTATGAAGGTACGCCATAAGTGGACCTGAAGTGCACTACGGGCGAACTACAATGCTCAGAAGAGAAGGAGTCATATTTGGCTTTTGGAGTGCAAATTTTGCTCGGGGGGCATGTTGCATTTAGGAAGCCCCTATGGTGCCAGGACAGCAAAATAACCCCAACATGGCATACCATTTTGGAAACTAGACCCCTTGAGGAACGTAACAAGGTGTACAGTGAGCATTTACCCCCCACTGGTGTCTGTCAGAACTTTGGAACAGTGGGCTGTACAAAATTTTTAATTTGCACAGCCCACTGTTCCAAAGATCTGTCAGACACCAGTGGGGTGTAAATTCTCACTGCACCCCTCATTACATTCCGTGAGGGGTGTAGTTTCCGAAATGGGGTCACATGTGTTTTTTTTTTTTTTTTTTGCGTTTGTCAAAACCGCTGTAACAATCAGCCACCCCTGTGCAAATCACCTCAAATGTACATGGTGCACTCTCCCTTCTGGGCCTTGTTGTGCGCCCCCAGAGCACTTTGCGCCCACTTATGGGGTATCTCCATAGTCGGGAGAAATTGCATTACAGATTTTGGGGGGCGTTTTTCCCTTTTACCTCTTTTAAAAATGAACAGTATAGGGCAACACCAGCGTGTTAGTGTAAAAAAATTTTTTTTTTTACACTAACATGCTGTTGTAGACCCCAACTTCACCTTTTCATAAGGGGTTAAAGGAGAAAAAGCCCCCCAAAATTTGTAACACAATTTCTCCCGAGTACGGCGATACCCCATATGTTGCCTTGAAATACGACAGGGCTCCAAAGTAAGAGCGCCATGCGCATTTGAGGCCTGAATTAGGGATTTGCATAGGGGTGGACATAGGGGTATTCTACGCCAGTGATTCCCAAACAGGGTGCCTCCAGCTGTTGCAAAACTCCCAGCATGCTTGGACAGTCAACGGCTGTCTGGCAATACTGGGAGTTGTTGTTTTGCAACAGCTGGAGGCTCCATTTTGGAAACAGTGGCGTACCGGACGTTTTTAATTTTTATTGGGAGGGGAGGGGGGCTGTGTAGGGGTATGTGTATATGTAGTGTTTTTTACTTTTTATTTTATTTTGTGTTAGTGTAGTGTAGTGTTTTTAGGGTACAGTCACATGGGCGGGGGATTACAGCGCGTTTCCCGCTGCGAGTTTGAGCTGCCGCGCAAAATTTGCTGCATCGCAAACTTGCAGCCTGATACTCACTGTAAGCCCCCTGCCCATGTGAATGTACCCTGTACATTCACAGGGGGGGGGACCTCCAGCTGTTACAAAACTACAACTCCCAGCATGCACAGTTTATCAGTGCATGCTGGTAGTTATAGTTTTGCAACAGCTGGAGGCACACGGTTGGGAAACACTGAGTTAGGAAACAATGTTTCCCAACCAGTGTGCCTCCAGTTGTTGCAAAACCCCATTTCCCAGCATTCTCAGGCATGCTGGGAGTAGTAGTTCGGCAACATCTTTAGAGCCAGATGTTGCCGAACTACAACTCCCAGCATGCTGGGAGTTGTAGTTTTGCAACATCTGGAGGACTACAGTTTGCAGACCACTAATACAGTGGTTCCCAATCTTTGCCCTTCCAGATGTTGCAAAACTACAACTCCCAGTATGCCAAAACTGTCCAGGCATGCTGGGAGTTGTAGTTCTGCAACATCTGAAGGGCCAGATGTTACAGAACTACAACTCCCAGCATGCCTGGACAGTAAGGGCATGCTGAGGATGTGTAGTTTTGCAACATCTGGAAGGGCACAGTGGTCTCCAAACTGTGGACCTCCAGATGTTGCAAAACTGCAACTCCCAGCATGCCCAGACGCCAAGGGCTGTCTGGGCATGCTCGGAGTTGTAGTTTACAAGGTCCCATTACAGCAATGCATGTCGCTTTACGGCGACGTGCATTGCTGTAAAGGGCCCGACCGCGGCTGAAGATCTACTCACCTGTCGCCGCCGCCGCCATCTTCCTCGCCGGGATCCGGGTCTTCAGGGACGAGGTAAGTACCAGGGCTGGGCCCCAGCACTCCCCCGTCCCCCGCCGCGTCCTCCGGTCTTCCTCCCGTCCTCTCCGGACTTCAAGGGGCCGGGCAGGACGGGAGGAAGTAACCGCCCCCCCCCTGCGATTGGTCGGTTAGTTAACCGATGGATCGCAGGGGATCGGAGGAGGTGGCAGGCTTGCCACCTCGCTCCTAGTCTTCAGCATGGTCCTGGCTGTCTGTGACAGCCGGGATCATGCGAAATTACCGGGCCGTCGGGTCCCAGAGACCCGATCAGCCCGGTATCGCCGCAGATCGCAAGGGCGATTTCCCTTGCGATTTGCGGCGATCGCCGACATGGGGGGCCTACATGGCCCCGCTCGGCATTTGCCCTGGATGCCTGCTGAAGGATTTCAGTAGGCATCCGCTTCCGATCTCTGGCCGACGCGCGGCAGAGACCGGAAATACAACAGGACGTTCTCTAACGTCCTTGGGCATTAAAGCCCAGGTAGCGGGGACGTTAGAGAACGTCCTATGTCCTTAACAGGTTAATACATTACTTGAGGGGTACAGCTTCCAAAATGGGGTCACATGTGGGTGTTTATGGCCATTCAGCCATTCAAATGCAAATCACCAAATTAGGCCTCAAATGTACATGGCGCTCTCTCACTCCTGTGCCATGTTGTGCATCCACAGAGCACTTTATGTCCACATATTGTATGGGGTATTTCCGTAGTCAGGATAAATAGCGTAAAAAATTTTGTGGGCATTTTTCTAATATTACCTCTTGTGAAAATGAAAAAAATGGGGCAATACCAGCAAGTTATTGTAATTTTTTTTTTTTATACTAAGCCCCCAAGTTTCCTTTTCATAAGGGGTAAAAGGAGCAAAAGTCCCCCAAAATTTTTAACACAATTTCTACTGAGTACGGAAATACCCCAAATGTGGCCCTAAACTGTTGCTTAGAAATACTACGGGGCTCAGGAGTGGGAGAGCAGGAGTGGGAGAGCACCATGCCCAAAAAGCATCAGGGTGCTGGGCCACAAACTGTTAGGTGCACAAGTTTATCTGTGCCACCATCAAAGTCCATCAAATGTAAAGTCCATTTCAGTGAGGACTGTGGGGTCAATTTGGATTCCTGGGCAGCCAACAAACCCAGAAATCTGGCTCATGATCATCTGGAACTGGGATCCAGACGGTGTTACCTATAAGAGGGACAGAAAGAATTGTATAGGGCAGTGGTTCTCAACCTTTTTGGCGACTGTACGCCCAAAGGCTGAAAGTATGTCCGCGGGTACCCCCCTCGCGCGTAACTGAAAGTATGTCCGCGGGTACCCCCCTCCATCTTAATCCCTTTGTGCTATTATTCCCCCCTCCATCTTTATCCCCTTGTGTTATTATTCCCCCTCCATCTTTATCCCCTTGTCCCATTATTCTCCCTCCATCTTTATCCCCTTGTCCCATTATTCCCCCTCCATCTTTATCCCCTTGTGCTATTATTCCTCTTCCATCTTTATCCCCTTGTGCTATTATTCCTCCTCCATCTTTATCCCCTTGTCCCATTATTCCCTCCTCCATCTTAATTCCCTTATGCCATTATTATCCAATATGGCAAAAGGGGATCAGGGGGAGGGGGGAATAATAGCACAAAGGGATTAATGGTACAAGGGGATAAAGATGGAGGAGGGAATAACAGGACAAGGGAATTAAAATGGAGGTGGAATTATAACACAAGGGGATAAAGATGGAGGAGGAATAATAACACAAGGGGATAAAGATGGAGGAGGAATAATAACACAAGGGGATAAAGATGGAGGAGGAATAATAACACAAGGGGATAAAGATGGAGGAGGAATAATAACACAAGGGGATAAAGATGGAGGGGGGAATAATAACACAAGGGGATAAAGATGGAGGAGGAATAATAACACAAGGGGATAAAGATGGAGGGGGGATAATAACACAAGGGGATAAAGATGGAGGAGGAATAATAACACAAGGGGATAAAGATGGAGGAGGAATAATAATACAAGGGGATAAAGATGGAGGGGGAATAATAACATCCATCTTCATCCCCTTGTGTTATTATTCCATCTCCATCTTTATCCCCTTGTGTTATAATTCCACCTCCATCTTTATCCCCTTGTCCCATTATTCCCTCCTCCATCTTAATCCCCTTGTGCCATTATTATCCAATATGGCAAAAGGGGATAAAGATGGAGGAGGGAATAACAGGACAAGGGAATTAAAATGGAGGTGGAATTATAACACAAGGGGATAAAGATGGAGGAGGAATAATAACACAAGGGGATAAAGATGGAGGAGGAATAATAACACAAGGGGATAAAGATGGAGGAGGAATAATAACACAAGGGGATAAAGATGGAGGAGGAATAATAACACAAGGGGATAAAGATGGAGGAGGAATAATAACACAAGGGGATAAAGATGGAGGAGGAATAATAACACAAGGGGATAAAGATGGAGGGGGGATAATAACACAAGGGGATAAAGATGGAGGAGGAATAATAACACAAGGGGATAAAGATGGAGGAGGAATAAGAACACAAAGGGATAAAGATGGAGGAGGAATAATAACACAAGGGGATAAAGATGGAGGAGGAATAATAACACAAGGGGATAAAGATGGAGGGGGAATAATAACACAAGGGGATAAAGATGGAGGAGGAATAATAGCACAAGAGGATAAAGATGGAGGAGGAATAATAACACAAGGGGATAAAGATGGAGGGGGAATAATAGCACAAGGGGATTAAGATGGAGGAGGAATAATAACACAAGGGGATAAAGATGGAGGGGGAATAATAATACAAGGGGATAAAGATGGAGGGGGAATAATAACACAAGGGGATAAAGATGGAGGGGGAATAATAACACAAGGGGATAAAGATGGAGGGGGAATAATAACACAAGGAGATAAAGATGGAGGAGGAATAATAACACAAGGGGATAAAGATGGAGGGGGAATAATAACACAAGGAGATAAAGATGGAGGAGGAATAATAACACAAGGGGATAAAGATGGAGGGGGAATAATAACACAAGGGGATAAAGATGGAGGGGGAATAATAGCACAAGGGGATTAAGATGGAGGAGGAATAATAACACAAGGGGATAAAGATGGAGGGGGAATAATAACACAAGGGGATAAAGATGGAGGGGGGGGGATAATCAACCCTCCCCCCTCCATATTAATCCCCTTGTGCCATTATTCCCCCTCCATCTTTATCCCCTTGTGTTATTACAGTATTCCCCCTCCATCTTTATCCCCTTGCGCCATTATTCCCCCCTCCTCTGATCCCCTTTTGCTATATCAGGGGATTTATATGGGGGGGGGGTTGATTATCCCTCTCTCCATCTTAATCCCCTTGTGTCATTATTCCCCCCTCCCTCTGATCCCGTTTGCCATTTCCCCCCTCCATATTAATCCCCTTTTGCCATTATTATCCGATATGGCAAAAGGGGATCATAGGAAGGGGGAATGGCGCAAGGGGATTAAGATGGAAGGGGAGAGGGATAATGGCAGAGGGGGGATGGGAAGAAAAAGCACAAGGCATTACATTTTAATGCCTTGTGCTTTATTACTCCCCCCCCCCGCCATTATCCCTCTCCCCCTCCATCTTAATGCCTTGTGCTCCATCCCATACATCCCCCCTCCGTCCCATACATCCCCCCTCCGTCTCATACAGTCCCCCTCCATCCCATAGAGTTATTTTAAACTTTTTGTTTTTATCCTTTACCTGGCGTCCTGCAGTCCCCTGCGGCCTGTCCTTGGATGCAGCGCGCCCCGTTCGACAGGGCCGCACTGACGTGTGACGTCCTCCTGCGCTGTGCAGCAAGTCCGCACAACATCAGGGGAGGTCACACGTCTCCCCGGCAGCCACGCAGCTCACTCACAGTAGCCGCTGCCGCAGCTCGGGCCGCGACTACTGAACAGTGAGCTGCCGCGGCCGTTCTCCGCTATGCGCTGTCAAATACTGGCCAATGCATGGCCGGTATTTGACAGCGCTTTCGCGTACCCCCTGACAGCCCCTGGCGTACCCCTAGGGGTACACGTACCCCAGGTTGAGAACCCAGGGTATAGGGGACAGGGTCCGCCTTCTACAGGGTCGTCATCACTGGATGACGATGAGGGCAAGCAACATCATTGGTGGCCTCGGTGTTGCAGGCAAGTGCATGGCGTATGCCTCCTCCACCAAAAAGAGCCTTAAGGGCATTTACATTTTATAGTGGGGAAGGGAAGGGTTGTAAATGTGTAAATATGTAGTGTTTTACTTTATTTCACTGTGCATTGTAGTGGTTTTTTACGTTACGGTAAGCTTTTTTTGAGGTGCATGTTTTCCTTCTTTTTTTTGCACCTTTTTTTTTTGCGATCCGTGCCACCATCGACTGTTCTGCACTTTGTGACTGGACTGTACCGCAATATGCA
Source organism: Hyla sarda (assembly GCF_029499605.1). Taxonomy (NCBI): domain Eukaryota; kingdom Metazoa; phylum Chordata; class Amphibia; order Anura; family Hylidae; genus Hyla; species Hyla sarda. The sequence continues at coordinate 103,501,968 of NC_079198.1, read as the reverse complement.
GATTGCCCTGACTGCTGATCGGTAAATAATTACTGATCAGCACATTTTGGTGCTGTTTAGCGCAGTGTAACCGGACTACAAATTTCCCTAAAAAAGAGCAAAAAATAAAAATAAAGGGGTTCTAGGTAGCTTTTTTGACATATTTTTTCCAGTCTGGTCACACAAATATGATGTCCAACTATCAGATCCGTCAACAGCATTTCACAGTTGACTTGAAGGGTCCGCACCCCGAGTTTAGAACGCTGGCTTCGGCTGGCCGTGGACATGACATCACACCATGCCCCCTCTGTTAACGTCTATGGGAGGGAGTGTGACGGCTCATGCCACCTTCAATAGACATGAGTGGAGGGAGCATGACGTCACGACCACAGCCGCCCCAGGTTGGCGTTCTTAACATAAATTTTCAGAATGCCAGGGTGCCAGCCCAGAGATAACGGGGGTCCCCGCGATCAGACATCTTATCCCTATCCTTTGGATAGGAGATGAGATGTCTTGGGGCGGGGTAGCCCTTTAAGCATAGAAACATTTACATTGAAAGAAGGTTTTTAATAAGGCACAGTTGTTCTGAGGAATTCTAATGAAAATAAAAAATGCCACTGACTCTTTGTTTCTTGAAGTTACTTAAGGATAGAAATTCTTTATTTTGTACTTAAAAAACATTGTACTTGAGTAGGTGTGTTAGATAAGAAAACAGTCTGTTGGTGTATGTCACAAAAATCCTGCCAAAAATGCAGAGAAACCAGAACCAGTTGTTGAAATATGGAATTTAGTATTGCCATTATTTCAGTGTTGTATTGTCACTTGTTTAGGCTCTGTTTATATCTATGTTTCAATTTAGTGTTTTTCCATCCATTAAATATAGAAATAGAAATGGAAATGGTCACCTGTTCACACCTGGGTGGGTTTGGTGTGTTAAGTAGTGAGGGCTCACAGACTCACTCATAGATCCATGTACAAAAGAATGAAACGCCACACAACCATTTCAATTGATCCTTAGAAGCTTTAGTATGAATTTCTTGCATATATACAAAAGTTACAAACGTTTCATGAAAAAGTAACGCAAAGAAATCAAAAACAATTCACCTAGGTGCACTTGTTGCGGACACGCTAGACAATCTTCACGCTGACGGAATTTTCAGCCCATGCCAGGGCCACCTTCAGCTGAACAACCTTCCTCTCACGAAGGGGATCAGAGTGGAGTTTGCGTCGATACTACGACGTTTCGGAGGGCACGTCTCCTTTTTCAAGTTCACTGGAAAAAGGAGGCGTGTCCTCCGCAACGTCGTAGTATCGACGCAAGCTCCACTCTGATCCCCTTCGTGAGAGGAAGGTTGTTCAGCTGAAGGTGGCCCTGGCATGGGCTGAAAATTCCGGCAGCGTGAAGATTGTCTAGCGTGAAGATTCCGGCAGCGTGAAGTACAGTGCGGTTTCCATTACAGAGACGATGACACAAGTGTGTACAGAGCCATATCCTTTACATGTTTTGCTGGTTATGCAGTTATTTGTTCTACATTCTTTGTTGGTTTATAAATTACATCACTCATAAAAGTCAAACAAATTTAAAGTAGTGGAAAGAGATAGCTTCAAGGGAGACGCTGGCTCAACATGGCGCTGGACACAGACAGCAAAGGTAGGTAAAAGCAAGGATATTTTATTTTCCCAGAATGCCACACGTTTCACTGCATCAGCAGCTTCATCAGGCATTGATGCCTGATGAAGCTGCTGATGCAGTGAAACACGTTGCATTCTGTGAAAATAAAATATCCTTGCTTTTACCTACCTTTGCTGTCTGTGTCCAGCGCCATGTTGAGCCGGCGTCTCCCTTGAAGCTATCTCTTTCCACTACTGCTATATGCTGGAGGGCTGCCGACACCCAAATACTATACGCTCCCCATTGTTGTGTATGTGGCTACACCACCACACCAGGTGAGCAGCTTATACAGCTTTTAACTATTCAATATTGTCCTCTTTTATTACACCACGGAGCGCTGTCAATTCCTTTTTCAGAAACAAATTTAAACAGCACTTTATAAGCAGTTGGGGGTATTACACACTGTGCACTCTATAAAATGTCTTTCTTCAATGGGTACAGATTAGATGTACCATCTCTTGTCTTCTTTATTTTATTGACATGCTTTGGATTGTACCAGGCTGAAGGTATCTTAGTGACTTTGTTACCTGACCTGCTTTTACAACTGTTTGCTTTTGGTGTTAGATAATGATGTACTTGATGAAAGGTAGAGTGAATGACTTTAATAGGAGAAGACGTCACTTGTGAGTCACTGGATGTTACTGCACCGTAATCACTTACATACACGTAGACTGTATTCACACATTGCAGATAACTGGCAGAACAACAACAATGTACTGTACTGTTCTATACTTGTTCTGCATGTACTTTACCTGTACTACATCTACTCTACCTGTACTACATGTACTATACTGTTATTTACCTGTACTACATGTACTGTGTATCTACCTGTAATACATGTACTATACTGCTCTCTGCCTCTGCTACATAAACTGTACTACTGTTTACCTGCATTACATGTACTGTCTCTACCTGTACTACATGTACTATGCTGCTATCTACCTGTACTACATGTATTGTGCTATCTAACTGTACTACATGTATTGTGCTGTCTACCTGTACTACATGTACTATGCTGCTATCTACCTGTACTACATGTATTGTGCTATCTACCTGTACTATGTGTACTTTACTATTATTATCTGTACTATGTGTATTTTACTGCTGTCTACATGTACTACATTAACTCTACTGTCTCTACCTATACTACTTGTACTGTATTTCTCTCTACCTGTACTGCATAATAAAGTATAATAATAAATGTATTATACTGCTATCCACCTGTACTAAATGTATTATACTGCTATCCACCTGTACTAAATGTATTATACTGCTATCCACCAATACTAAATGTATTATACTGCTATCCACCTGTACTAAATGTATTATACTGCTATCCACCAATACTAAATATATTATACTGCTATCCACCTGTACTAAATGTATTATACTGCTATCCACCTGTACTAAATGTATTATACTGCTATCCACCTGCACTAAATGTATTATACTGCTATCCTCCTGTACTAAATGTATTATACTGCTATCCACCTGTACTAAATGTATTATACTGCTATCCACCTGTACTAAATGTATTATACTGCTATCCACCTGTACTAAATGTATTATACTGCTATCCACCTGTACTAAATGTATTATACTGCTATCCACCTGTACTAAATGTATTATACTGCTATCCACCTGCACTAAATGTATTATACTGCTATCCTCCTGTACTAAATGTATTATACTGCTATCCACCTGTACTAAATGTATTATACTGCTATCCACCTGTACTAAATGTATTATACTGCTATCCACCTGTACTAAATGTATTATACTGCTATCCACCTGTACTAAATGTATTATACTGCTATCCACCTGTACTAAATGTATTATACTGCTATCCACCTGTACTAAATGTATTATACTGCTATCCACCTGTACTAAATGTATTATACTGCTATCCACCTGTACTAAATGTATTATACTGCTATCCACCTGTACTAAATGTATTATACTGCTATCCACCTGTACTAAATGTTCTACTGCTCTCTGCCTCTACTACATACACCGATCTGCTCTCTACCGGTTGTATTCATTGCAGAATATTATTTATAGTGTAAGAAAACATTGGTCGACAACAACTAACTATGAGGAACAGATATTGCTGTGTTTTGTAACTTCCTTCTGAGAAGTTTTCACTTTCATTTTGGTTATTATTGAAGAAGAAATGCCATGACTATGTATGTATTCCAGCACACTGTATATACAGTCTTATATTATTGGTTTACATTAACATCGAGCATACAATGAGTGAGATTAACTATGACAATTCTAATAGCTTTCTGTTTCAGTCCAAGGGTTCTTGTTGCCCACAACAACCAATAAGAGAAAATCTTTCATTTTTTTTAAATTGTATGGGAAAAGTGAGGGTCGTATTTATTTACTACATCTAACATTTCTTTTCTTTTGTCTAGACAGTTCTGATCTCATCAAGATATAGCCCTGGACTTGTTATCTGCAAACAACGTAAGCCGCCAATTTGTTACGTTTAGAGCTACTTTATTTGGGAACTAAAAGTCACAAAACATACACATATCGTATTTTTCGCCGTATAAGACGCACTTTTTCTTCCCCAAAACTGGGGGGGGGGGGGGGGGGGGAAAGTTGGTGCGTCTTATACGGCGAATACACACCTATCGCGGCAGTCCCTGCGGCCATCAACGGCCGGGACCCGCGGCTAATACAGGACATCACCAATCGCGGTGATGCCCTGTATTAACCCTTCAGACGCGGCGATCAAAGCTGACCGCCGCGTCTGAAGGGAAAGTGACACTAACCCGGCTGCTCAGTCAGGCTGTTCGGGACCGCCGCGGTGGGACACCGGTAGGGACCTTACCTGCCTCCTCGGTGTCTGCTCCGTGCCGGGATCCCCTGCATGGCGGCGCTCTCCTTCGACGTCATCGCGTCGTTGCGCACGCCGTCCCGTCATCCAATAGGAGCAGCATGCGTAGCGACGTGATGACGGCGACAGAGAGCGTGGATCCCGGGGAAGAAGACGTCCGGAGCGTCGGGGACAACACGGGGATGCGGCGACAGCGATGGAGCGACATCCAGGGCAGCGGTGACGGGTCCGGAGCGGCGGGGACACGTGAGTATTACCTCCTATACCAGTGGTCTTCAACCTGCGGACCTCCAGATGTTGCAAAACTACAACTCCCAGCATGCCCGGACAGCCGTTGGCTGTCCGGGCATGCTGGGAGTTGTAGTTTTGCTACATCTGGAGGTCCGCAGGTTGAAGATCACTGTTGGGTTCAGAATCTTTTTCTTCTAGATTTTGCACCTTTAAAATTGGGTGCGTCTTATATGCCGGTGCGTCCTATAGGGTGAAAAATATGGTACTTAAAATCCCTGTAGCCATAGCTACCCGCATAATTAATAAACAATTACCAGCTAGGTCCTTTTAATTATGACAACAACACACACCTCACTGTCACTCTCCTATTCTCACAAATGTGGTGCTCCCCCCCCCCTTTTTTTCTAGATTTTTTTTTTTTTAAGTGCTAGGCAATAATTGAGTTAATTTAATGGAAAATCTACTTTTCAAAGCTGTCTATTACTTACAACTGCTAAGGGGGTGTACACATCTGCGCTAGAGCTCCGGTCCCTGAATCTGTTCCAGAGGAAAAGTTGCTGAGTTGCCCCTAGCAACCAATCAGATCGCTTCTTTCATTTCTCAGAGGCCTTTTCAAAAATGAAAGAAGCGATCTGATTGGTTGCTATGGGCAACTCAGCAACATTTCCTCTGGACAGGTTCTGATAAATCCCCCCCAAAGACTTTTAGTAAAGCTGAATACAACCCCAAGGCACGCTGAGCAGTAATGAAGGGGCACAGCCCTCAGCCGAGCATTTCTGCTACCTTGGTGGGGGTCTCATCACCAGGACTTCAGACCAATCAAAATTGCCAGAAGTTGGTCCAAATAATATGCATACTTTAAAGGAAACCTGTCATCACTTTTACGCAGCTTTAATCACGACTTATTAAGAGTCTTAAAACACAATTTATTAAGGTGGTCTCCAAAGGCTTCCCTCCCACCCCCATCAGCCTTGATTGATAGATCTCTCCCTGTTTGGGTACAGGAAGAAATCAGTCAAGTCAGGTGGGGGTGGGCAACATGGTGGGTTCAGGACTGAGCTCATGACATGTCAAAGGTTTTTTTTTATAATGTTGGTCTCTTTAAAGAGAGGGTCAGTGTGGTGAGATGGGCCTATCTGATGCGGTTGTGTTGCACTGCTGCTGACCCTCTTTGGGACATTCCGACATGGGAATATAGCCTTAGGAGTGGAACATCAGCTATACACCTGCTGCACCTTAAAGGGAGTAAGTACTCCGGTGGAAAAAAAAATTGTCAAATCAACTGGTGCCAGATTTGTAAATGACTTCTATAAAAAAAAAAAATCTTAATCCTTCCAGTACTTTTTAGAGGCTGTATACTAAAGAGAAATCCAAAAAAAGAATTGCATTTCCCTGTGATATCATGAACACAGTGCTCTCTGCTGACCTCTGCTGTCCATTTTAGGAACTGTCCAGAGCAGGAGAAAATCCCCATAGCAAACATATGCTGCTCTGGACAGTTCCTAAAATGGACAGCAGAGGTCAGCAGAGAGCACTGTGTTCATGATATCACAGGGAAATGCATTTCTTTTTTGGATTTCTCTTTAGTACACAGTGCTTAAAAAGTACTGGAAGAATTTAAAAAAAAGTAATAGAACTGATTTACAAATCTGTTTAACTTTCTGGCAGCAGTTGATTAAAACAAAAAACCTTTAATACAGCTGCTGTATGCTACAGAGGAAGTTGTGTAGTTCCTTTCAGTCTGACCCCAGTGCTCTCTGCTGATACCTTTGTCTCTCTAGGAACTGTCCAGAGTAGGAGCAAATCCCCATAGCAAATCTATCCTGCTCCGGACAGTTCCTGACATGGACAGAGGTGTCAACAGAGAGCACTGTGGTCAGACAGAAAATAACTTTTTAACTTCCTCTGTAGTATACAGCAGCTGATAACTACTGGAAGGGTTAAGATTTTTTTATGGAAGTGATTTGCAAATCTGTTTTACTTTATGTCACCAGTTGATTTGAAAAAAGTTGTTCTCCACTGGAGTACCCCTTTAAGTATGAATTTGCTGTAAGTCATTCTATGGCTTGGAAAATGATATGCAGACAATTCTAGAGGAGATCCCTGATAGTAGGAGAGCCTCAGACTGACGGGGATCTTCTTGAGAAGTTACACCTGCTTGTCCTTTCCAAAGAGCCAATCAAAAAAAGAGGGTACGCGCCCTGGTGAAGTACGTTAAATAATGGAAAATCTTTGGAAAGTGAAATTGCACTTACCAAGTAGGGTTATACTCAGAGCACAACACCTCAGAAGATATCTAAGGCTGGCTTCACATCACGTTTTATGCAATACGGGACCGCATACAGCTGGGGGGAACTAAAACCGGGCGCTCCCGTATCCCTGCCGTATGCGGCCCATATGTAATGTATTTCAATGAGCCGACCGGAGTGAAGCGCTGACTCTGGTCGGCTCATTTTTGTCCCGTTTGCGGTTTTCCCACCGGACCTAAAACCGTGACCTCGGCCAATCTAATGTTTATATTAATCTAATACAGTGTTTTCCAACCAAGTTGCCTCACTATTGCAAAACTGCAACTCCCAGCATGCCCGGACAGCCTTTGGCTAGGAATGGTAGTTTTGCAACAGTGAGAGGAACCCTGGTTGGGAAACATTGGTCAAATAAATACATATCTATAGTGTCTCGTGACTTTAAATCCATGTAAAATACACTGCTCAAAAAATATAAAGGGAACACTTAAACAACACAATGTAACTCCAAGTCAATCACACTTCTGTGAAATCACCCTGTCCACTCAGGAAGCAACACTGATTGACAATCAATTCACATGCTGATGTGCAAATGGAACAGACAACAGGTGGAAATTATAGGCAATTAGCAAGACACCCCCAATAAAGGAGTGGTTCTGCAGGTGGTGATCACAGACCACTTCTCGGTTCCTATGCTTCCTGGCTGATGTTTTGGTCACTTTTGAATGCTGGCGGTGCTTTCACTCTAGTGGTAGCATGAGACGGAGTCTACAACCCACACAAGTGGTTCAGGTAGGGCAGCTCATCCAGGATGGCACATCAATGCGAGCTGTGGCAAGAAGGTTTGCTGTGTCTGTCAGTGTAGTGTCCAGAGCATGGAGGCGCTACCAGGAGACAGGCCAGTACATCAGGAAATGTGGAGGAGGCCGTAGGAGGGCAACAACCCAGCAGCAGGACTGCTACCTCTGCCAGAGGAGCACTGCCAGAGCCCTGCAAAATGACCTCCAGCAGGCCACAAATATGCATGTGTCCACTCAAACAGTCAGAAACAGACTCAATGAAGGTGATATGAGGGCCCGATGTCCACAGGTGGGGGTTGTGCTTACAGATGAAAGCAGGTTCACTCTGAGCACATGTGACAGACATGACAGAGTCTGGAGATGCTGTGGAGAATGTTCTGCTGCCTGCAACATCCTCCAGCATGACCGGTTTGGCAGTGGGTCAGTAATGGTGTGGGTTGGCATTTCTTTGGGGACCGCACAGCCGTGCATGTGCTTGCCAGAGGTAGCCTGACTGCCAATAGGTACCGAGATGAGATCTTCCGACCCTCTGTAAGACCATATGCTGGTGCGGTTGGCCCTGGGTTCCTCCTAATGCAAGACAATGCTAGACCTCATGTGGCTGGAGTGTGTCAGCAGTTCCTGCAAGAGGAAGGCATTTGTGGTGAGCCACGGGGTGTGATGTGAAGTGTAAGGGCAGATGTTGTTGCCCAGGGATAGATGGTATTAAGGAAGTAGAGCAGGTATCTTTTGACAAAGAGCACATGCACTCGAAACGCGTCAAGATCCCTCAGATGATGTGAAGTGTAACCGCTCCATGCTATTTTAAAGAGAATTTGAAAATAAAGCTGCTGGTTTTCCCAAGTGCTGGATCATTTCTTCTTCTTTCATTGTAGATGGTATTAAACCCTTCCTGTTCGTGACACCAGGGCTTGATTTAACCTTAATCACCCGAAGGTAGCACCGCTAGTCCTAGGTTAGGCAGGAGCAAATAATAGTCCAAGGCCAGGTTAAGGTTAACGGTAGCTTTTACTGAGGTAGACAGATGGTACAGTGACCAGTAACAGGGGGGACCTCGCAGCTTGCTGACTATAGGTGACATACTATAGGTGCAGGCCACAATGACTACAATTGACTTGACTAAAGATGAGGACAGATGATAAAGACGACTTGACTTACTGACTTGTGGCTTCAATTTAGGTTGAGGCCTCCAGATGTGCTGGACACTGACCCTGAGACGTCTGGACTGGACTGAACCTCAGCAGGAAAGAATTACAAGATTGCAGCTCCTCCCTATCTTATAAAGGGGGGCTGTGCGAGGAGCCCATAGGCTACTTGTGGGTTACCTGGTGCTCTCTGGGTAACAAACATATGACTTATCCATGTGACAAACATTATCATGTGACCAACGTCAAAGTTCCTTTACACTTAATATACAACCTATTCATGTTATTGGGGAACACTGCAGGAGAGCCCTGAGGACATACAGGAACTCAATCTGACAGGATTGTAGGAGCATATGCCGTACTGGGACACCACACATTGATGCTATGGATTGGCCCGCCCATTCCCCAGACCTGAATCCGATTGAGCACATCTGGGACATCATGTCTCGCTCCATCCACCACCACGTTGCACCACAGACTGTCCAGGAGTTGGCGGATGCTTTAGTCGAGGTCTGGGAGGACATCCCTCAGGAGACCATCCGCCTCCTCATCAGGAGCATGCCCAGGTGTTGTAGGGAGGTCATATGGGCACGTGGAGGCCACACAGACTACTGAGCCTCATTGTGACTTGTTTTAAGGACATTACATAAAGATGGATCAGCCTGTAGTGTGGTTTTCCATTTTGATTTTGAGTGTGACTCCATATCCAGACCTCCATGGGTTGATATGATTAGTTCATTCATTCAGATCTAGGATGTGTTATCTTAGTGTTCCCTTTATTTTTTTGGGCAAAGTATATATTGAATATTGTCAAAGGTGTACGGAACCTTTCACGTGGCCTCTAATGTCAGTGCGCATAAATGCCATAGCCCCTTTAAAGAGCTAGTCAGCATGGGCGCCGAGTCAGACTTCAGCCAATCTAATGTTTATGTTGATCTAAGGATACATTCACACTGGCGCATTTGCTGCGGAATATCCGCAACGCATTTGCTGGTGAAAATCTGCTGCAGATTTTGCTTACATTGACTTCAATGGGTCCGAAGGAAAATCTGCTAATCTGCATCTATTGCGGATTTTCTGTTGACCCATTGAAGTCATTGGTTGCAAAATTTGTGGATTTTCCGCAGCAAATACAATGTGGAAATTCTGCAGGTAATCCGCCCATGTGAACGTACCCTAAGGGTGTGTTCACACGCTATTACTAGCAGCGGGTTGCCCACTGCAGGAAACCTGCTGCGAGTTACACTACCATTGATTTCAATGGGTCCACAAAATCTGCAATAGTGTCAGATTTGCGGACTAAAAAAAAAAAAAATGAAAATTACAATTTTAGGGACACATCCCCAAGGACTGCCCTAAACTAGAGACTGCTTAACTAAATTATTAAAACTTAACTTTTATTACAACCACTTAATTATAAATTGTGCTTTTGGTACCATAGTGAAAAAATGTTAAAAAGTCCGGTCATCCACTGTGTGACTACAACATAGGTCAAAATTGCCCATATGTCTTGTGATCAGTGTCACAGTGGGAAGGTCTAGTTAAGCCAGACAGTGTCGCCACCGCTGACTAGAGAAACCCCCACCCTGTTCAAATCTTGCTATTGTGTCACTAGGATGCCGATTTATAAAAACATTATAGCCCCTCCTGCTGACGTTTCGCCAGTGTACCCTGGCTTTTTCAAAGAAGTGAGGACTTTTTAACATTTTTTCACTATGGTACCAAAAGCACAATTTATAATTAAGTGGTTGTAATAAAAGTTAAGTTTTAATAATTTAGTTAAGCAGTCTCTAGTTTAGGGCAGTCCTTGGGGACGTGTCCCTAAAATTGTAATTTTTATTGTTTTGCCCTGAGACACTTAGGAGTATTTGCTTGGTTTAGATTTGCGGACTGTCCACGGACCCATTTAAATCAATGGTAGCGTAACTCGCAGCGGGTTTCTCGCAGCGGGAAACTCGCTGCTAGCTACTAGCGTGTGAACGCACCCTTAGGGCACGTTCAGACGAGTGGATCCACCGCGCATTTTATTTCTGCCGCCGAAGGACCGCTACAGGGTGCCTTTAGATGTGCCTGCTCGGAGTGGCAATTCGCCGCTATGAGCAGACACACTGCGATGTGCGAATCACCGCACGCATGCGCAGTAATCCTCGCACATCGCGACTGCTCTCGGCCTAGTTCAGGGAACAGGGGGAGCGGCCGCTATATGTGTGAGTACACCACGCATGCGTGGCAACTCGCACATCGCAGCAGTGTGCGATGTGCACTATGCCGATACAAGCAGGCACATGTAAAGGCACCCTGTAGGGGTCATTATTCGGCGGCGGATACGCCTCGTAAAATACGTTGTGGGTCCGCTCGTCTGAACGTACCCTCATACAGTGTTTTCCAACCAAGGTGCTTCACTATTGCAAAATTGCAATGCCAAAGGCTGTCCGGGCATGCTGGGAGTTGTAGTTTTGCAACAGTGAGAGGAACCTTGGTTGGGAAACACTGGTCAAATAAATACATATCTATAGCGGTGGTCTCCAACCTGCAGACCTCCAGATGTTGCAAAACTACAACTCCCAGCATGCCCGGACAGCCAACGGCTGTCCGGGCATGCTGGGAGTTGTAGTTTTGCAACATCTGGAGGTCCGCAGGTTGGAGACCACTGATCTATAGTGTCTCATGACTTTAAAGTGGTACAATTTTTTGAAAATCAACTGGTGCCTGAAAGTTAAACAAATTAGTAAATGACTTCTATTTTAAAAATCTTAACCCTTCTAGTACTGGAAGGATAAAGATTTAAAAGAAATAATAAAAAATTATTTTAAATAATTAAAAATTATTTTAAATAATTAAAAATAAAAACAAATCTGTTTCACTTTCTGGCACCAGTTATTAAAAAAAAAAAAAAAAAAAAAATTCCACCAGAGTACCCCTTTAAATCCATGTAAAATGCGTATTGAATATTGTCAAAGGCGTATGAAACCTTTGACGTGGCCTCTAATGTCAGTGCGCATAAATGAATTTCCGTTTATACAATGCGTTTAGAGAAGAGCAGGCATCGTAATGTATATAACAACCATTCCATTACTACGGGCTCCTAGACAGAGAACACTGCAATTTCGCATCGTTGTGGTTCTCAAATTGCTCAACATAGATAAAGCTTTGCACAGAATATTCCAGGACATGAAGGTAACCTGCCCGAGTTTACAGCTGCTGAGAGATTAACCCTATTAAGTGTAATGCTCCCTGACGCCAAGCTTCATCAGCAGATTCCAGCCTGAAATGCAGGCCTAAAGGTATTAATGGATTGTCATATATTACCACACAAATCCTAGGATGATATTGAAAATAGACTCTCCTTCCCACAGCTCCTTGCATTTGTTCTACTGGCCCCAAACTTTCCTTGGGGGATCTTATACGGTATATTCCTCATTAGTTAATGGGTTGCCAGTGGTGATAAGTTTGTTTGAGAACTGGTTAGAATAATATTATAGGCCTATCTTAAAGGGGTTCTCCACCAAAAGGTGATTTTTAGAGATGAGCGAACTTACAATAAATTCGATTCGTCACGAACTTCTCGGCTCGGCGGTTGCTGACTTTTCCTGCATAAATTAGTTCAGCTTTCAGGTGCTCCGGTGGGCTGGAAAAGGTGGATACAGTCCTAGGAAAGAGTCTCCTAGGACTGTATCCACCTTTTCCAGCCCACCGGAGCACCTGAAAGCTGAACTCATTTATGCAGGAAAAGCCATCAACTGCCGAGCCGAGAAGTTTGTGACGAATCGAATTTACTGTAAGTTCGCTCATCTCTAGTGATTTTAGTACGTACCTGGCAGGCAGTAATGGACATGCTTAGGAAGGATCTGCGCTTGTCTTGGGGCTAAATGGCTATGTCATGAGATTACCATAACATTGTGGCTAGCTTTTTGTGAACTTGTATTTCCTATTTGACTTTTCTTTTTTTTGACTACAAATCCCACAATTCCATTTTCCTCCCTCCCACACATCAGCCACTACACCCATTGAAACAAAAGACCTGTGGTTTTCAATCAGGGTGCCTACAGCTGTTGCATTAGTTGCAGATTGATCCCTCCACCCATTGAAGAAGACAAGCTCCCTGTCATCAGCTGACTAGTGAGTTAGGTCTCGGCCGCATTGCAAGCTGGGAAAATCTGAGACAGCAGTCATTTTGTATGCTGTTAAAAATAAATATTGGAGTGAAAATCACAGAAGAATTGTGAGAAAACCGTCACACACAGGTACAGACACTATATTATGAACTACACTAACTTTACAGCCCCTGTAGCATAGTCAAATAAAAAAAAATCCTGGAATACCCCTTTAAGTGGACTTGGCTAAATCTAGATCAGATCGGTCTCTGCTTCAGCCAGAATTTTCTGCAATTTTGCAGATTCCATGTGGAATGTGTTAAGAATTTATACTGAATTTCTTGAATTTAAAGGGGTACTCCGGTGGAAATAAAAAAATAAAAATCAACTGGTACCAGAAAGTTAAACAGATTTGTAAAATACTTCAATTGATTAAAAAAAAAATTGTTCCACTGGAGTACCCCTTTAAGGAAAATTCAGCACATCTGCTGTGTGAATTGGTCAGCATAAATTCCATTCACCAAAATGTTAACATGTGTAGCAAACTTTCGGAGCTAAAATGTGTTCCACTGGAGTACCCCTTTAAGAATATTTATGTTAGAAATATTATTGTTTTTGCTCTGTCTCTCCACGTATGTCATCCATTATATTTCCTGATTACCACACAACCCTATCAGCATGAGGCTATGTTCCCATGGCAGAATGTCGGCAAAAAAATTCAGCATGGACATTCCACTGCAGTGCCATTGATTACATCAGCAGATGTTTTTGATGCAGAAATCCTGATTCCGGCCTCCGAAGAATAGTCATGTCTATTCTTTCTGTGGATTCCGCTCGGAAATGCATTCCATCCGTGCTAGGACTGCTCATTAATGTGCTGTGTCCATGAAACGCGTGGATTCCACCGAAAGAATTGACATGTCAGTTCTTTCTGCATAGGCTGGAATTAGAATTTTGGTGTGGAAATTCTGTCCTGTGCACGGTGCAGCAGAATCCCGTTGAAATCAATGGGACTCTGCTGCAACGGAATTTCCAAGCAGAATTTTTCTGCTAGATGCCAGTTGGAAATTCCGCTGTGTGAACGAAAGCCATTTTAGTTGCATGCTGCACGGAAATTTTCACTCCACAGACAGAAGAGCCCCGACATAACATGCCGGCACTAACACAGCTCGGCAATGGGCCATCTCATAGATGGCAATGCATTTCCTTGCAGAATCTGCAGAAAGAATAGACTTTACTATTTTTGTTGCGGATGCCGGAATAAGAATTTCCACGGCAGAAACATTGTCATGTGAACATGGCCTTACTCTTTTGGAACATAATTGGATTTGCAGTGTTTTTTTTTTTTAGCTAATATAGAGCTATTCCTTTGATATTTTTATTAAATTAAGCTGAATTTGGGTTTGTATAATAAAAGGATATTTACTTGCATGTTTGCTTTTTTTTCTAATCATTCCTTGTTGGGCTAAACATGAGGCATCAAAAGCTGCACTGTGTAAACTTGGCCTTAAGGTATTTTCTAGGAAAACATAAATATGGCTAATAATCTAACACAGTACAAAATGTGCCAAATGTCACTGGATGAGACTTATGTAAACATAGATCTTTATGAATGTCTTCATTTATATTCGAAGGAAGATGGTGTTTGTATTTTATTTATCACGAACAAGGTTTATCTCATGGATGTGCATGTTTGATTAGTGTGTAAGACTCGTTTCATACCGAGGAGTCTCCGGCAGGCAATTCCGAGGGCGATCGACGCCAACTGAATCAGTCAGCAATAGGGCAGTGCAGACATTTCCCTCCCCATAGATGGCAATGCATTTCGTGTGGATTCCACCAAAAGAATGAGCAAGATCCTTCTTTCGGCAGAGGAATTTCAGTGGCGAAAGCTCTGCCACTGAAATTCTGTAGTGTGCACAATGCAGCAGAATCCCATTGACAGCAATAGGACTCTGCTGCACTGAAATGTCCTAGTGTAATTCAAACACTGTCCTAAGTGGAATTATGCTTTGAAATTCCTCAGTCTGAACCTAGCCTCAGCTTTAAAGGGGTACTCCGCCCCAAAGGATAGGGGATAAAATGTCTGATCGTGGGGGTCCTTCCGCCGGAACCCCACGTGATCTCCCTGCAGCTGCGGCGCTGGAGGCTCGTGATGTCACGCCCCTGCCCACATCGTGATGTCACTCCATGCCTCCTCAATGCAAGTCTATGGGAGGGGGCGTGGCGGCCTTCACGCCCCCTCCCATAGACTTGCATTGAGAAGGGGCGTGACGTCATGAGCCCAAGGCACCGCATCGCCAGTCATCCGGCATGGAGCAAAGTTCGCTCAGTGCACCGGATTACTGGGGTGCTGCAGCTGAGATTGCGGGGGTCCCAGCCTAACATGGATAGGGGGTAAGATGTCTAGGGGCGGAGTACCCCAGTAAGTCCTATATATGCATATTTTATGTTAGGCTATCTTCTCATGTAAAAGTGGTGAGACAGTGCAAACACAGTTTAAAAAAGCTTCAGTAATTCTCACATTCGAATTACTGAAGCTTTTTTAAAGTGTACCTGTCATATCTTGGACAAAAAAATTAATTGCTTTTATATGTTACTCACTAGATCATGCAGATTCTTTACATGTTATTTACATTTTTTTTATGTGTCTAGCTTCTGTATTAAGCGCACAATTCCCTCTCTTCTGCTGCTCACTCATATTGACATCCACTGCTCAGGAAAGGGCGTGTCCGAGGCAAGCACTGAGCCCGCCCTCATTCACCATGCATTCACTTCCTCCCAGAGTCTGTTGTGCTGTGCCGAGTCTCTTCATCCAATCATTGCAGGCTGTTCTGTAATCCCTTCCTCTCTGTTTTTAGACAGGAGTCTGATAGACAGGACAGGAGTGAGCACAGATGAGTGCTAGTCCTGCCCTCACTTCCAGGACTTTCTTCCTGCTTGTGCTTCAGCTTGTACAAAGATAATGCTGCAGCTGGACTGCATTATGTTCTGGGTGGTATGGGGACCCCTACCTAGTGTTTTTTTTTTTGTTTTTGTTTTATAAGCCATAATTTCTATGGAAAGGAGATAAAAAAACTTATGAAGTATATTTGAATGTTAATGTTTTTCCTAAATGTACAACATATACAGTGATCCCTCAAGTTACAATATTAATTGGTTCCAGGACGACCATTGTATGTTGAAACCATCGTATGTTGAGACCATAACTCTATGGAGACATGGTAATTGGTTCTGAAGCCCCAAAATGTCATCCAAAAATAGGAAAAAGTGAGGATTAAAGAAAACTAAGTAGATAACTAATACAGATAAAGCAAATCCTTACATATAAAAGTAAGAAAGATCTGCTGGGAGCTGTAATCACTGTCTATTTCAGTGTTTCCCAAAGAGGGTGCCTCCAGCTGTTGCAAAACTACAACTCCCAGCATGCCCGGACAGCCTAAGGCTGTCCGGGCATGCTGGGAGTTGTAGTTTTGCAACAGCTGGAGGAGCCCTCTTTGGGAAACACTGCTCTATGTAGAGGACAGAAGCTTCTTCAGGATCCTGTACAGAACACGCAATGTCCTAAAAAAATGGAGCCGCCCCCACCTGGTGTCCAAAGGAGCAGCTAACTCTGACCCAGGTAAAGAGTACAGAACATGTAATACCTCCCTGTACTGTAGGGGGCGCTACAAGACACCAGTCAGTGCATCCACTTAAGGAATACAGGGGTTTTACCAGTGAAATATCCATTCTGAAATATCGGTTCTTCCAGCCATTGACACGTTTTGCAGATTCCATAGCATTGTATGTTGAGTCTGGTTTCAAGTTACAATGGTCCAGAACAGACCATTGTATGTTGAAACTATTGTATGTTGAGGCCATTGTAAGTTGAGGGATCACTGTACAAAGATTTTGCGTGCACTGACGGCCCATTTTTCATAGAATTTTTTTGTGTGCACATTATTAGATTAAAAATACAGCCATATTTTATTTTATTGATGTATTTTTCTATTCATTTTACATTCATTGTGTGAATCTACATTTCACAGATGATGAGTCTCATTTATGAAAACGAATGCAAACAAGAATTATAGGTGAAAACAATCTTATCATTGCTTTCAATATCAGACATGTTTTAAATAAATACATTAGAGCTGAGATCTGTTACAGCCTTTATTTATCATCTTTATTTATTTTCTATTTCTAACTATAAGGCAGCTATATTCAATTTAGATTGTTAGAACAAAGAACCATCCAACTACTGCTCGACTTAATATAATAAAAAATGTATAAGGATCTGTTTACCCCGGCATAAGTAGAGGTCCATTGTGGCCATTAGGTTCCGCACCTCCCTGCAAACACCCCGGGTACTCCTGCTTTGGCAGGGTACCTACCTTTATCGGCTAACGCCAAGGGGGATGCCGGGAGCATTTGTGGTCCCTTATTAGCTTCGGCGAAAAGGGACATCGAACCTGGAACCTCGCAGGTACCTTTTGGTCCGGAGGCGAAGGGTAAGGTTTGTTGGGGGGTCTTTCTCCTTTTGGAGAAGGGCTTGTGATAGACCTCATCCTGTGTGCACGTTTTTATAGTGTAACACGTTTGCACTTTTTCTTGCACTTCGGGTAATTTCGAGATCACGTTCCTCGGCTCTTAGAAAATAAGAAAAAGAAAAAAAAAAGTAGAGGTCCATTGGGGGTTTCATTAAGCTTTCCGGTATTTTTTTTTTTTACAATAAAACAGCATTGTTCTTGCTGTAAAAAAAATAATGGAACTTCGTCCATTGAGGTTTATCAGGAACCGTCAGTTTCCACTTGAAAATGCATCAATCGTACTTGGTATTGGTCTATACAGAAGACAGTGTTAACAGAGTCTTAAATAATATACTTCTATAACTAAACTGCATTGCTTACTAGCTGTAAAATTGTCATTTTATATGAAAAATCTTCAAAGAAGAGAAATGAGATGCACTCACCCAAGCCTATATCTTGCGGCAATCTTTATTTCGTTTTCGTAAAAGTAGCACAGCGGGTAGACGCAGAGGAGCAGCCTCGCAGCGACAGAACTGTTTCTTGCGCTCTAAGTGCACTTCCTCGGGCTGCCAGCAGCCCGAGGAAGTGCACTTATAGCGCAAGAAACAGTTCTGTCGCTGCGATGCTGCTCCTCTGCGTCTACCCGCTGTGCTACTTTTATGAAAACAAAATAAAGATTGCCGCAAGATATAGGCTTGGGTGAGTGCATCTCATTTCTCTTCTTTGAAGATTTTTCGCTGTGGTGTTTCTTGCTGGATTGCACCCCCATCTAGCCACCCAGGTGTTTCCACCAGCACCACTCTCCTATAGACCCTGACATTGGATTGCAGTGCCGGACCCCCTGTGTCTCTCTCTTTTTTGCAGATTTGCCTGTCATTTTATATGAGTTGTCCATTACCCCCCCCCCTCCCCCCCGTATGCTTACCACATTAGGACACTATCAGGGGGAGGACTGTCTCAGACCCCTTTCACTTATAAGGTTTAATGCACACTGACACATAGATGGACAGCTGGGGTAGACATGCACAACTCTGGGCCCCTGTGCATGCGAAACTCCTTCTGCCAACATAACAAATGATAATTATTTCTGCTAAGCAGGAGTATAGTTATATCCCTGGTGGTCCAGGGCAGTGAAGGTGGTTTATGGCTATAGCTCTGGTGGTCTAGGGTGGTAAAGGGGTTAATGACTATATCTTTGGTGGTCTATAGCAGTAAAGGGGTTTTAAAGGGGTTATCCATAAATCGAAAAACAGAGCTTATTTCTTTCAAAAACCACTCCCTGTCTGTCTCCAGGTTTGGTGGGGTATTACAATTTGGCTCCATTCATTTTAATGGAACTGAGTTGCAGAACCACACCTAACCTGGAGACTGACAGGGAGCGTTTTGAAAGAAATAAGCTCAGTTTTTCGATTCCTGGATAATCCCAGGGGTATTCCAGAAATATTTTTTTTTATATCAACTGGCTCCAGAAAGTTAAAAAAAATTGTAAATTACTTCTATTAAAAAATCTTAATCCTTCCAATAATTATCAGCTGCTGAAGTTGAGTTGTTCTTTTCTGTCTGGCAACAGTGCTCTCTGCTGACATCTCTGCTTGGCTCGGGAACTGCACAGAGTAGAAGATGTTTGCTGTGGGGACAGTTCCAGAGACAGGTGTCACCAGAGAGCACTTAGACAGAAAAGAATAACTCAACTTCAACTCATAAGTACTGAAAGGATTAAGATTTTTTAATAGAAGTAATTTAAAAATCTGTTTAAAGGAAAACTGTCACATGTTTTCTCCCGTACTATCCACAGGTACTGATGGATAGTGCAGGAGACGCTGATTCCAATGAGCCCTACCTTGTCCGGATCCGCCTGGCCGTTCGCCCGCAATTGTAGTTTTATTCTATGTGTATATCTTGCTGTAACTGGCATGGGCGGGGCTTCTGCAGCTAACTGGCACTGACGTCAGCGCCGCTTAGGAATATTCATCCCCCCTCCCTCCAGTTAGGAGCGGCGAAGAGAGGGAGAACTGGAGGGAGGGGGGATGAATATTCCTAAGCGGCGCTGATGTCAGTGCAGAAGCCCCGCCCATGCCACTTACAGCAAGATATACACATTGAATAAAACTACGATTGCAGGCAAACGGCTGGGCGGATCCGGGCAAGGTAGGGCTCCTTGGAATCAGCGTCTCCCGCACTATCCATCAGTACCTGTGGACAGTGCAGGAGAAA
Organism: Hyla sarda; assembly: GCF_029499605.1. Taxonomy (NCBI): domain Eukaryota; kingdom Metazoa; phylum Chordata; class Amphibia; order Anura; family Hylidae; genus Hyla; species Hyla sarda. The sequence goes on along the minus strand of NC_079198.1, from coordinate 103,482,228 downwards.
ACATGTGACAGTTTTCCTTTAACTTTCTGGAGCCAGTTGATATATATAAATCATTTTTTTCCTGGAATACCCCTTTAAGGTTACAATTGTGGGGGGTCTATTGCAGTGAGGAGTGAAGGACTTAAAGGCTAAATTCCTAATGGTTTAGGACAAGGAAGGGGTTTATGGATACATTTCTGATGTTCTAAGGCAGTATGGGTACATCCCTAAAGGGCTAGGGGAGTTAATGGGCTTATGTGTACATCTTTGGTAGTTTAGGGCATTGAAGGACTTTAGATGTACATTTTTCATGGTCCAGGACAGTAAAGAGTGTTTTAACAACCTGGTGGACTAGGGGAGTGAAGGGGGTTTATGGGTACATTCCTGGTGGTCTAAAGCAGTGATGGGATTATGGGAACATTCCTGGTAGTTTAGGGTAGTGAAGGGGATTATGGTTACATACCTGGTGGTCTATTGCAGTAAAGGGCTACATCCCTGGTGGTTTAGGTCAATGAAGGGCTTTATGGGTTGTCCAAGGCAGCGAAGCAATGTACGGGTACCTCAACTAAAGGGCCAGGGGAGTAAAAGGTTTTATGGGTACATTCCTAGTGATCTAGGACAGTAAATAGTTTTATGGTCCAGGACAGTAAAGAGTTTTATGGATACATTCCTAGTGGCCTAGGGCAGTTAAGGGTTTTATGGGTATATCCCTGGTGATTTAGGTCAGTAAAGGGGTTTTGGGTTATCTATGGTGTTCCAAGGCAGTGAAGCGACATATGGGCATATCCTTGGTTGTTTAGGGCAGTTAAGGGGTTTATGGGTACATCCCTGGTGATTTAGATCAGTTAATGGTTTTTTTGTTATCTATGGTGTTCCAAGGCAGTGAAGCGACATATGGATACATTCCTAGTGGTCTAGGGCAGTTAAGGAGTTTATGGGTACATCCCTGGTGATTTAGGTCAGTTAAGGGGTTTTTGGTTATCTATGGTGTTCCAAGGCAGTGAAGCAACATATGGGTATATCCTTGGTGGTCTAGGGCAGTTAAGGAGTTTATGGGTACATCCCTGGTGATTTAGGTCAGTTAAGGGTTTTTTGGTTATCTATGGTGTTCCAATGCAGTGAAGCCACATATGGGTATATCCTTGGTGGTCTAGGGCAGTTAAGGGGTTAATGGGTACATCCCTGGTGATTTAGGTCAGTTAAGGGGTTTTTGGTTATCTATGGTGTTCCAAGGCAGTGAAGCAACATATGGGTATATCCTTGGTGGTCTAGGGCAGTTAAGGGGTTTATGGGTACATCCCTGGTGATTTAGGTCAGTTAAGGGTTTTTTGGTTATCTATGGTGTTCCAAGGCAGTGAAGCAACATATGGGTATATCCTTGGTGGTCTAGGGCAGTAAAGGGGTTGATGATAGCTGTTTCAAGCTACAAGTCACATTATGACATCATATCCCACCTCGCTCCTTTCACATTTATTTCTTACCCATAGCTGATAAACTACATCTCCCATGATGCCATAGGAGGTGTGGTGTCAATGCCAGCCTAAGAAGAAAAAGAACAACAACTGTAAAAGGAAGGTAAATTGTATGGGAAAGAAGGACATTGAATGGAGGGAGGAAGGGCAATCTCATCCTGTCATTTTAGCAGATGGTCAGGCAAAGCTGTCGACCTCCCTGGTAACGCACAAGTATTAGAGCAAATGACTCAGCATGCAAGGAGCAATACGCACTACGCTCTCTTCTGTCCTTAGGGATATGTTGTATTATTTCTTATAAGCTGCTAAGCCAGTCTTTTACTATGCACTGCCAAGATGACAACCAATTCATGTTTTATAAGACATCCACTGTTTTATTCACTTTCTTAAAAATGACTGTAGTGCAGCACTTTTTTAATAAGACTTTAAATGCAGGAGAAAGGGAGTTTATGTATGTCCGGCACGGCTGATGTGGGAAGTAGAGATGAGCGAACTTACAGTAAATTCGATTCGGCACGAACTTCTCGGCTCGGCAGTTGATGACTTATCCTGCATAAATTAGTTCAGCTTTCCGGTGCTCCGGTGGGCTGGAAAAGGTGGATACAGTCCTAGGAGACTCTTTCCTAGGACTGTATCCACCTTTTCCAGCCCACCGGAGCACCTGAAGGCTGAACTAATTTATGCAGGATAAGTCATCAACTGCCGAGCCGAGAAGTTCGTGACGAATCAAATTTACTGTAAGTTCGCTCATCTCTAGTGGGAAGCAACAAAGTAGGGTGCTGGGTAGAGGCAATCAATGAATGTACCTGTGGTCTCGCTACAATGTTCCCCAGGTGGTGGTGCGATAGTCCAAAATAGGCAGAAAACCAAATGCAAACTGTATAGAGAGACGAGATGGAAAACACACTCACCAGGAATCTTGCTGGGATGAACAATTTCTTGTTTAATAGTAGCGTGCTGTGCAGGAATTCAACAGGTACACAGGGAGCTGTAGATGGAAACAGGCAGGGGGCGTGCAGGGGGCGGCAACTAGTTTCACGCACATAGGCGCTTCCTTTGGCTCGCACTGACTCCGTCAGTGCGAGCCAGAGGAAGCGCCTATGTGCGTGAAACTAGTTGCCGCCCCCTGCACACCCCTGCCTGTTTCCATCTACAGCTCCCTGTGTACCTGTTGAATTCCTGCACAGCTCGCTACTATAAAAGTACGTTCTGCGGATCCGCTGCTGAAGGACCTCCTATATGCTGCCTTTATATGTGCCCGCTCGGCGCAGCAATACGCCGCTACGAGCAGACACACTGCGATGTGCGAGTCGCCGCGCGCATGCGCAGTATACCCACACATCACGGCAGCTCTCGGCCTAGCTCATGCGTGCGCGCATGCGCTGCAACTCAGACATCGCACATTTAAGGACACCATCCAGAGGTCCTTCAGCGGCGGATCTGCAGCGTAAAATACTCTGAAAATCCCCACGTGTGAACGTACCCTTAAACAAGAAATTGTTCATCCCAGTAAGATTCCTGGTGAGTTTGCGTTTTCCATCTCGTCTCTATACAGTTTAATTAGACTTTGCTATTGAAGTTGGTGCCGGAATAGCTTTAGAGCATTGTAGGGTAGTAGTCCATGATGTATTTCGCTTAGCTGAGAGGTGTTAACCCAACGATCCTCTGTAAACCCCACAATATCCTTTTTTTGCAATGTAAAGCTGTTCCCGCACACAAAGCCCAGGAATGAGATCTCTGAAGCCAGGGTTTAGTGAAACCACTTAAAACTTTACTTAAAGGGGTACTCCGCTGCCTTATTGTTCGATTCATTTTGCTCTGAACGCTTGGAGCGGGCCACGACCACGCCCCCTCAATGCAAGTCTATAGGAGAGGGCGTGCCCGTCACCGCGCCCCCTCCCATAGACTTGCATTGAGGGGGCATGGTGTGACGTCGCGAGGGGGCGTGGTCACAATCCCCGCCAGCATTCTAAATGAACGCTGGGTGCTGCACAGAGATTGCAGGGGTTCCAGCTGCGGGACCCCCACAATCAGACATCATATCCCTATCTTGGATAGGGGATAAAATGTCTAGGGTCGGAGTACCCCTTTAACTCCTAATGCAATCCAGTACAATGGGGGAAATTGATCAAAACCTGTCCAGAGGAAAAGTTGCTGAGTTGCCCATAGCAACCAATCAGATCGCTTCTTTCACTTTCGAGAAGGCCTCTGCAAAATGAAAGAAGCGATCTGATTGGTTGCTATGGGCAGCTCAGCAACTTTTCCTCTGGACAGGTTTTGATAAATCTCCCCCATTATGTACAATATGTGTATACTTGAATGTAGCTTTAAATACCTGCTTGTTGACTGTCTCCAGGTATTTTACATTTGTTAATTACGGTCTGTAGCCAGTTTGAATGAAAAGTTTTACTGTAAGGGTAGGGTCACATGTAACGTATACGCAGAGTATCCCTCGCTGTGCAACATCCACTACGCAGCTGAAAATGCGCTGCATATTCTCCTATAATATAAACCTACAGTACACCAAAGAAAGCGTAACCCTTATGCCCCAATAAAAAATAAATAAAATACAAGTAATCTGTATATAAAAATATATATATAATTTTATTGAATCCAATAAAATTATATATATATATATTTATATACAGATTATTTGTATTTTATTTATTTTCTTATTGGGGCATAAGGGTTACGCTTTCTTTGGCGTACTGTAGGTTTTTATTTGGTCTTTTTTCTTATTAGACCCCCTTTTATCTCTTCTAAGAGCCATTTCATTGGACTCTCTTTTAGGTTGTTATATTCTCCTATAAGCAGACACACAGGGCTACCCGGCGTTATTTTTGCTGTGCAGCAGATTTTGCTCAGCGTGAAATACGCTGCGTATACGCTATGTGTGATGCTACTCTAAAGTTGGGGTATTTAATTGCTATCGCTGAAATTAAAGCCTGGAACAGATAATAAATGGAGGACGCAAATACAATTAATTTAATAACTGCAATTAAAAACCTGAACACTGCCTAAAGTCTACGGGAAAGCCTAGTATAATGGCCAACAGGACCCTAAAGAGTAGTTTATTAGAAATGCCCACAGCTCCTTTATTTTAAAAAGGAACTCCGGAAGAAAAAAAAAACGCTTTCAAATCAACTGGTGCCAGAAAATTATCCAGATTAGTAAAATACTTTCAATCCCACCTCTGCCACCTGTCTGTGTTAGGAACTGTCCAGAGTAGGAGAAAATGCCCTTAGCGAACTTTTCCTGCTCTGGACAGTTCCTGACACGGACAGAGGTGGCAGCAGAGAGCACTGTGGCCAGACTGGAAAGAACTACACAACTTCCTCTGGAGCATACAGCAGCTGATAAGTACTGGACGAATTAATATTTTTAAGTAGAAGTAATTTACAGATCTGTATAATTTTCTGGCACCAGTTTATTTGAAAACATTTTATTTCCTTCAGAGTATCCCTTTAATGATTGTAGGCATTCAGGACATGGACTCCCACCGACAAAACATTTATGATCAATATCAATATGCCGGTGGTGAGAAGCCCCCTTATGCCTTATAATCTATCAGTAATAATTATAAATACTGTACATACTTTGATTACAATAATAACATGATTGTTTATGCTGGTCTGGAAAATGGCTTTTTAATTCCTATCCTGATGGCACATCAGGTTCAGGGGGGTTAAATACCAGTATGAAATTATCCACAGTAATGATCCCTTTAATGTCCATGGCTTTTGGATAGGTCACAGCCAACCTGCTCGTAATGGATGAAAATGACGGTCACATTGTGCTGGTTCAGATGCAGGGCTCAATAGTGATTCATTCTGCGATTATGCAAAATTGTTCTGAACTTGTTTTGTCGCTAATAACAAACATTGAGTTAATGAGGTAAATGAGACCTACATTAGCCCTGTCATATTTCCTTATAGGGTAGCTACATTTTTGACATGTCACAGGGAGACGTCAGAAATGTTGAATATTGGGGGTCAGGGTGATGAGATAATTTAAATCACTAAAACAAGGGGGCAAAGGGGATCTAATGAGCCCTTTCCATGTAGTTTATTTTTCTTTATATTAGTTACCACTACAATAAGTCTATAATATATATATATTTATAGTACAGGGTGGGCCATTGATATGGATACACCTTAATAAAATGGGAATGGTTGGTGATATTAACTTCCTGTTTGTGGCACATTAGTATATGTGAGGGGGGAAACTTTTCAAGATGAGTGGTGACCATAACCGCCATTTTGAATCCAACTTTTGTTTTTTCAATAGGAAGAGGGTCATGTGACACATCAAACTTATTGGGAATTTCACAAGAAAAAACAATGATGTGCTTGGTTTTAACGTAACGTAAGTTTCTGACCACTTATAAAATGTGTTCAATGTGCTGCCCATTGTGTTGGATTGTCAATGTAACCCTCTTCTCCCACTCTTCACACACTGATAGCAACACCGCAGGAGAAATGCTAGCACAGGCTTCCAGTATCCGTATACACTGCTATATACTACTATATACACCGCAGGAGAAATGCTAGCACAGGCTTCCAGTATCCGTATACACTGCTATATACTACTATATACACCGCAGGAGGAATGCTAGCACAGGCTTCCAGTATCCATATACACTGCTATATACTACTATATACACCGCAGGAGAAATGCTAGCACAGGCTTCCAGTATCTGTATACACTGCTATATACTACTATATACACCGCAGGAGAAATGCTAGCACAGGCTTCCAGTATCTGTATACACTGCTATATACTACTATATACACCGCAGGAGAAATGCTAGCACAGGCTTCCAGTATCCGTATACACTGCTATATACTACTATATACACCGCAGGAGAAATGCTAGCACAGGCTTCCAGTATCTGTATACACTGCTATATACTACTATATACACCGCAGGAGAAACGCTAGCACAGGCTTCCAGTATCTGTATACACTGCTATATACTACTATATACACTGCAGGAGAAATGCTAGCACAGGCTTCCAGTATCCGTATACACTACTATATACTACTATATACACCGCAGGAGAAATGCTAGCACAGGCTTCCAGTATCCGTATACACTGCTATATACTACTATATACACCGCAGGAGAAATGCTAGCACAGGCTTCCAGTATCTGTAGTTTCAGGTGCTGCACATCTCGTATCTTCACAGCATAGACAATTACCTTCAGATGACCCCAAAGATAAAAGCCCAAGGGGGTCAGATCGGGAGACCTTGGGGGCCATTCAACTGGCCCATGACGACCAATTCTCTTTCCAGGAAACTGTTCATCTAGGAATGTTCGGACCTGACACCCATAATGTGGTGGTGCATCATCTTGTCAGGCGTCAGGTCCGAGCATTCCTAGATGAACAGTTTCCTGGAAAGAGAATTGGTCGTCATGGGCCAGTTGAATGGCCCCCAAGGTCTCCCGATCTGACCCCCTTAGACTTTTATCTTTGGGGTCATCTGAAGGTAATTGTATATGCTGTGAAGATAGGAGATGTGCAGCACCTGAAACTACGGATACTGGAAGCCTGTGCTAGCATTTCTCCTGCGGTGTTGCTATCAGTGTGTGAAGTTGGATTCAAAATGGCCGACTTCAAAATGGCCGTCATGGTCCCCACCCATCTTGAAAAGTTTCCCCCCTCACATATACTAATGTGCCACAAACAGGAAGTTAATATCACCAACCATAACCATTTTATTAAGGTGTATCCATATAAATGGCCCACCCTGTATATACATGTTGTGGGGCAGTGTTTTCCAAACAGTGTGTCTCCAGCTGTTGCAATGCTGCAACTCTCAGTTTGTAAAACATTGTTATAGGGGTTATGTTAGTGTTTATGTGTTTTGTTTTTCACCTTGTATTCACCTTTTCAAAATTAGTATTATTACTATTTTTTTTATTATCTTGCGTTATTTGTTTATATAGGGACTTTAATTTAACATTATTTATTATTATTTTTATCTTAATTTATTTATATTGGAACTTTTATTTAATATAATTTTGTTGTACTTTATTATTATTGTTATTTTGTTATCTTTATACAGGAACTTTTATTTAATATCATTTTTGTTGTTTATTATTATATTGTTATCTTACTTTATTTGTTTATATAGGAACTTTTATTTAACATCATTTTTTAGTTGACAATTACGACTTCTACCTTGCCCCCTTGTGCAGTGTTGGAATGAGGCTATGTTCCCACAAAGCTGTTTTTTTTTTTGTCATTTTTGAGTCACAGCTGATAAAAAATAGACAGAAATGTTGTTTGTTTTTTTCAGCCCTTTTTTCATTTTGGTCTGTTTTTTTTTTTTTAACTGTAAACAACCGTGTTAGGACTCAAAAAAATAGCCCCAAATACTATGTGTGACTATAGCCTGAGTGCGCGCTGTAAACAAGTGCCAATATCATAGATTTTTATAGGCCTGTTTTTAAAAAATGAATGTAAAATGTCTGAAAACAAAACACCATAAAAGGCTCAAAAAAACTAAACAAAACAAATGTAGGCATAAGCATTTACCTAAAAAACAACAAGGCTCATTTTGCCCAGATTTACTATTGCAAATGCAGCCTTCTTTTTCCATTTGAGTTCAACGGAAAATATCTACTGGTTATGCACATAATTTATTATTTAAAGGGGTAATCTACCCACAGACATCTTATCCTCTATCCAAAAGATATCGTATTTTTCGCCGTATAAGGGTACGTTCCCACACGGTGTATTTTGCTGCGAATTTGCTGCGTATTTGGTGCTGCGTATTTTCCTACTCATTGACTTCAACAGAGAAAATAAAATACGCAGCAGCAAATACGCCGTGTGGGAATGTACCCTTAGACGCACTTTTTCTTCCCCAAAACTGGGGGGAAAAAGTCGGTGCGTCTTATACGGCGAATAAATCCCTATCGCGGCGGTCCCTGCAGCCATCAACGGCCGGGACCAACGACCCCTGTATTAACCCTTCAGACACGGCGATCAAAGCTGACCACAGCGTCTGAAGGGAAAGTGACACTAACCCGGCTGTTCAGTCGGGCTGTTCGGGACGCCGCGATCTCAGCGCGGCGGTCCCGAACCGCCCGACTGAATAGCCGGGTTAGTGCTTACAGGACACCGGGGGGGACCTTACCTGCCTCCTCGGTGTCTTCTCCGTTCAGGGATCCCCTGTTTGGCCGGCGCTCTCCTTCCTCGTCATCACGTCGTCGCGTACGTGCGTCGGCGTGCGTAACGACGTGATGGCGGCGACGGAGAGCGAGGATACCCGGCCGGCAGCAAAGACGTTCCAGAGCGACGGGAACACGGCGACAGCGATGGAGCGACATCCAGGGCAGCGGTGACGGGTCCGGAGCGGCGGGGACACGTGAGTATTACCGCCTATGCAGTGGTCTTCAATCTGCGGACCTCCAGATGTTGCAAAACTACAACTCCCAGCATGCCCGGACAGCCAACGGCTGTCCGGGCATGCTGGGAGTTGTAGTTTTGCAACATCTGGAGGTCCGCAGGTTGAAGACCACTATTGGGTTCAAAATCTTAATTTTTTTAGATTTTGCCCCTAAAAATTGGGTGCGTCTTATACGCCGGTGCGTCCTATAGGACGAAAAATACGGTAGGTGATAGGATGTCTGATCGCAGGGGTCCCGCTGCTGAGACCCCTTCACGATCTCTGTGCAGCACCTGTGCATCACCCGTGCCGCACCCGGCATTCTAAACAGTACATCTAGAACGCTGGGTTTCCGTGGTTGGAGATGTAATGTCATGCCACGCCCCCTCTTGACGTCACACCACGCCCCCTCCATTCATGTCTATGGGAGGGGGTGTGATGGCAATTTTTTTGCGGGACAATTTTATCAAATGGGATATCGGCTGCCATGGAGACCCATACACACTACGGATTATCTTCTTGGAATTATTCCAAGCAGAACCTGCTTGAAGCAGAATCCCATTGATTCTTCTGCTCAGTGCAAACTATGGAAGATCCATAGCAGAACTTTCTATGCGGATCCAGATTCCTTCAAAAGAATTATCATGTTAATTCTTTCAGCGTAATCCACCCGGAAAAGCCATCAGTCTATGGGACATTGATAGGGGTTAATTAACACTATAAATTCTGCATTTAATGAACCATTATTCCCGGTGGGACGGACCCGCTGACGTAATCCAGCAAGGAAATCCCTGGGTACTTATAGGTTGGCATGGAGCTGTAGACAGAAAATAGACTGTATCAGGCACTCTTTGTCATAATGCTATAACGCAGCCAAGTTTTTCTTACCACTGTAAATGGGGAACTCCGGTACATAAGTTCTTATCCCCTATCCACAGGATAGGGGATAATGTCTGGTAGAGGGGAGTCTGACCGCTGGGACCCTGACCGATGGGACCCCCGCGATCTCCTGCCTGGCACCAGGCTCTCCTCATGCACGGAGTGACCTCTGTGTATCTGTGGTGAGAGTGTGATGGAGGGCAGATGTTATTACCCTAGGGGAAGAGGGCATTAACCCCTTGTGTTTGTGACGCCAGGGCGTGGTTTTACCTCTACACCACTGAAGGTATGGCCGCTGGATCCTGGGCTAGGCATGGGGCAAATAATGACTCCAACGCCAAGTTACGGAACAATGGCAGCTTTACTGAGGCAGACAGATGGAATAGTCTATACAGCTCATTTAGGCCCAAGAAGGTGACCAGTGACTTCAGAGACTTTAGGGCTCCCTGGGACTTGTAGTGGATTTTGGAAAATTTTCTGCAGGCCCACGCTGACTTTATGCAGACTGATCTTGACTGACTTGACTAGGACTGACTAGACAGACTTCACCCTATATGTAGCTTACCAGGTTTTGACTTTCACCTGTGGGGCACTTGGTTGGTAGAAGTGTGGCTGCGTGGACGCTCTCTCCAGGTCTTGACTGTTCCTCAGCATGCTCTAAACTGAAACTAGAACTGAACTGACTAGCTAGCTCCTTCCAGGGTTTATATGGGGGAGACTGTGAAGGGATCCTATAGGTTACCCACAATTCACCTGATCACTGGTACCTTCCTTGGTTACAAAACTTGGTAACAACATTTAAAGGTACATAACATCATATATACATTACATTAGATAATATAGGCACTTGTTAACCATTTAAAGGGGCACTACCGTGCTGACAACTTATGCCCTATCTAAAGGATTGGGGATAAGTTGCCTGATTGTGCGGGGTCCTGCCACTGGGGACCCCCGCGATCTCGCACGCAGCACCCCGCTCTCATCAGGCCCCGGAGCGAACATCACGGGGCCTCCTATCCCGACCTCCTATCTTGTCCTCCTATCTCGTCCTCCTATCTCATCCTCCTATCTAGACCTCCTATCACGACCTCCTAAGATGTCCTCCTTTCTCGACCTCCTATCCCGTCCACCTATCCCGACCTCCTATCCCGTCCACCTATCCCGACCTCCTATGCCGTCCTCCTAGCTCGACTTCCTATCCTGACTTCCTATCACGACCTCATATCCCGACCTCCTATCTTGTCCTCCTATCTCGTCCTTCTATCTCGTCCTCCTATCTCGACCTCCTATCACGACCTCCTATGATGGCCTCCTATCTCGAACTCCTTTCTCGTCCTCCTATCCCGACCTCCAATCCCGACCTCCAATCCTGTCCTCCTTTCTCGACCTCCTATCCCGTCCACCTATCCCGTCCACCTATCCCGTCCACCTATCCCGTCCTCCTATCCTGTCCTCCTATCTCGACCTCCTATCCCGTCCTCCTATCCCGACCTCCTCTCCCGACTTCCTATCTTGTCCTCCTATCCCGTCCTCCTATCCCGACCTCCTATCCCGTCCTCCTATCCCGTCCTCCTATTTCGACCTCCTATCCCGTCCTCCTATTTCGACCTCCTATTCTGACCTCCTATCCCGACCTCCTATCCCGTCCTCCTATCCCGACCTCCTATCTCAACCTCCTATCTCGATCTGCTATCCCGAACTCCTATCCCGACCTCCTATCTCGACCTCCTATCCCGTCCTCCTATCTTGACCTTCTATCCCGACCTCCTATCCCGACCTCATATCCCGACCCGTAATATATGTACCAGGTATTGAAATATCTCCAGCCGTTTGGAAGTTATGTGGGAAAAATACATTTCCCATAGATTTGCATGGGACTTTAAACAAAAACCCTGACCCTCACAAATGGGGGTAGTTAAGGGTTAAATTTACCCTCCTATATTTTAAGTGGACATATAAGTAACATGTGACCAAGTATTATCGAAATATCTCCAGCCGTTTGGAAGTTATGCAGTAACATATATTTCCCATAGACTTGTATGGGACTTTAAACATAAACCCCGCCCCTGGCAAATTGGGGTAAGTAAGGGTTAAATTACCTATCCTATGTTTGTTGTTGATATATAAGTAACATGTGTGCCAAATTTCATGTTAATATCTTTAGCCGTTTGGACGTGATGCTGGAACATACACACATATACATACACACACATACATACACACATTGGGGGACATTTATTATTGTTGCTTTGGTAAGTGCGTTCTGTAGGCATTTTTTTCTTGCTTTTGGCTTTGCTTATGTGTGACACATTTATTATACTATCATGGTGGGTTGATAAATTTGGCTTAAATAAGCAAAAACCAATAAATCACTTTTGAATACCATTTTTTTAGCACACATAAGCAAAAAACAATAAATGACTTCAGAACACAAATTTGAAGCTTTGAAAAAAATGTGTGATATATATGTTTTTTTACATTTCTTACCGCTTTTTTCCCCCTAAATGTACTAACTAATTTTTTTTCTTCTCATTTCAGATCTGTGTATCTTGTGGATTACTTTAAATTCAGGGGAGTACAGTGATCAGCATTTTTTTGGTTTAATGTTAATAAAATTGTTAATGAGGACTTTTGGGGAAATGTTTTTTTGGAATAACATTTTTTTTAAACGTGTTTTTTTTATTTACTTGACAGGCTTAGTATTGGAAGCTGTATTATAGACAGAATCCATTACTAAGCCAGGGCTTAGCATTAGCCCCCAAGACAGCTAGCGCTAACCCCCAATTATTACCCCAGTACCCACCACCACAAGGGGGCCGGGAGGAGCCGGTACCAACAGGCGCTCCTGGGCCTAGGCGGTATCAGGCTGGCGTTATTTAGGCTGGGGAGGGCAAGTAACAATGGTCCTCGCCCACCCTGGTAACATCAGGCTGTTGCTGCTTGGTTGGTATTTGGCTAAAAATAGGGGGAATCTTTATTTTAATTTTTTTGCATTAATAATTAATTATTAAAAAAAAACTTATAGGGTCCCCCCTATTTTTATTTTCAGCCAAATACCAACCAAGCAGCAACAGCCTGAAGTTACCAGGGTGGGCGAGGACCATTGTAACTGGCCCTCCCGAGCCAAAATAACGCCAACCTGTTACCGCCTAGGCCCAGGAGTGCCATATTTGATGCTCCGGGCCTGTTGGTACTGGCTCTTCCCGGCACCCCTGTGGCGGTGGGTAACGGGGTAATAATTGGGGGTTAGCGCTAGCTGTTTTTGTGGCTAACGCTAAGCCCTAGCTTACTAATGGACTCCGTCTATAAGACAGCTTCCCCTGCTAAGCCTGTCAAGTAAATAAAAAAAAAAACGCAACACGTTGCAAAAAACATTATTATTCCAAAAAACACTCCCCCACAAGCCCTCGTTAACCATTTTATTAACATTAAACAGATTAAAAAAACGCTGGTCATCAAAGCAGTCCACCGAATCCGAAGTAGTCTACAGGATACACGGATCTGAAATGAGAAATAAAAAAATAGATTAATACATTTATTGTCACCTGCCCATGACTACAACTCCCAGCATGCCCTTACAGTAAGGATATGCTGGGAGTTGTAGTGTGGGGGGAAACAATCTCCCGCACCACATGACTACAACTCCCAGCATATCCCCACTGTAAGGGCATGCTGGGAGTTGTAGGGGGGCGGGTGACAAGCCTGTCACCTGCCCCCTGCTGCACAACTACAACTCCCAGCATGTCCTTACAGTAAGGACATGCTGGGAGTTGTAGGGGGGCGGGTGACAACTACAACTCCCAGCATGCCCTTACAGTAAGGACATGCTGGGAGTTGTGTGTGTGTGTGGGGGGGGGTGACAATCTCCTGCACCATATGACTATAACTCCCAGCATATCCTTACTGTAAGGGCGCCTGCTGGGAGCTGTAGTTGTGCGGCAGGGGGCAGGTGACAAGCACCCGCCCCCACCCCCCCTACAACTCTCCCAGCATGCCCTTACTGTAAGGACATGCTGGGAGTTGTATTCGTGCCAGCCAGGGAAGCGGGTGGTAATGCGCCCCACTCCCTGGCGGCTGCTGAGTTATGTCAGCCCTGGCTCCTTACCAGGCGCTGCTGAGATAATAGTTGATGGAGCCCGGGCAGCTGAAGTGTGGCTAGCCCGGGCTCCTTACCACGGCGCCGCAGGATTTATGAGGAGCCCAGGCGACTGAAGTGTGGCTAGCCCAGGCTCCTTTTAACATCTGGTGGAGCCTCGGTATCCGCGGCTCTGAGGTATGTTAAGAGGAGCTCGGGCTGGCATCACTCTACAGCCGCCCGGACTCCTCTAATTTTATCCCCGCTACCCTAAGATAATGATGGGGATGGGGACACTGCTGTACATACCCCCACCCCCCTTTTCTTCCACCCGCCCGCTACCCGGGTAGTAGCTTTTTCTGCTCCATGTTTGAGCTGGAGTAAATTTAGTCAATTTTTAACCTTGTCTTTGCGCAGTTGCGACTGTCGCAGTTAATAAATACCTGACTACCCGTAGTCCATTTTAAAATTATTACTACGTAGTTAAGTTTTGGAAAACTTGCTTTTCTCGCTTTCCAGTCAAAATGTCGCACGAAAAATCGCGTAGTTGCAGGTGCGACATTTGTGCCTCATTGAGTTTTATATATAAATAAATTATATGCAGTCAGAGCAACTCTATTAATAAGCAATATAAAGATTATAATAAAATAAATAATATAACTTAAAGGGGTAGTCCAGTGGTGAAAAACTGGGGCCCGCTGTGATCTCTCTGTACGGGGGCCAGGCTCTCGGCCAGATAGCGGGTGTCAACCTCCGCACGAAGCGGCGGCTGACACGCCCCCTCAATATATCTCTATGGCAGAGCCGGAGATTGACGAAGGCATCGCTTCGGCTCTGCCATAGAGTTGTATTGAGGGGGCGTGTCGGCCGCCGCTTCGCGCGGAGGTCGACACGCCCCCTACCCGCGGGCTATCGGGGCTCTGTACAGGAGATCGCAGGGGGCCCCAGCGGTCAGACCCCCCGCGATCTCAAACTTATCCCCTATCCTTAGGATAGGGGATAAGTTGTTCACCACTGGGTTCACCACTGGACTACTCCTTTAATATAATCAACAATTCATTTGTTACATTTTTGTATCAACAATATGTAAAGTGTTTCTCAAATCCAAACAGCCTTGTATCTTTGATTTTGTGCAGAGGTGGGCACAATGCCTGTGTGTGTGGGGGGGGGGGCAGTCTACTACCATTCGGGTTCTTGCCAGTAGGGCAGATCTACTATACTGAAGCACACCTTAGAAACAAGAAAATAAGTGGGGGGCGAGGTGTACTTAAAATGAAAAACCTTTGCAATGGTCATAGAGCCATTGGCTAGTGTTATTAGAGATGACCCCTTGATAACCGGATTTGGAGCGGGGAAGAGAGGGGACAAAATGACATTGTATGCAGATGATATTCTGATGTTCTTGGAGGACCCCAAAAGATCTTTATCAAGAGTGATGGAAATAATAAGTAGATATGGTAGTTTCTCTGGTCTAGTGATTAATTGGTCAAAGTCAGTCATTCTACTGCAAGGAGAAGAAGATATAGGACAGACATTTGGAATAAAAGTGTTAAGAAAAGGAGAAAAGTTTAAATATTTGGGGATATACCTGTCAAAAGAGAGAGGGGATTATCATCAGATAAATACCATGAAAATGATCAAGGAAATGGAAAAGAAAGTAAATATATGGAATGTTTTAAATCTATCTAAAGCAGACAGAATAACTCTGATTAAATCAGTAATGTTGCCAAAGATCTTGAATGTATTTGGATCAGCCCCATCTTGGTGTGAGACTAAACTGTTTAGGAAAATTATCTCAATATTTAACTCATTAATTTGGGGCAGGAAAAGAGTAAGAATCAATTTGGAGTACCTATGTCAGATTAAAGGGGTATTCCAGGATTTTTTTTTATTTGACTATGCTACAGGGGCTGTAAAGTTAGTGTAGTTCATAATATAGTGTCTGCACCTGTGTGTGACGTTTTCTCACAATTCTTCTGTGATTTTCACCCCACTATTTATTTTTATCAGCATACAAAATGACTGTTGTCTCGGATTTTTCCCAGCTTGCAATGCGGCCGAGACTTGACTCACTAGTCAGCTGATGACAGGGAGCCTGTCTGCTTCAATGGGTGGAGCGATCGCTTGGTGGGAGAGATCAATCTGCAACTAATGCAACAGCTGTAGGCACCCTGATTGAAAACCACAGGTCTTTTGTTTCAATGGGTGGGGTGACAGATGTGTGAGAGGGAGGAAAATGGCATTGTGGGATTTGTAGTCAAAAAAACATAAGTCAAATAGGAAATACAAGTTCACAAAAAGCTAGCCACAGTATTATGGTAATCTCACAACATAGCCATTTAAACCCAAGACAAGCGCAGATCCTTCCTAAGCATTTCCATTACTATCTGGCAGGTACGTACTAAAATCACCTTAGGGTGGATAACCCCTTTAAGGGTAAGGTTGGAATAGCGCTCTCGGATATATTTAGGTACTTTCTGGTGGGGCAGATTTAATTTTTAATTGAGTGGAAGAAATGGGCCTTTTTTGAATTGTTGATGTCTAATTTTGATGGGGAATTTTGGGATATTTTCCAATTGTTGGAGTCTGGGAAGTTGGAGGAGGAGAAATGGAGGAAAATTATGATGGTTAAAAATCTGGTTAAAACATGGAGGATGTTTAGGAAAGAGATGAATGTAAAAGGGGTATTGGATGTGGCACCGGTGTTGGGTAATAGAAATAATCAGAGATGAATAAATTGGGGAAAAGTAAATTGTTTCAAAATAAAGGTTGTATAAGAATAAAAGATGCAAGAACACAGAACAAGCAGAGGCTGCACTCACCATCCAGGTCTTTATTGCAGTCCGGTGATGCTAGCGGTGGTTACAGGCGGGGGAGCAGGGTGGAGGGCGGGGACCCGGAACAAGCTGTTTCGTGAATAAAAGATGTTTGGGGAAAAAGGTAAATTCAAGGAATGGATAATATTGAAAGAAGAATTCAACTTAAAGGAGGGAAGTTGGTTGCAATATAATAGTATAAGAAGCACCTTCATGGAGTTTATTAGTAAATTTTGAATAAAATTATGAGTAATAATATAACAAAAAAACATATTTCATATGTTTATACAGCCATAGCTAAGTTACATAAGAACAAATTAGTACATAGAAGTACCCAACAAATCCATTCAGGCCTTTTGCAAATGGTTTACAAACGGTTGTGAATGGATCCCATTGATGTCAATGGGATTGTTTTACAATCCTTTGTCATCCTTTTGCATCCAGTTGGTTTCTATTCTGTTTTTTTTTTTTACAGGCAGTATTTTTTTACATGCAGTATTTTTTTCCCCATCAAAAAAACAGGAAGAGAAACGGATATAATAAATGTAACACTGAAGTCTATGGAAAATGGATGAGCTTTTAATGTCATCCTGTAGGGAGGTCAGCCCCTTGAATGACTAAACTCCATTACACTGTACTTCTATTGAGAAAGTCCCACAGACTGTCATGCATCTTTCAGCCACAAGATGTCACTGTTGTTGTAAGTGAGAATAAGACACAGTTGTTGCTTTAAGAGAAGAGATCTTTCTGGAGAGAAGGAGGAGCAGAAAGTCCCTGGGACTGTGTGGTGTTCGGCTCTCTATGGCTGTGCAGAGCTGAGGAAAGGGACTGGATAAAGTGGCCTTGAAATGGCATATAGACTGTGTGATCCAGGGACAGAGCAACAGGATCCTGCCAGAGGAGACAGAGCAGAACTGTGATGCTACAGGCTGCAGCTGAGAACCAGAGAAAGAGAGGAGAACATCCCAGAACATCTCAAGCAAGTTACAGAGCAAGGGACCAGGCTGCAGTGACCTCCAAGTGACAGAACAAGATAAGCAACCTGCAAATAAACCCAGACCAGTGCATAAGAGACTGCAGCTGTAGACAGCAAGGGAGAGATCCAGAGACCTGACTGCAACCACCATCACAGAGACTGAGATAAAGAACCTGTGGCCTACAGAACTATGAGTGTGCACCGGTGCTAACCTGTGATAGGGCATAGAGCAGATTCTCTTAGACAGAACGTTGCAGCAACGTGTCCCGGTTAGCGGGAATCAGATAGGATTATATAACAGAGTAGCCTGTATTTCTCTGTGTGTGCGTTGGCGGGAGCGCCATTTTATGTATCAAGTTACAGTTAACTTTGCTGTAAACCTATGTAAACTGTTATTTCTGTTAACTTCATTATCCGGCCATTATACTCTGTTTGGTTAATAAAACCGGTTTTTGCTTCAGCCTCATTGTCTGCTGTACCGTACTTGAATCCTGCACTGCGGTCCCCTACTCCTCTGACCGCTACAATCCATTTGCATCAGTTTTTTTCCAATCCTGTTTTGATCAGTTATTATTTCTGAGCATGCTCAGAAGAAATGTGAGCAAAAAAAAAAAACTGACACAAACGGGCAATAAAGGATATAAACGGATGCAAAAGGATGCCACATGTCCTTTTTTTAATTTGTTTTAAATAGTCCGTTAAAATAACAGATAAATGGCATCCTGTTACATCAGTTTGCGTCCTTTTACATCCGTTTGTTAGTATGGTCCGTTTAGCAGCAATAACATGAGAATATCAGGACGGGAGACAACGGCCATGTGAACCAAGCCTAAGTTCAGCCCATCTTCTCTCTATCTAGTGGCTGTCAGTCAAGCAGAGTGGACAGATGCTACCAGGCCATGGATCAGTGAGAAAGAGGACATGGGCTGGAGTTACCTTGGGCTTTTACCGTTCTAGGGAACACCCTCTGTGCACTTGAGGTTAATTTGCAAAATAACAAAAAGTATTTCTCGGCACTGAAGAGGGCTATCGTGATTGAAAAAAAAAAAAAAAAAAAGATATTTCCGGAATAATGACGATTAGTCCAATCTAGCCATATGCTTATTTACACACATGTTTTATACTCACTTAACTTTTTTCCCCAGCATATTTTCTGTTTTTACCATGATTTTTCTGAAATTGAACAAACCACTGAAGGCTTCAAATCTCCATAAAAAATCTCAATTGTCATTATTTGTCATATCACTTTTTCCTCATGGCATGCATGCCACATTTGCTAAACCAGGTAAGCACACACACACGAACTTCTACATTATGCCCTGTGTGCTGCACTACAGTAGCAAAAAAACTTTAAAAAATAAACTTGGAGTGCTTGGAATAAGCATATAACAGTACATTCAGTGACTTATAACTTTTCTCTCCAGAACGATGATGAAGAGTGCTGAGTGTGAAATGTTGCAAATACCCCGTGATCCGCTGCTATCTGCTACTTGTCAGCACTAGCTATTATTTTAAGCCCCTGGTTGGTGACAGAAACCTTGTCCTCTGTGTGATCTGTCAGTTCGGTGAGAGACGTATTTCTAGGTTAAATATGTGTTTTCAGTGCTCACATATGAAAAAAGTTGTTGTGGCAGTGAAAGGGTTTCCATACCATTTTATTAAAGCTTTTATTTCCCAGCATTGGTGTGACGTCGCTTCAGACACTTAAGCTGCGTGGGGAATTGGGAAGGAAGTGTTGCAAGAAGACCATCAGGCAAAAACAAACAGGACAGCAGCTTCAGGCAGCCTGACATACAACAGCTTCTCTGCACTGTCCAAGCTTCTTTTAGCACTTGTAAAAAAAACAAAAAAAAAACTTTATTTTACCTTGTGTTTTTTATATGGGTTTTAGTGATGTGAGATGCATTTTTAATAAAGAAGCCTTTGCAAAAAATTGAAAAAAGGCCATACCCCACATGGGGGGAATTGATCACTTCTTCTCTGCTTCCTTTTTAGTGGATGCAAAGAATGGACAGCTTCAAAGAAGACAGAGGGGGTGACAGGCGCTAAAGGGTTCAGGCCAGGATAAGATGAACAAGGAGATCTTTATTGGACCAGTATGCAACACGTTTCCCGGTTCGTAGGCCGCTTCATCAAGGCAGTTTGTATGTACTGCAATACTTTCTAACAGCTTAATATCGCCACCTGTAGGTCAAACTTGATCATGCATATACAGTACAGACCAAAAGTTTGGACACACCTTCTCATTCAAAGAGTTTTCTTTATTTTCATGACTATGAAAATTGTAGATTCACACTGAAGGCATCAAAACTATGAATTAACACATGTGGAATTATAGACATAACAAAAAAGTGTAAAACAACTGAAAATATGTCATATTCTAGGTTCTTCAAAGTAACAATTAAAATATAAAAAATTGAGCTCTCCTGGGCGCTGGTCTACGGTAAGGCAGTAGGACATGTTTCCAGGTCCAAAATGTATTTTATTGCACTAAAAACATGTTTCTGGTCCGAAAAGGACCCTTCCTCAGGTAAGGCACCTTACCAGAGGAAGGGTCCTTTTCGGACCAGAAACATGTTGTTTTTAGTGCAATAAAATACATTTTGGACCTGGAAACGTTTCCTACTGCCTTACCGGAGACCAGCACCCAGGAGAGCTCAATTTTTTATATTTTAATTGTTCCTTTACCGGATCAGCGAAGCTATATCCGGACGAGCTTAGGCTGCAGGCTCCAATTACTATATTGATGTCATCTCAGGTGTTGTGCTCTTAGAGCAACATCTTCTGGTAACTGAGTTTTCACCTACCTTTTGCCAGCCATTTCATACATACTTCTCCAGGGGCGCATATAGCTCTTTTTTCTTAGGTTCTTCAAAGTAGCCACCTTTTGCTTTGATTACTGCTTTGCACACTCTTGGCATTCTCTTGATGAGCTTCAAGATGTAGTCACCTGAAATGGTCTTCCAACAGTCTTGAAGGAGTTCCCAGAGATGCTTAGCACTTGTTGGCCCTTTTGCCTTCATTGGGTTCAGGTCTGGTGACTGTGGAGGCCAGGTCATCTGGCGCAGCACCCCATCACTCTCCTTCTTGGTCAAATAGCCCTTACACAGCCTGGAGGTGTTTGGGGTCATTGTCCGGTTGAAAAATAAATGATGGTCCAACTAAACGAAAACCGGATGGAATAGCATGCCGCTGCAAGATGCTGTGGTAGCCATGCTGGTTCAGTATGCCTTCAATTTTGAATAAATCCCCAACAGTGTCACCAGCAAAGCACCCCCACACCATCACACCTCCTTCTCCATGCTTCACGGTGGGAACCAGGCATGTAGAGTCCATCCGTTCACCGTTTCTGCATCACACAAAGACACGGTGGTTGGAACCATAGATCTCAAATTTGGACTCATCAGACCAAAGCAGAGATTTCCACTGGTCTAATGTCCATTCTTTGTGTTCTTTAGCCCAAACAAGTCTCTTCTGCTTGTTGCCTGTCCTTAGCAGTGGTTTCCTAGCAGATATTCTACCATGAAGGCCTCACACAATCTCCTCTTAACAGTTGTTCTAGAGATGTGTCTGCTGCTAGAACTCTGTGTGGCATTGACCTGGTCTGTAATCTGAGCTGCTGTTAACCTGCGATTTCTGAGGCTGGTGACTCGGATGAACTTATCCTCCGCAGCAGAGGTGACTCTTGGTCTTCCTTTCCTGGGGCGGTCCGCATGTCAGCCAGTTTCTTTGTAGCTCTTGATGGTTTTTGTGACTGCACTTGGGGGACACTTTCCACCTAGAATATGACCTATTTTCAGTTGTTTCACACTTTTTTCCACATGTGTTAATTAATAGTTTTGATGCCTTCAGTGTGAATCTACAATATTCATAGTCATGAAAATAAAGAAAACTCTTTGAATGAGAAGGTGTGTCCAAACTTTTGGTCTGTACTGTACATAAATATTTCAAGGTGGCTCCAGTTGGCTTAGGAAACATAAAAATAGGATAAAAAGACTCCTGCTCCATTTAGTCTGTCCTTACTTTTTACAGTGAAACCTCCAAGATCATCCAAAATTGCTGAAAAAAGTGGACTCAAATTAGTAACAGGAATTCTCTCTGGATAAGCGGGTGGTCTTCTTTAAAAGGTGGTCTTTTGAAGAGGTTTCACTGTACTTTCTTTTATTTTTATGTGAGGATAGAAATGTCTTTATCCCAGGCAGGTTCACATTAACTAACTTAAAGGGGTACTCCGCCCCTAGACATCTTATCCCCTATCCAATGAGGGCAGTGCTGGAGGCTCGTGACGTCATGGTCACGCCCTGCTCGTGACATCATGGCCACACCCCTCAATGCTAGTCTATGGGAGGGGCGTGA
This sequence comes from Hyla sarda, assembly GCF_029499605.1. NCBI lineage: Eukaryota > Metazoa > Chordata > Amphibia > Anura > Hylidae > Hyla > Hyla sarda. Next base: position 103,460,275 of record NC_079198.1, on the reverse strand, counting down.
CGGGTGTCACACCCCGTCCCATAAACTTGCATTGAGGGTGTGTGGCCGTGACATCATGAGCGGGGTGCCTCCGGCACTGCACCCGACGCTCTAAACGAACACAGAGTGCAGCAAGGAGAAAGGCCGCAGGGGACCCCCACGATCAGACTTCTTATCCCCTATCCTTTGGGTAGGGGATAAGATGTCTAGGGGCGGAGTACCCCTTTAAGGTCTCTCAATCATATCCCCCCCCCCCTTTCCCTTCTTTTTTCCAGGATATACAGATTGATGCTGAAGGTCATATCTTTATCTACCTTTAAAATCATCACCATTAGATTTATGATATTGTGGCAAATCAAAACTGACATTTGCTAACCTGCTTGGACATTGCAGCATGCGATACAGAATGCTCACACTTTATGATTATTGTACGACAAAGTTCATTGTGAGATTAGAAGTCGTAGGTAGAACTGCGGACAAGCGGAATTTCACATGAGTTATGCATTCCAACACTTGATAAGGGTATCAATATGTGCACTGTTCCTTCAAAGACATTAAATGTCTGCACTATGGGGGAGATTTATCAAAACCTCTCCAGAGGAAAGTTGCCCAGTTGTCCATAGCAACCAATCAGATCGCTTCTTTCATTTTTAACAAGACTTCTGCAAAATGAAAGAAGCGATCTGATTGGTTGCTATGGGCAACTGGACAACTTTTCCTTTGCACAGGTTTTGATAAATCTCCCCCTATATCTCTCACACTACACTATATAATTCAGCGCACACAAATCCATATGATCTTTATACCAGTACCCTAAAGCCCCATTCACACGGCAGAATTCAATAATTTGCTCATGTGAGGATGACATGATCACCTCCCAGATCTGTATACTGCTGCTATTTCTATGAGATCAGGCTAAATAGTAGCTATACACCTCCCCTGAGGGTGTGCTCACACACTGCATTTTTTACTGGATTTATTTTCAGTTTTTTTGCCGTGATTTTCCAAACATTGTGGCAAAAATGGTGATATTTTACTGCAGTTATGCAAATTACGGTAAAAATTTGTCATGAATTTACCATGAATTTGGAAAATTGCAGCAAAAGCATGCAGCAACAATGTGTAAAAAAATGCAGTAAGAATTCAATGAGTGAACAGAGCCTAAAGACTTCAAATCTTGATAAAAGAGCTTAAAGGGGTTCTCCAGTGGAACACTTTTTTTTTTTTTTTTTAAATCCACTGATGCCAGAAAGTTAAACAGATTTGTAAATTACTTCTATTAAAACATCTTAATCCTTCCAGTACTTATTGGCTGCTGAATACTACAGAGGAAATTATTTTCTTTTTGGAACACAGAGCTCTCTGCTGACATCATGAGCACAGTGCTCTCTGCTGAAATTTTAAGGAACTGCACAGAGCAGCATATGTTTGCTATGGGGATTTTCTCCTACTCTGGACAATTCTTAAAATGGACAGAGATGTCAGAGCTCTGTGTTCCAAAAAGATAAGAATTTCCTCTGTAGTATTTAGCAGCTAATAAGTACTGGAAGGATTAAGATTTTTTAATAGAAGTAATTTACAGATCTGTTTAACTTTCTGGCACCAGTTGATAAAAAAAAAAATGTTTTACACCGGAGTACCCCTTTAATTGTGATTATAGGTCAAATCCCTTTCTCTTTCATTGCAGCCAAGGGCCTGCCTAGGGCCCATACTTAGATGTAAGCCTATTAGGCCTTGCCAAAAGCATGACCTAATAGATCAGTGTTTTCTAAACAGTGTGTCTCCAGCTGTAATTGTGAGCTGCAGATGGGTTGCTGGGGAAGAACAGGGACTTACCTGTCCTTCTTAATACTCCATGGATTAGCGATTGCTTAAGGCTGGGTCCACACTACGTTTTGTCCCATACGGGAGCGCATACGGCAGGAGGGAGCTAAAACCTCGCGCTCCCGTATGTGACCGTATGCGCTCCCGTATGCCATTCACTTCAATGAGCCGACCGGAGTGAAACGTTCGGTCCGGTCGGCTCATTTTTGCGCCGTATGCGCTTTTACAACCGGACCTAAAACTGTGGTCAACCACGGTTTTAGGTCCGGTTGTAAAAGCGCATACGGCGCAAAAATGAGCCGACCGGACCGAACGTTTCACTCCGGTCGGCTCATTGAAGCGAATGGCATACGGGAGCGCATACGGTCACATACGGGAGCGCGAGGTTTTAGCTCCCTCCTGCCGTATGCGCTCCCGTATGGGACAAAACGTAGTGTGGACCCAGCCTAAGGCTGCCTTATAACTTGTACATGGTATTTTCTAGCAGATTTATGCTTTGCACCTTTCAGCTCTAATTTTCAGTTCTCCCAGAGCTGCCAGGCTGAGCTTCCTCCTCTCTCCTCCATAGACTTTTATTGCTTATCTTGCAGACACAGGACAAAGCTGAGCTCGTTTTCAGAGTGGAAGACAGTGTCACGGGATAGGTGGGGGAAGGAAAACGTTAGATAACAGAAAAAAGAAGCATTTTTGTCTAGTTTCTTATATTCGCTTGTAATGTTCACCTGACACAGTGTCTATTTAATCACTGCTCCTAACACCTCCTTACAGCTTACTGTGCAGTCACCAACAGTCTATGCCCCGCGGCCACCACGTCTATGCCCTGGGACCACTGTTTGACTGACACACTGGTCCCACTACTCCCCTTATCATTTTTACATGTGCACCGACGTGAATTCTTGCTCGCTCGTCCTCCTGGCACCTCCGTGTGCCACCTCAATGAGCCTGCTAGAGGCGCCAACGTGAATTCTGGTTTGCTCTCCCGGCACCTCCGTGCGCCCATGCAAGTGGCAGACATTGGGAGCGATCGCTTGCTCTGAAAACTCACATCGGCGCCTCTAGCAGTGCATGGGCGCACAGAAGTTCCAGGACAGCGAGCCAGGATTCACGTCAGCGCCTCTAGCAGGTGCACAGAGGTACCAGGAGAGCAAGTGAGAATTCACATCGGTGCTCACCTAAAGATGATAAGTGGAGTATGCGCAGGGACCGGTGTGTCAATCACACAGCGGTCCCAGCACTGACATGCAGGGGATAGGCGTGGCGGCCGCAGGGCATAGCGAACCCCTGGCCACGCCTATACGACTCTTGGTGACTGTACAGTAAAGCGTTTTTTGGGGGTAATAAAAGCTGCAATAAAAAAAAGATAAAAGTAATGGTGAATACATAGTAAACAAACAATACACACGGTGTTGTTAGGTTATATGCCCCGAAGTTCGTGATAGTTGCGCTTTAACATGTTACTGAAATGGCAGCATGAACGTCATAAGACAATTGCAGAATTGCATTTATTTCCATTTACCCACACACAAAAATATTAACAAAAGCTAATAAACAAATAATATGAACTCCAAAAAAAAACTACAACTCATCCTTCAAAAACAAAAAAATACAATCCAAGCCAACAACTTGAAGCTCCTGGTGGTGTAGAGCATAACCATGCCCTGGCATCACGAATACCAAGGGTTAATAACGTCTGCCCTAAGGGTTACAACATCTGCCCTTCCATCACCCCCCTCACCACACAGCAATGATGTGGGGATTTAAGTAGTCGGTACCGACACAATGGCAGCAAATGTCTAACTTGTAGCTTATGGGTCCCAATAACAGGGTCCTCCCCTATTATGCACCATTTATGTTTCTGGTGTCCCTAAATGAAGGCGATTTATTTGCAAGGAGCAGGAGAGGATCCAGAGTCGAGTCTCGGGAGGGGCACTATTAGAGTATTTTGTGTTGGCGGACAGAAAATAAGGTGTTGCTTAAGGAACTTACAATATTATTAAATGTATCATACAGTCCTAACCTTGTTTAAGACTCCTAGGCCATGTTCACACAACAGAATTTCCAATGCGGAATTCGTCACGGAAATTCCGCTGAAGCAGAGTCCCGTTGAATTCAGCAGGGTTCTGCTGCTCTACAGAATATCCATGCCTGATGTTTCCAGCAGGGAAATTCTGTTTTCTTTATCCGCAGAAAGAATGAACACGTTCATTCTTTCTGCAGACACTGTGCAGACATTCCGTAGTGTGAACATGGCCTTACATTACAACATGATAGGATATGTTTAAACAAATATTTGACAGATTTTGTCCAAGGCAAAGGAAAGGGTTTTTTACACCAAGAACAATAAGGATGTGGAATCCTCTGCCTGCAGATGCGGTTTTATGAGAGTCTGTACAGACGTTTAAACAGCAACTGGATGAATACTTGTAAAAACATAACATTAAGGGATATACTGTAGGCCCTGATTTTTTAGCATGTGATGCCCGTGCTGTAGCATGTTGTGATGCCTGCGCTGTAGCATGTTGTGATGCCTGCGCTGTAGCATGTTGTGATGCCCGTGCTGTAGCATGTTGTGATGCCCGTGCTGTAGCATGTTGTGATGCCCGTGCTGTAGCATGTTGTGATGCCCGTGCTGTAGCATGTTGTGATGCCTGCGCTGTAGCATGTTGTGATGCCTGCGCTGTAGCATGTTGTGATGCCTGGGCTGTAGCATGTTGTGATGCCTGCGCTGTAGCATGTTGTGATGCCCGTGCTGTAGCATGTTGTGATGCCTGCGCTGTAGCATGTTGTGATGCCTGCGCTGTAGCATGTTGTGATGCCTGCGCTGTAGCATGTTGTGATGCCCGTGCTGTAGCATGTTGTGATGCCCGTGCTGTAGCATGTTGTGATGCCTGCGCTGTAGCATGTTGTGATGCCTGCGCTGTAGCATGTTGTGATGCCCGTGCTGTAGCATGTTGTGATGCCCGTGCTGTAGCATGTTGTGATGCCTGCGCTGTAGCATGTTGTGATGCCTGCGCTGTAGCATGTTGTGATGCCCGTGCTGTAGCATGTTGTGATGCCCGTGCTGTAGCATGTTGTGATGCCTGCGTTGTAGCATGTTGTGATGCCCGTGCTGTAGCATGTTGTGATGCCTGCGCTGTAGCATGTTGTGATGCCCGTGCTGTAGCATGTTGTGATGCCTGCGCTGTAGCATGTTGTGATGCCTGCGCTGTAGCATGTTGTGATGCCTGCGCTGTAGCATGTTGTGATGCCTGCGCTGTAGCATGTTGTGATGCCCGTGCTGTAGCATGTTGTGATGCCTGCGCTGTAGCATGTTGTGATGCCTGGGCTGTAGCATGTTGTGATGCCTGCGCTGTAGCATGTTGTGATGCCCGTGCTGTAGCATGTTGTGATGCCTGCGCTGTAGCATGTTGTGATGCCTGCGCTGTAGCATGTTGTGATGCCCGCGCTGTAGCATGTTGTGATGCCTGCACTGTAGCATGTTGTGATGCCCGTGCTGTAGCATGTTGTGATGCCCGTGCTGTAGCATGTTGTGATGCCTGCGTTGTAGCATGTTGTGATGCCCGCGTTGTAGCATGTTGTGATGCCCGTGCTGTAGCATGTTGTGATGCCTGCGTTGTAGCATGTTGTGATGCCCGTGCTGTAGCATGTTGTGATGCCTGCGCTGTAGCATGTTGTGATGCCTGGGCTGTAGCATGTTGTGATGCCTGCGCTGTAGCATGTTGTGATGCCTGCGCTGTAGCATGTTGTGATGCCTGCGCTGTAGCATGTTGTGATGCCCGTGCTGTAGCATGTTGTGATGCCTGCGCTGTAGCATGTTGCAGAAAATTATTTCCAGTATAATAATCAAAAATACCAATTGCCACAGAATGGGAAAGTGCTAAACAAGTTTTAACCTTTTAAAACTACAGCTCCCAGTGTGACCTTAAAGGGGTACTCCGCCCCTAGACATCTTATCCCCTATCCAAAGGATAGGGGATAAGATGTCAGATCGCCGCGGTCCCGCTGCTGGGTAGCCCAGGGATCCCTGCTGCGGCACCGCGCTATCATTACAGCACAGAGCGAGTTCGCTCTGTGCGTAATGATGGGCAATACAGGGGCCGGAGCATCGTTACGTCACAGCTCCGCCCCTCGTGACGTCACGGCCTGCCCCTTTCAATACAAGTCTATGGGAGGGGGCGTGGCGGTCGTCACGCCCCCTCCCATAGACTTGCATTAACCCCTTCCCGCTATTGGACGTATGCATACGTCCAGGCGAATTACACGTTCGCGCAAATGGACGTATGCATACGTCCAAGCGATCTCCTGCTCTGCCGCGGGCAGCGCAGGAGATCGCGGGTGGGACTCAGCTGTCAATCACAGCCGGAGTCCCACCGCAGCTGCCGGGGCCGCGATCGCGCCGGTCCCGGCAGCATTAACCCCATAGATGCCGTGATCAGTTCTGATCACGGCATCTACGGTGTTTGCAGGGGGAGCGCTCTCCCCCTGCCCATCAATCGCGGCGCCGCGATAAAATAAGAGGGGATCGAGGGTGTCCAAGACACCCTCGATCCCCCTTGAAGAGATAGGAGTGAGGTGGCAGGGTTGCCCACCCTCCTATCCCTGCTATTGATCGGCGGAGCGGCCGACCAATAGCAGACTGGGGGCGGGGGGGTTAAAGTTCGGTTCCCCCCCGCTATGCCCACCCATCGGTGTCCGGGCACAGCGGGGGGAACCGTGTAATAGCGGCGGCAGCGGCGGTCACTTACCCAGCGGCGGCGGCTGTGATTACGGCGGCGGTGGAGGTAAGTATGACGCCGCGTGTCCAGAGTCTGTTGCCTAGCAACATCTGCAGGGCGACAGTTTAGAGAGTGGTCTCTAAACTGTCGCCCTCCAGATGTTGCAAAACTACAACTCCCACCATGCCTTGACAGCTGTTTGCTGTGTTGGCATGCTGGGAGTTGTAGTTTTGCAAGATTTAGAGGGGTTCAGGCTGGAGATCACTGACAGTGGTCTCTAAACTGTAGCCCTCCAGATATTACAAAACTACAACTCCCAGCATGCCCAGACAGCAGTTTGCTGTCTTAGCATGCTGAGATTTGTAGTTTTGCAACATCTGGAGGGCCACAGTTTAGAGATCACTGTCAGTGATCTCCAGCCTGAACACCTCTAAATCTTGCAAAACTACAACTCCCAGCATTCAGGAACAGCAAATGGCTGTCTCGGCATGCTGGGAGTTGTACTTGCGTGCCTCCAGCTGTTGCATAACTACATCTCCCAGCATTCCCTTTGGCAATCAGTACATGCTGAGAGTTGTAGTTCTGCAACAGCTGGAGGCACACTGGTTGGGAAATACCGAGTTAGGTAATAGGTTCTATTACCTAACTCAGTATTTTCCAACCAGTGTGCCTCCAGCTGTTGCAAAACTACAACTCCCAGCATGCACGTTCTGTCAGTGCATGCTGGGAGTTGTAGTTCTGCCCCCCCCTCCCATGTGAATGTACAGGTTACATTCACACTGGCGACGGATTACAGTGAGTTCCCTGCTTCAAGTTTGAGCTGCAGCCGCAGCTCAAACTCCTAGCGGGAGACTCAGTGTAATCCGCCGTCAGTGTGAATGTAACCTAAAAACACTACACTACACTAACATAAAATAAAGAGTAAAACACTACATATACACACGTACACTGCCCCCCCACCACCACCCCTTCCCCCCCCAATAAAAATGAAAAACGTATCCTACAGCAGTGTTTCCAAAATGGAGCCTCCAGCTGTTGCAAAACAAAAACTCCCAGCATTTCCGGACAGCCATTGACTGTCCAAGCATGCTGGGAGTTTAGCAACAGCTGGAGGCACCCTGTTTGAGAATCACTGGTGTAGAATACCCCTATGTCCACCCCTATGCAAATCCCTAATTTAGGCCTCAAATGCACATGGCGCTCTCTCACTTCGGAGCCCTGGCGTATTTCAAGGCAACAGTTTAGGGCCACATATGGGGTATTTCCGTACTCGGGAGAAATTGCCTAACAAATTTTGGGGGGCTTTTTCTCCTTTTACCCCTTATGAAAAGGTAAAGTTGGGGTCTACACCAGCATGTTAGTGTAAAAAAAAAACATTTTTGTACACTAACATACTGGTGTTGCCCCATACTTTAAAATTTCACAAGCGGTAAAAGTAAAAAAGCCTCCAAAATTTGTAACGCAATTTCTCCTGAGGACGGAGATACCCCATATGTGGGCGCAAAGTGTTCTGGGGGCGCACAACAAGGCTCAGAAGGGAGAGTGCACCATGTAAATTTGAGGTCTAAATTGGTGATTTGCACAGGGGTGGCTGATTTTACAGCGGTTCTGACATAAGTGCAAAACAATAAATACCCACATGTGACCCCATTTTGGAAACTACACCCCTCACGGAATGTAACAAGGGGTACAGTGAGCATTTACACCCCACAGGTGTCTGACAGATCTTTGAAACAGGGGTCTGTGAAAATGAAAAATAAAATTTTTAATTTGCACAGCCCACTGTTCCAAAGATCCGTCAAATGCCAGTGGGGTGTAAATTCTCCCTGCACCCCTTATTACCTTCCGTGAGGGGTGTAGTTTTAAAAATGGGGTCACATGTGGGGGGGTCCACTGTTCTGGCACCACGGGGGGCTTTGGAAATGCACATGGCCAAATTCTCTCTCCAAAAGCTCAATGATGCTCCTTCTCTTCTGAGCATTGTAGTTCGCCCCCAGTGCACTTCACGTCCACTTATTCGGTATTTCCATACTCAGAAGAGATGGGGTTACAAATTTTGGGGGGTATTTTCTGCTATTATCCCTTGTAAAAATGTAAAATTTGGGGGAAAACAAGCATTTTAGTGTAAAAAAAATTTTTTTTTTTACATATGCAAAAGTCGTGAAACACCTGTGGGGTATTAAGGTTCACTTTACCCCTTGTTACGTTCCCCAAGGGGTCTAGTTTCCAAAATGGTATGCCATGTGGTTTTTTTTTTTCTGTCCTGGCACCATAGGTGCTTCCTAAATGCGGCATGCCCCCAGAGCAAAATTTGCTACCAAAAAGCCAAATGTGACTCCTTCTCTTCTGAGACCTGTAGTGCGCCAGCAGAGCACTTTTCATCCCCATATTGGGTGTTTTCTGAATCGGGAGAAATTGGGCTTCAAATTTTGGGGGGTATTCTCTGCTATTACCTTTTTTAAAAATGTAAAATTTTTGCTAAACCAAGCATTTTTGGTAAAAAAAAAATTTTTTTTTTTACATATGCAAAAGTCGTGAAACACCTGTGGGGTATTAAGGTTCACTTTATCCCTTGTTACGTTCCTCAAGGAGTCTAGTTTCCAAAATGGTATGCCATGTCATTTTTTTTTTGCTGTCCTGGCACCATAGGGGCTTCCTAAATGCGACATGCCCCCCGAGCAAAATTTGCTCTCAAAAAGCCAAATATGACTCCTCTTCTGAGCATTGTAGTTCGCCCGTAATGCACTTCAGGTCAACTTATGGGGTACCTCCATACTCAGAAAAGATGGGGTTACAAATTTTGGGGGGTATTTTCTGCTATTAACCCTTGCAAAAATTTGAAATTTGGGGGGAAACACACATTTTAGTGAAAATTTTTTATTTATTTTTTTTACATATGCAAAAGTCATGAAACACCTGTGGGGTATTAAGGCTCACTTAATTCCTTGTTACGTTCCTCAAGGGGTCTAGTTTCCAAAATGGTATGCCATGTTTTTTTTTTTGCTGTTTTGGCACCTAAATGCAACATGCCCCCAAAAAACCATTTCAGAAAAACGTACTCTCCAAAATCCCCTTGTCGCTCCTTCGCTTCTGAGCCCTCTACTGCGCCCGCCGAACAATTTACATAGACATATGAGGTATGTGCTTACTCGAGAGAAATTGCGCTACAAATTCAAGTATAAATTTTATCCTTTTACCCCTTGTAAAAATTCAAAAATTGGGTCTACAAGAACATGCAAGTGTAAAAAATGAAGATTTTGAATTTTCTCCTTCACTTTGCTGCTTTTCCTGTGAAACACCTAAAGGGTTAAAACGCTTACTGAATGTCATTTTGAATACTTTGGGGGGTGTAGTTTTTATAATGGGGTCTTTTATGGGGTATTTCTATTATGAAGACCCTTCAAATCCACTTCAAACCTGAACTGGTCCATGAAAAATAGCGAGTTTGAAAATTTTGTGAAAAATTGTAAAATTGCTGCTGAACTTTGAAGCCCTCTGGTGTCTTCCAAAAGTAAAAACTCATAAATTTTATGATGAAAATATAAAGTAGACATATTGTATATGTGAATCCAAAAAAAAAAATATTTGGAATATCCATTTTCCTTACAAACAGAAAGCTTCAAAGTTAGAAAAATGCAAAATTTTCAATTTTTTCATCAAATTTTGGGATTTTTCACCAAGAAAGGATGCCAAAAATTTACCACTATGTTAAAGTAGAATATGTCACGAAAAAACAATCTCGGAATCAGATTGATAAGTAAAAGCATTCCAGAGTTATTAATGTTTAAAGTGACAGTGGTCAGATGTGCAAAAAAGGGCTGCGTCCTAGAGGTGAAAATGGGCTGTGTCCTTAAGGGGTTAAGGGGACGGGCAATGATGTCACAAAGGGTGGAGCCATGATGTCACGCTGCTCCGTCCCCTGTATCGCCCGTCATTACGCACAGAGCGAACTCGCTCTGTGCTGTAATGATAGCGCGGTGCCGCAGCAGGGATCCCGGGGATGCCCAGCAGCGGGACCGCAGCGATCTGACTTCTTATCCCCTATCCTTTCGATAGGGGATAAGATGTCTAGGGGCGAAGTACCCCTTTAAGTATGTGGTTGTTGTTGTTGGGAGTTGTTGTTTCACACATCATTAATATAATGAATATCATTCTGACACACTGTACACACTCTGAAAATACTACAACACACTGTAGCCTCTGAATATAAAACCAACACACACCGTACCCTCTGAATATAATACTACTACACACTGAACCCTCTGAATATATCCTTATAATATACACTATACCTCTGGAATGCAAAACACTCTGTGCCCCTCATATATAATAATAATTCCCCCTCCTGTGCCCCCCACTTATAATAATTATGTCCCATTATGTCCCCCCACATAATAATAATGCCCTCTGTCCTGTGCCCCTAGCATATAATGCCCCAGTCATGTTCCCCTCCCATATAATGCCCCCTGTCCTGCCCCCTCAGGGGGCATTATATGTGAGGGGCACACGACATGGGGCATTTTATGTGAGGGGCACAGGACATGGGGCATTTTATGTGAGGGGCACAGCACAGGGGGCATTATATGTAAGGGGTACAGGACATGGGCATTATATGTGAGGGGCACAGGACAGGGTGCATTATATGTGAGGGGCACAGGACATGGGGCATTTTATGTGAGGGGCACAGGACATGGGGCATTTTATGTGAGGGGCACAGCACAGGGGGCATTATATGTAGGGGGTACAGGACATGGGGCATTATATGTGAGGGGCACAGGACATATAATGCCCTGTTATTGGACAAATAATGCCTGTTATTATGTTATATGTGAGGGGAACATGATAGGGGGGCATTATAAGTGAGGGGCAAATGTCAGGGGGCATTACATGTGTGGGGCACATGGCAGGGGACTTATAATGTGCCCTTTTCTGTGCATCGCCTGACCCCCCCCCCCCCCCCCCACACCGAGTTTTATTTTTAATTTTAGTTTTAACAATTACCCTGTACCATCCAGTGCCCGAGCAGCTCTCTCTAGCTGTCACCCTTCTCACACACGGCTCCATTCTTGCAGAGTGGGAACCACAGGAACGTGATCTCTGGGCGCCGGCGTGATGATGTGACATCATCGCGCCGGCCTGCAGTGGATGGCGGCCCCGCATCTCACATGCTACAAAAATGGAGCAGCGTGTGAGAAAGGTGAGGGGATGGTGGAGCTCCCGTGCTATAGAACGGGAGGGGCAGCAATCTTGGGGGGGGGGGGGGGGCAATTGCCGCGTTGTTCCCCCCACCTAGATCCGCCACTGCCCAGGAGGTATTCATGGTCACCTCACGGTCAGTCTACAAAGGAACTCTGAGAAATGGAGTCTAATTAGTTGCTAGCAGCGTCTTTTCCACTTTTGGTTAGCACTATGACGCACATATTGGGGGAGAAGAAAAGTTTACCAGTTACCCATAGCAACCAATCAGATTGCTTCATTTATTTTAAAAATGAAAGAAGCGATCTGATCCTCTGCACAAGCACTCTGATCCTCGACTTTTCCTCTGCACAAGTTTTGATGAATCTCCCTCATTGGGTCCATAGAAACTATGTACAAAGAAAACAAAAAAGCTAAACTCTGATTGGTTGCTAAGGGCAACAAGGACAGTTGCCACGGAGTAGTTTTTTTTCTTTTTAAAGTTGGTTGCTGGTTTTGGGAGTTGTAGTTTTGCAACAGCTGGAGGCACGCTGGTTGGAATCACAGCTATAGACAGATGCTTTATGAGTGTTTTTTTGTATTTAGTTCCAAGTCACTTTTATCTATTGGTAAAAAAAAATTATTCCTATAGGACATTTTTGGAGCGATTGGCAATTCATCTATTATATCAAGCTATATATTCCATTTTACTTCCTGCCTGCATCAATGCTGTATTCCTGAGAGCACATTTATGTAACAGTACCATACGTTTTCAGCAGATGGCGCTGGAAATACAATAATTTATCCAGGTTTGTTGTCCTTGAAGAGAGATTTAACCAATTATATATATAGTTTGTATACTGCATATTATATGTATATACACATGTGTAAATAGATTTTTTTTTTAATATGGCAATTATTCTGCACTCAGTTTTTACTTTTATTTTAAAAATGCATAAAGATATTTATGTCATAGTAAATGAAAATCTTAAAGAATACCACTAGAAATGAGCGAATTTTTTAAAAATTTCATTCGCCTGATTAGCCGAATTTTCACCAAAAATTTGGATCAATCCGAATTTATTCGTGGTGAATCGCTATTAAAAACAACTATTTTCGGGCTACAGAGAGCCTTAATAGGGGTGTAAAACACTTTGCATTGCCGTAACACACATAGGGGGTGTGCTGGGTTAGGGAAATAATACTGTTGTTCAGTATGACATGCAGATTACAGGCATCGCTATTAGAATTACTGCCACAGAGAGTCTGGATGTGGCAGCAGCAGTGCCGCCATCAGGGGGGTACAAGCCATACATATGGGGCCCAGAGCTTCAGGGGGGCCCAGACGTCCCTGGACCACTGTCACTCACTGACCACTGGGTACCCCCAGGACTATGACCGGGCCTCATAGTCCGGGGGGCCCGCACATTTCAATAAAATTACCTTTTTTTGGGGGTGCAGGCCCCTTAAGAAACAAAGCAGGGCTGGACAGGTCAGGGGCTGATGGGAGTAGAGATGTCACGTGCCCCGTGCAGGCACGCACGTCTACTCCAATCACCTGACCTGTCCCTGCTTACATCCCCACGCGAACCTCCAACATCCTCCCCAGTGCAGTGACAGGGCTCGGCAGGGTAAGTAAACTGGCGCGGGGGCCCGGGGGGGGGGGGGGGTTACAGGGGGACTACAATGGTGATGAGAGGGGTGTGTGTGTGGGGGGGGGGGGGTGATGAGAGGTGCAGGGGTGTTATGGGGGTGATAAAAGGTGCAGGGGGGTGTTATGGGGGTGATAAGAGGTGCAGGGGGGTGTTATGGGGGTGATAAGAGGTGCAGGGGGGTGTTATGGGGGTGATAAGAGGTGCAGGGGGGTGTTATGGGGGTGATAAGTGGTACAGGGGGGTGTTATGGGGTGATAAGAGGTACAGGGGGTGTTATGGGGGTGATAAGAGGTGCAGGGGGGTTTTATGGGGGTGATAAGAGGTACAGGGGGGTGTTATGGGGGTGATAAGAGGTGCAGGGGGGTGTTATGGGGGTGATAAGAGGTGCAGGGGGGTGTTATGGGGGTGATGAGAGGTGCAGGGGGGTTACGGGGGTGATGAGAGGTGCAGTGGGGTTACGGGGGTGATGAGGAGAGGTGCAGGGGGGTGGGGTGATGAGAGGTGCAGGTGGTTATGGGGGTGATGAGAGGTGCAGGTGGGGTGATGAGAGGTGCAGGGGGGTTATGGGGATGATGAGAGGTGCAGGGGGGTTATGGGGGTCATAAAAGGTGCAGGGGGGTGTTATGGGGGTGATGAGAGGTGCTGTGAGTGGGGGTGATGAGAGGTGCCGTGGGGTGGTGGTGATGAGAGGTGCAGGGGGGGTTATGGGGTGATGAGAGGTGCAGGGGGTTATGGGGGTGATGAGAGGTGCAGGGGGGTTATGGGGGTGATGAGAGGTGCAGGGGGGGGTTATGGGGGTGATGAGAGAGGCAGGGGGGTTATGGGGGTGATGAGAGGGGCAGGGGGTAATGGGGGTGATGAGAGGGGCAGGGGGTTATGGGGGTGATGAGAGGGGCAGGGGGGTAATGGGGGTGATGAGAGGGGCAGGGGTTATGGGGGTGATGAGAGGTGCAGGGGGGTTATGGGGGTGATGAAAGGTGCAGGGGGTTATGGGGGTGATGAGAGGTGCAGGGGGTTATGGGGGTGATGAGAGGTGCAGGGGGGGTGATGAGGAGAGGTGCCCTCCCACACCTCTCCTCATCACCCCCCCCCCCCATAACCCCCCCTGGTTATAGTAGTGATGAGGAGAGGTGCGGGGGGGGGGGAGTTATAGTAATGATGAGGAGAGGTTTGGCGGGGGGTTATGGGGGTGATGAGGACACAGAGGATAAGAGGGGGTGTATATGTATATATGATGTGTATGCATGTGTGGCAGTATTATTTTCAGTGGATACAGTGTGGAGCAGCATTATATTCAGGGTACAGTGTGTGGCAGGATTATATTTAGTGGGTACAGTGTATGGCAGTATTATATTCAGTGGATACAGTGTGGGGCAGTATTCAGGGTACAGTGTATGGCAGTATTATATTTAGTGGGTACAGTGTATGGCAGTATTATATTTAGTGGGTACAGTGTGTGGCAGTATTATATTTAGTGGGTACAGTGTGTGGTAGTATTATATTCAGGTTACAGTATGTGGCAGGATTATATTCAGGGTACAATGTGTGGCAGGATTATATTTAGTGGGTACAGTGTGTGGCAGTATTATATTTAGTGGGTACAGTGTGTGGCAGTATTATATTCAGTGGATACAGTGCGGGGCAGTATTCAGGGTGCAGTGTATGGCAGTATTATATTTAGTGGGTACAGTGTGTGACAGTATTATATTTAGTGGGTACAGTGTGTGGTAGTATTATTTTCAGGTTACAGTGTGTGGCAGGATTATATTTAGTGGGTACAGTGTATAGCAGTATTATATTCAGGGTACAGTGTATGGCAGTATTATATTTAGTGGGTACAGTGTGTGGCAGTATTATATTCAGGTTACAGTGTGTGGCAGGATTATATTTAGTGGGTACAGTGTGTGGCAGTATTATATTCAGGTTACAGTATGTGGCAGGATTATATTCAGGGTACAGTGTGTGGCAGGATTATATTTAGTGGGTACAGTGTGTGGCAGTATTCTATTTAGTGGGTACAGTGTGTGGCAGTATTATATTCAGGGTACAGTGTGTGGCAGTATTGTATTCAAGGTACAGTGTGGGGCAGTATTTTATTTTGGGTACACTTTCTGGCAAGGTTATAATGATTACTGTCTTCATGCAGAGGATGAGGATCTGCTGACAAAGTGAGGAGCGAATTATGTCTGGATGTCAGACTCTGCAGAGAAGATGGAGCTGGAGGAAGACCTGGTCTCTGGACCCGATGAAGAAGAAAAGATAACAGAGAAGATATCACTCAAGTCAGAAGACTTCACTCAGGTCACTGATATAATTGTGTATTCTCCTGACTGTCCCATCAGAGCTGTAGTCACTTGTAAGTTCTGCAGTAATGATGGGTAAAACTGTGTCCAATCTGTGTCTCTCCAGCTGTTACAAAACTACAACTCCCATAATGCCTGAGGCTCTCCAGACATGATGGGAGTTTTAGCTTTCCAACAGCTGGAGAACCACTTCAACCGAGGTGATTGGTGGGGGTCTCAGCAGTCAGACCCCCACCAAAAAAATGGCCCTGGGGGGGGCCTGGACAGAGGGTATGGGTAGGGAGCCCCGAGGAAATTTTTTGCATCAGGCCCTGTGGTTTCTAGCTACACCTATGGGGGAAACTATTAACAGAGGGGCCTACCACAACTATGGGGGCAACTATTAACAGAGGGGCCTACCCAAACTATATGGAGCCCCTATATAGTTTGGGTAGGCCCCTCTGTTAATAGTTGCTTCCATATAGTTTGGGTAGGCCCCTCTGTTAAAGTTGTAGTCTGGTGAAAAATAACTTATCCCCTATCCAAGGATATGGGATAAGTTATCGATCGCAGGGGGGTGCAAGTGCTGAGACCCCCCCTTGCGGGGCCCTGGCAGTCTTCTGGAAGCTGACGTCTGTACCCCGCAGGAAGCCGCGGCCAGCACACCCCCTCCATGTATCTCTATGGGGTACATGGAGGGGCGTGTCGACCGGCGCTCCGTGCGGGGTACAGCATGCCCCCCTTCCAGCTGTGCAGGAGATAGCGGGGGCCCAATGCTCGGACCCCCGCTATCTATAACTTATCCCCTATTCAAGGTAAAAAAAAGTAATTTTTTACCAGACAACTCCTTTAATAGCACAGTATTATTCAACACCGCACTCTGCTCTAATCTAATTAGAAATATATACTAAGAAAAGAAAATAATATTGGGGGCAGGCCAGGGGGGGGCAGGCATTTAGCTGTGTGAGGGGCCCCGAAATTTCTGATGGCAGCCTTGGGCAGACCGCATGACCACATGGCGTCACAATTGAAGAGATTAAAGAGATTTTTGAGATGTCAATTGAAGAGTTTAAAGAGATTAGCAAGTTAAAATGCCACCAGCAGCATGAGATCATATGGCGGCACAATGACACAGTCTGAAGGTGGCGGCAGTTTATGTAGGCTGCAGAGCAGCATAATGACAAAGCCTGGAGGTGGCATCAGCATGAGGAGACCATAAAGCAGCAGAATGACAGAGCCTGGAGGTGGCGGCAGAATGAGGAGACCAAATGGCGGCTGAATGACACAGCCTGGAGGTTGCGGCAGCATGAGGAGACCAAATGGCGGTCCAATGACACAGCTTGGGGGTGGCGACTGCATGAGGACACCAAATGGCAGCAGAATGACACAGCCTGGAGGTGGCGGCAGCCTATGTAGACCGCAGAACGGCAGAATAAAAGAGGCTGGGGGTGGCATCAGTATGAGGAAACCATATGGCGGTAGAATGACACAGCCTGGAGGTGGCGGCAGCAAGAGGAGAACATATGGTGGCAGAATGACACAACCTTGAGTTGGCAGCAGCATGAGGAGACCATATAGTGGCAGAATGATATAGCCTGAAGGTGGCATCAGCATGAGAAGACCATATAGTGGCAGAATGACACAGCTTAGAGGTGGCATCAGCATAAGGAGACCATATAGTGGGAGAATGACACAGCCTGGAGGTGGCATCAGCATGAGGAGACCATATAGTGGTAGAATGATACAGCCTGGAGGTGGCATCGGCATGAGGAAATCATATAGTGGCGGAATGACAGCCTGAAAGGTGGCATCAGCATGAGGAGACCATATAGTGGTAGATTGACACAGCCTGGAGGTGGCAGCAGCATGAGGAGACCATATAGTGGCAAAATGACACAGCCTGGAGGTGGCATCAGCATGAGGAGACCATATAGTGGCAGAATGACATAGCCTGAAGGTGGCGGCAGCATGAGGAGAACATATAGTGGCAGAATGACACAGCCTGGAGGTGACATCAGCATGAGGAGAACATATGGTGGCAGCATGACAAAGCCTGGAGGTGGCATCAGCAGTATCAGGAGTCCTGAAAGTGAGTGGGGCGGTGGATGGCAATACCAGTAACCACTGATGAAGGTGGGTGAAAGAAGGAGCACTTGGCATCAGATGTGTGGCATCAGGCGGGTGGCAGGATCAGAATAGTAGCTGAGGCAGGTAGGCAGAAGAAAACAGTCTCTTTTGTCAAAGTTTTAGTGAGCACAAGTAAGTAATGAGGATATGCATTACATAAAACGTAACTTTGAATATTATTCTTAGGATAAAATATATGGACCCAAACCTTTTTTGAAATCAAGCAAAAGAAAAGGTGTGCAATAAACACCATTGGCCACTTACACCAACAAGTATTAATGTGATGCAAAAACCTCTAAAAGGTGGAAGAGAACAGCGTATGGTCCATTGAAACAGGTGGGGGTAAATACTTCCCCTGCAAGGCCCTACTCTCGCACTATTAATTCCCTTCTTGGCAAGTGTTACTTGCCCTAAAAAGGGCAGCCCCACACAGGAAGCTCTCCCTATTTCCACCTAAAAACCCTGCCATTTCCCAGGGATTTTAGGTTGAAATAGGGAGAGCTTCCTGTGTGGGGCTGCCCTTTTTAGGGCGAGTAACACTTGCCAAGATAGGGTGAGAGTAGGGCCTTACAGGGGAAGTTTTTTTCCCCCATCTATTACAATGGACCATACATTGTGTCCTTCCACCTTTTAGAGGTCTTATCACATCAATACTTGGTGGTGTAGGTGGCACATGATGTTTTTTGCACACCTTTGCTTTTGTTAGTGTGATAGCCTGGGGGAGTAGGGTATATGGGAGTGTAGCTGTGTGGTTACGAAGGGTTCTTGCTTAACCCTTTCTATTCATGATGACAGGGTGAGGGCTATTCTCTGTATGCTTGTCCTACCGCTACCCTTCCCAAAAGCGATAGGGAGATAGGAAATAATTGATTGTCCACAACCGGAGATTTGCAGAAACTTGTCGGAACTTTTACTGAAAATTTTAGGCAATAATGAACAGGAACAGTCCATATAACAGAGTCTATTAGAGATTGACAAGTGGTTGGGACCTCGTGAGTCTACTGAGCTTAGGAAGATAATTGTTGCCGTGATCCACTGGATTTAGGGGTTTAGATTCGGTCCAGTAATCACGCTAGCTTTAGCGGGGATTGAGATTTTAACTCACGGTGTAGGTTATGCTGAGGCCGGCAGGCTTCTGGCCTAGCTTGTCTTTGAAAGTTGCGCAGATCCGTCCTGCTAGTCCGGCATCCACGAGAGCAGCAACCCAAGAGAGAGATAATTGGCTACAGCTCCCTTATATGGGCAGGGGCTGGACTTAAGCTCACTGGTCCATACAACTGTCAATCTTCTGTACAGAGAGTTATGGGTAACATGTGACCCAAGGACCTCCAAAGGTCCTCCAACATACCATAGAGGAATTAACATGGTCACATGACCGAAGGTCCTGCGATGCTAACAAGGTAAGTAGACTAATATACGTTATATTAAATATACACATTATTAAATATATACATAATAGCATTATGAAATTAGAGAAGGAGGAGGCGACTAGGGGCTGTCCCACCTGGGGGACCCTACCTGAACGTAGTAACTCTGCGTTTTATTGTGGATTTGTTTGCAGATTTGATTTAGATTTGCTACAATTTTTTGGTGGATTTTGACATCCCTAGTAGAGTTAATTGGGAGAATCTGCAACAAATCTGTAGAATACTGTAAGGGCTTGTCCACACTGCAGATATTCCCCTTGCAGTAAAGTCCAGGGGTCAAAATAAAGCGTGGGAACTCACGCATGATTTTCACTCAAGGGCTGGTCCCGCAGGACTCCTGCTAATGGGAATGGTGTTCCTGTTGTGGAAGATGTGCAGGAACTCAGTTTCCACGTGACTTGACCCCTGGTAGAGTCCCATTGTTTTCAATTGGATTTTGCGGCTTTGTTTAGACTGCCGAATGGTCGCAGCGGAATGTTCATTCTTTGGGCGGAATTCTGCCAGGACTGCATTGCCATCTATGAAGGCAGCAATGTCCGCACAGTCCTACCGTTGAAGCACCTGGCGGTGTCTGCAGAAATCTGTTGGCTGAATGTCCATACATGGTCTGGACTCTAAAGGTAGGGTCACACAGAACGGACGAGCAGGCACAGCTGGGGTTCATCATCGGCGGATCCGCAGCGTAAAATACGCTGCTGATTCATTCTGGGTGGCCCTACCCTAAGACTAGGTTCACACAGGCATGTTAACACATTTTTGCATCCATCTTACAGACCCAAGCACCGGCCTGACTGCAGATTTAATGACTCGGACTGACACCTGCGAGTTTGTTCAAATCAACATGCCTGCAATCAAAGGTAAAAATAAGCAATTTTGTATGTTTTCCTATTTCCATTACATTATGTTTATTTATGCTGTATGCAAAAGAAAGTATAAGTTCCGTTTTATTATAATATAAGTCAATAGGTAATGCATTGTTATCAGCCATGAATAAGACCAGGTGTTGTGGTTGAAACGCGTTGGTTCACCTGTGCACAAGATTATCATATAACCTTTCTTTCAATATCATTCCAATAAAGATTCTTACTCTACACTGAAACCTGGTTGGACTACATTCTTCTTTCCTGCATAGCATGCAGCAGCATCCGTTAACTTATACATTAAACAGACAACAATAAGGCAATGTGAACACATCCTCATGTGTAAAAAAATAAAATAAAGTGCATGTAATATGCTAATATGAAACCAGTCTGAGGGTGCATGCACACCACGTTTTGTGCATCTTGCAGCCAGATATAGCAGGAGAATTTCAAAACTGCCTGCTACCGTATCCCAGCCGGATATGTACTGTACCCTATTCATTTCAATGAGCTGAACGGAGTCAGCTAGTGACTCTGGTCAGCTTATTTTCCGACTGTATTTGGCTTTTGACCCAGATTGAAAACTGCAGCAGACCACGGTTTTCAGTCCAGGTAAAAAAATCGCATGCAGTCAAAAGATTAGCCGACCGGAATCACTAGCTGACTCCATTCGGCTCATTGAAATGAATAGGGTATGGCACACATGCGGCTGCAGGATGCACAAAATATGGTGTGCATGCACCCTAATGCGTATTTTATATTTTTGTTTAATTCATCCCCTTAATAACTTGGATACTTTCTGCATGTTGCTGCAGGGGTCCCCTGATCACCGTTTTTGGGTATTTTTTCTTATTTCTAGCCTCTCTTGTTGGGCTTGATTCTTATGCTGTTACCATTGTGGTGGCCCAGTACGGGATGGTGTGTCCCTGTACGTTTCTCCTGCCCTGTCAGGCAGAATCCCTCCATGTCCCCAGGGCACTAGTAATACAAACATATATACAATAGGAACAACTAAACAAAGCTGAAGATGGCACTTATGTGGTCTAGGACCTAGAATAACATGTTAGGTAACTGCTCATGGGGCGCTGATCACTGTCATCTGTCACTGCGGGAAACCAGGGTCCTTGTGTCTGCGAGTCCGGGGGTGCTGGGAACCAGAAAGCCCACAGACATATTCAAAGTATACACACACTGCCGACAAAGTTTCGTGCTGATTGCGCTTCTTCCGGCCTCATGTGAGGCCGGAAGAAGCGCAATCAGTGCGAAACTTTGCCGGCAGTCGCCTCTGAGTGCTCTGCAAAAAGCCACACACCGGATCGTCCGTCGAAGCCGTAGGAGTCGAGTCACAGCAACCTTGCGGTGAGTGCGAGTACCTGTTTTCTTCTGTGTGTATACTTTGAATAATTACAACAGGGGTTACTATTGTATATATATAGGAAGAGATCACTTGAAAAAATCCATAGTGGAAAAACTCCAGCACTTACAGAGTGGATAAAAAAGTACAGAATTTATTCAATCTCCGTGGAGGTAAAAAACATGCATAGAAGGCAGGAAAATACGATAAAAACTGACGCGTTTCGTTTGCCTTTGTCAAGGTATGAACTCTTTAGCCTTAAGACACGAATAAATAGTAAATCTTACAAAGATCTGCCCCCTTCATTAGGTAGACACCTGTGGAGCTGCAAGTGAAACAATTTAACCCCAAAGTTTCCAGTAAGAAAAAAACATAGTCATTATATCTAGCTTGTTATGTAGTATACATTTCTTAAAATCGACACATAACATTGTATGTAAAATCAATTTGTGCCGCAAACGTATAACAAGTATCCAACACCAAAAAATATATATATGTGAATATACACTTATTTTAGTGAGATAAGCATAGTGAGAAGCAGTGAAAGATCGTATTATGCTTGTATAAAAAAAATACAAGTATAATACAATTGTGCACCGCTTCTCACCATGCAGACTCATTTGGTGTAGACTTGTATCATTTTCATTATCAAGTTATTTCACATTGAGACATGTTCACACTGTGTGGTCCCCCCCCCCTTTTTTTTTTATACAAGCATAATACTATCTTTCACTGCTTCTCACTCTGCTTTTATTCATAAGAAGCGGATTGTATGTGATTTTCCCCTTACAAATTACATGAATACTATCTAGTAAAAATAAGTGTATATTCACACACACACACACACATATATATATATATATATATATATATATATATATATATATATATTTATTTTTTTTGGTGTTGGATACATGTTATACATTTGCGGCTCAAATTGATTTTACATACAATGTTATGTGTCGATTTTAAGAAATGTATACTACATAACAAGCTAGATATAATGACTGTTTTTTTCTTACTGGAAACTTTGGGGTTAAATTGTTTCACTTGCAGCTCCACAGGTATCTACCTAATGAAGGGGGCAGATCTTTGTAAGATTTACTATTCATTCGTGTCTTAAGGCTAAAGATTTCATACCTTGACAAAGGCTAACGAAACGCGTTGGTTTTTATCGTATTTTCCTGCCTTCTATGCATGTTTTTTACCTCCACGGAGATTGAATAAATTCTATACTTTTTTATCCACTCTGGAAGTGCTGGAGTTTTTCACTATGGATTTTTTCAAGTGATCTCTTCCTGTATTGTTGCCTCGTGGAGCGGCCACGTTTCCCGTGCATCCAGACTGGATGATCAGCAGAGACCGAATTTTTCAGTTTCTCTATTGTATGTATGTATATATATATATTTGTATTACTAGTGTACTGTTGCTTTAAATATTATACCATGTGCTTGTTACCCAGGAGGCACTGGTGACCAGGTGACCCCCCCCCCCCCAAGTGACCTATGGGATCCTTGCTAAGCTCACTTATAAAAACCAGAGGAGGGCCTGCAATCTCTCTCTCTTGGAGCTCTTAGATCTTGTTCCTGAGGTCCAGTTCAGTCAAGTCGTCTCGGTGTGTGTGTCCGGAGCATTGGAGGCCTCAAGCCTAAAGTCTGCAGCCACAACGTCAGCTCAAGTAAGCTCAAAGTCATCTTCATGTCAATTGTCAAGTCTTCTATGTAGTCACCGTGGCCTGTAAGTCCCAGCAAGCCTGTGAGGTCCCCCTGTGTCACTAGTCACCTCCTTGGGATATTGGCTGTACTGCATAGACTGTATCATCTGTCTACCCTCAGGAAAGCTACCGTTGTCCATAACTTGGCGTTGGTGTCTTCATTGCCCCCGTGCCTAGCCCAGGACCAGCGGTATTACCTTTGGGTAGTTAAGGTTAAACCACGCCCTGGCATCCCGACAAGAAGGAGTTAATAACATCTGCCCCCAGGGTAACAACATCTGCCCTGCATTGCACCCCGCTATACCACAGCATAATATTCAGACAGGACCCACGGTATGCAAGCTCCTCCTCCTGGTTTTTCCTATAGACTATCACCGGATCATTGACTACTGAGAAAGAACCAAATACTGATGCAAAGACCATCAGCCTGTAAACATGTTGGGGGAGATTTATCACAACCTGTGGAGAGGCAAAGTTGCCCATAGTAACCAATCAGAACACTTATTTCATTTTCATGGCCTTGTTAAGAATGAAAGAAGCTATCTAATTGGTTGCTATGGGCAACTTTGCCTCTCCACAGGTTTTGATAAATCTCCTCAGTTGGCTTCACCAAGGAGAGATGATGTCAGGACATAGACCAAAATGGCCCAGTGTGTCTCAAAAGGTTACCTGTGTAAGGTCTGTAAGGAGCCAAAGGGCCACAGGACTAAATTAGCATGAAGGTAAATATCGTAAATGCCTTCAAACTCCATGTCACAGTTTAGCCCGCAACAATCCTTACATGGCATTGAGAGAAAAACACACACATCGACAGCACTAATATTAATACATTCAGGTGGTTGGACTTTATTCCTCATATTATAGAGTAAATTTTTTTTTTTTTATAACAATACTTTTATAGAGTAAATTGATAACACAAGAACTAACAGTAGATACTGTAAACATACACTATCAACATAAAAATAACGTCTGATAAAAATGACAGTATTAGGGTACTCCACAAGATGGCGCTAAAGAACACATAGAAAGCTTTATCTTTCTACGATGCAAAAAGCAAAATCATCTGTAGTTGCAGTATCTTGTAATACCTTTTTTATGATTTAGCTTTTTGCATCACTGGACTAATACAGCGGCTACTCCTAACTACTCTTTCTACGATGTAAACTTATAGCAAGAAATCTGTGCAGATAAATAAAAGAGTTTCATATTATACACTGTGACTTAAATCACCATTAATACAGGGTAGACTGTGATAAACAAACTTAACATACGTAAGACAAAAACAAGAATGGTAAACAAAAATGAAACAAATAACAAAATCGTGCAGAGGCAGAGAAGACCCTGCCTAAACTGCTTAGAGAGTACCTTATAATTCACTGCCTCCATCATGATAAACCACCCCTGCCTTTATTTTTACTATTTTTTAGTTTTCCACCTTGATATTGCTCTGTATTTTCTGCTCATTAAAGGGGTAGTCCAGTGGTGAAAAACTTATCCTCTATCCTAAGGATAGGGGATAAGTTTGAGATCGCGGGGGGTCCGACCGCTGGGGCCCCCTGCGATCTCTCTGTACGGGGCCCCCCTCTCCGCCCAGATAGCGGGTGTCGACCCCCGCACGAGGCGGTGGCCGACACGCCCCCTCAATACATCTCTATGGCAGAGCCGGAGATTGCCGAAGGCAGCGCTTCGGCTCTGCCATAGAGTTGTATTGAGGGGGCGTGCGGAGGTCGACACGCCCCCTTCCCGCGGGCTGTCGGGGCTCCGTACAGGAGATCGCAGGGGGCCCCAGTGGTCGGACCCCCCGCGATCTGCAACTTATCCCCTATCCTTAGGATAGGGGATAAGTTGCTCACCACTGAGTCACCACTGGACTACTCCTTTAAGATTCACAGACTGGGAAGGAGTGTTCCTCAGCAGGTGTGACATCATCTGAAGCCATACAGGGGAGAACTTCCTCACTCACTCTGCTACACGAACAGCGCAGAGCAGTTCAGTGTGAGATGAGCTATGATTAGCTAAGGCTGCACCCCCCCCCCCCCCCCTCAGCACTCCAGACTGCATTTCCTGATTTTGGTCTTCCGCCAGGTCAGCAGGAGTCCAAAGTCTGTGCAAGAGATGGGGGGAAATGTGCTCTGGACAAGTAGGGAGACACCTAGTGGCAGCTTTTTTAAAAGCAAACAAAACATAGAAAACGTTATTTTATTAAACAAATTACATTAGAAAGATGTACTTTCTAATAGCAAAAATTTGTTATCATGACAGTGCCCATTTATAAGGGAACAACTTCTATAGGATAGAAGATAAGTGTCAAATCGCGGAGGTTCCTACCACTGGGACCCCCCACGATCTCCCATATGGCACCCCGGCTCTTCATGAATGGGGCGTGTCGACCACTGCATGAACCTGCGGCAGTCACGTAGCTCTATGGGAGTGCTAGAGCGCTGCACTCGGCTATGTCCGGCTCTACCATAGAGCTGCATGAAGGTAGCTTGTCGGCTGCAGCTTCATGCTGTGGTCGAAACGGCTGCTTTCATGCAGAGAGCCAGTTCGCTAGGTGGTAGATCACAGGGGTCCCAGCAGTTGGACCCCCGCATCTGACATGTATCCTCTATCCTTTGTTACATCCCGGAGTTCTCCTTTAACCCCTTAAGGACCGGGGGGTTTCCGTTTTTGCATTTTCGTTTTTTGCTCCTTGCCTTTAAAAAATCATAACTCTTTCAATTTTGCACCTAAAAATCCATATGATTGCTTATTTTTTGTGCCACCAATTCTACTTTGTAATGACGTCAGTCATTTTTCCCAAAAATCTACGGTGAAACGGCAAAAAAAATCATTGTGCGATAAAATTGAAAAAAAAACAACGCAGTTCTGTAAATTTGGGGGCTTCCGTTTCTACGTAGTAAATTTTTCGGTAAAAATGATACCTTATCTTTATTCTGTAGGTCCATACGATTAAAATGATACCCTATTTATATAATTTTGTTTGATTTTGTCGGACTTCTGGAAAAAATCATAACTACATGCAGGAAAATTAATACGTTTAAAATTGTCATCTTCTGACCCCTATAACTTTTTTATTTTTCCGTGTATGGGGCGGTATGAGGGCTCATTTTTTGTGCCGTGATCTGAGGTTTTTAACGGTACCATTTTTGCATTGATAGGACTTATTGATCGCTTTTTATTCATTTTTAAATGATATAAAAAGTGACCAAAAATGCACTATTTTGGACTTTGGAATTTTTTTGCGCGCACGCCATTGACCGAGAGGATTAATTAATGATATATTTTTATAATTCGGACATTTCCGCACACGGTGATACCATATATGTTTATTTTTATTTACACTGTGTTTTTTTTATGGGAAAAGGGGGGTGATTCAAACTTTTAATAGGGGAGGGGTTAAATGATATTCATTCACTTTTTTTTTTGCAGTGTTATAGCTCCCATAGGGACCTATAACACTGCACACACTGATCTTTTACATTGATCAATAGTTTCTCATAGGAAACCAGTGATCGATGATTCTGCCGCATGACTGCTCATGCCCGGATCTCAGGCACTGAGCAGTCATTCGGCGATCGGACAGCGAGGAGACAGGTAGGGGCCCTCTCGCTGTCCTGTAAGCTGTTCGGGATGCCGCGATTTCGCCGCGGCTATCCCGAACAGCCCACTGAGTTAACCGGCATGGTTTCACTTTCGCTTTTAGCCGCGCGGCTCAGCTCTGAGCGCGAAGCTAAAGGGTTAATAGCGCGCGGTGCCGCGATCGGCGCTGCGCGCTATTAGCGGCGGGTCCCGGCTTCACTATGACGTCGGGCCCGCCGTGATATGATGCGGGGTTACCACGGAAGGGGTTAAATGGGTACTCCCGTGGAAAAAAAAAATGTAATCAACTGATGCCAGAAAGTTAAACAGATTTGTAAAGTAAAGAAAGCAGGTAGATGCCAGCAATTAAGAAACTTCACCTTTATTAAATCCACGTTAAAATCATCGACATGGAGAGACTTCAATAAGACAAACGATTAAAATCCCAGGAGTGCTTTGCCTCCCCTCTCCACTGCCGATTCCCGTTCATGGATTAAATTAAATGGATTTTTCAAATGCGGTTTACCCAGATGTGTCGTGTGTGCACATGCTGCCAAGACCTCCACGATTTCAGTTCCCGATTCGAATTCTGTGCCGATTAAACAATTTATTAATTGTGAATCTACTCATGTAATATATAAAATAGATTGCAATAGCTGTAATGTATCATACATTGGCAGCACTAAAAGAACTCTGAAAAAACGCATCCTGGAACATCTTAGAGCTATGGGCAGCAGTTCATACACTAACGCATCAAATGTCTCTAAACACTTTAAAAATGTTCACGATGGTAGTGTAGCCCATTTTTCATTCTCAGGTATTGAGATTGTTTGTTCACACGATAGAGGTGGCAACCGCATCAAATCATTACGCAATAGGGAAATCTTTTGGATTTACTCTTTGCGCACTTTCCAACCATATGGGTTAAATCTAAAGTCGGACATCATTCTACATTATTAATAAACTTTAGGCTACCACTAGTGCTTGAGTTATATTACTTTTTGTAGTTTTATTAACAACTACCAGTGGTTTGGCAACCTTTTTCCTCTAGATATACATTTTGTGTCTCTTTAAAACATGCAGGTCTCATACACATTGTTTGTACTTATGTTGTAACTATGGTTATATTCGTTTAATGATTTATGACTTTGTACCTGTAATGTTTAGCAGACGGGAGCCTCTATTTTTGGAGCATATAGGGTTAATCCCTGGTTCGTAACTTTTACTCACCTGCTCCATCAGGAGGCTGGGATATATTCCCTCTCCCCTCTGCTTCCCACCATGGATCTGATGAAAGGTCACATGACCTGAAACGCGTCATGCTTGGTGCTGATTCCTGGGATTTTAATCGTTTGTCTTATTGAAGTCTCTCCATGTCGATGATTTTAACGTGGATTTAATAAAGGTGAAGTTTCTTAATCGCTGGCATCTACCTGCTTTTTTCATATCCTTGGAGGACTATTTTGCCGTGCGGTGGCCGGGTGAGCTGACTATCTTCCATTTTGCAGATTTGTAAAGTACTTTCATTTAAAAATCTTAATCCTTCCAATACAATCAGCTGCTGTATTCTCTAGAGGAAGTTCTTTTCTTTTTTAATTTCTTTTCTGTCTGACCACAGTGCTCTCTGCTGACACCTCTGTCCATGTCTGGAACTGTCCAGAGCAGGAGCAAATCCCCATAGCAAACCTCTCCTGCTCTGGACAGTTCCTGACATGGACAGAGGTGTCAGCAGAGAGCACTTTGGTCAGACAAAAGAAATTAAAAAAGAAAATAACTTCTTGTGCAGCATATAGCAGCTGATAAGTACTGGAAGGATTAGATTTTTAAATAGAAGTAATTTACAAATCTGTTTACATTTCTTGCACACGTTGATTGTAAAAAAATGTTTCCCACTTTGTTGTACCCCTTTAAGATCTACAAGGGAAGGGAGACAAAAGGTAAGGGAAGCAGCTAGTCACATAGCAGTGCCATGACAGCAGGTTTATTGTAGGATTTTCTGGAGTTGCTTTTAAAGGTTGTGATGGTGGATGAGGGTCTGATTTATCATGTTAAGTGAGCGTGGAAGAAATCTTGGAGACTGTTGTTGAGTGGCGGAAAGGAGTAGGGCACAGAGACAGGTCTTGTGATGATCTAAGATTAAATGAGAGGAGATAGCCGAAGGGCATGGACCACTTTCAAACTATTGCACAACAAAAAAAGTGACATACATGCCAAAGGGTGCATGCACACCACGTTTTCAGGCTACGATTGCCGGATCTGGCTGGGGGAGGGGAAAACCGTGCGCTCCCGTAGGACCAGCGCTGAAATCCATTGACTTTAATGAGTTGACTGGAGTCACCGTTCGACTCCGGTCAGCTCATTTCTGCCCGGTATCCGGTTTTGTGACTACAATTTTAAGTTTGGTCAGAAAACCGGATACGGGTCAAAAATGAGCCGCCCGGATCAAACGGTGACTCCGGTCAACTCATTAAAGTCAATAGATTTCAACGATGGTCCGGCTGGGGTATGGGAGCGCACGGTTTTCCCCTCGCCCAGCCGGATCCGGCAGCCTGAAAACGTGGTGTGTCTGCACCCTAATTAAGACCCCCCTATAGTGTATTACCCACACCATATAAACAAGATAAAGGCCCAGGTTTGAATACATTTGCCTAAAAACCCAAATTGTCGACCTTTGGCCAGAGCAGCCAATCACAGATAACTTTCATATCTTAACAAGCTCTGTTAAAATGAAAGCTGAGCTGTGATTGGTTTTCAGCAGATTGATAAATATGGGCCACAGTGCAGCTTGCTGCGTAACCTTATACTGGTCTGAGTCCCCTTGCTTACATGGCACATATGTCATTAGTGGATCATGTAAGAAAGTGATCTGGTCTGAATATGGGCCTTTAGATGGAAAACTGAAAAGATGGAATTATGATCTACCAATAATTTGGTTTTCTTGAATCATCACAACAGCACCACATGAGATTGCCCCCATTCATACCATAGGAACAGGAAGCACAGAAGAGGTTAAAAAGGCCCCTCCCCGGATTACCTCTCAGTGTTTATAAATAACTTAAAGGGGTATTCCAATGCCCCAGCGTCTGAAACGTTTAGTTCAGAACGCTGGGTGCGGGGGTCGTGACGTCATGGCCACGCCCCTTGTGAGGTCACACGCCCTCAATGCAAGTCTATGGGAGGGGGCGTGACATCCGTCACGCCCCCTCCCATAGACTTGCATTGAGGGGGGGGTGGTGTGACGTCACGACCCCCGCAGCCCATACCCAGCGTTCGGAACTAAATGTTCCAGACACTGGGGCAGTGGAGTACCCCTTTAAGAAGCATAGCTAAAACCATATTCAACTTAAGGGAGGGATTAAAGGGTGCTGTTGTGATGATTCAATTAAACCGAATTATCAGTAAGTCCATTGTTTCTAATCATCATCCCAACAGCACCACATGAGACATACCAGATAAATGATGTCTAGGGAGGGACAACAGCTTGCAGCACTTTATGTCCGAAGGCCAATTCTTGAAACGAAGCCACATTAAGCTTGTAATGTTTGAAGAAAGTATGAGGAGTGGACCAGGTCGCTGCTCTACATAACTGCTCTAAGGATGAAGATGATTTCTCAACCCAGGAGATACCGCCATGACTCTCGTAGAATGAGCCCAAAGATGATTTGGAACCGGTTTACCTGCTGTCCTGTACGCCTCAGAGATTGCTGACTTGACCCATCTTGAAATAGTGCATTTAGTAGCTTTTATTTGGGCCCTGAAACTGAACAAAAATGGTTAAAGCCTTTTCTCCATTCTCTAGTGACCTGAAGATAGTGAAGAATAGTCCTTCTCACATCTAAGTTATGAAAATGTTTTTCTTTTTCATTTTTTGGAGATTGACAAAAGGTAGGAAGAATAATGTCCAGTGATCTATGAAAAATTGTTACCACTTTGGGTAAAAAAGAGGGGTCCAGTGTGAGGATGATTCTGTCATCCAAAATTGTCAGGTAAGGTTCGCTTACTGATAAATCTTGAAGTTCACTTACACGCCCGGCTGTAGTTATGGCCACTAAGAACACCGCCTTCCAGGTAAGTAGTTTGATAGAGGTACTTTGAAGAGGTTCAAATGATTATTTAGTTAATTCTGACAATACTAAATTCAAATTCCATGGTAATCCCATTGGTAATCCTAGGTCTAATTCTGAAAATTGCAGAGAAAAAAACGCTTGATCCATTTTTTTTATGAAATCTTTATTAAAATTTTCAGCGTATAACAAAGCGTGTGATAGCGCTCACATACAGTCTCAATAAACATTAGCCATAGACAAACAAGAAGTCAATGGGTATTCTGTACAGTGAGCACCATCTGATGGTGGGTGGGACAGTGGGGTGCACAGAGACAGGACATAAAAGGGGAGGGGTTGACGTAAGGAGTATACGAGTGGAGGGGGAGGGGAGGCAGAGTAGCAGAGTAACAGGAAACGGAACTATTTCAAAGGAGGGGTGTGGTGCATTTCCATGCCAGCGGGGTGGAGTGGAGCTATTTAGGAGGGGGGGGGGGGGGGAGGGGAGGGGCAATAATTCTGCAGGTAGAGCCTCCATGGACACCAGATTGTTAGAAAGCGGTCTTGAGTATGGGTGCTCCAGTTAGACAGTTCCTCCATTCTACATAGTTGCGAGAATTTACCTATCCACTCCTGTATGGAAGGGCGATCCACTTGCCTCCAGTGGAGGGGGATAAGAGCCTTTGCTGCAGCTAGGAGGTGGGGAAGCAATAGGGTGAAATTCCGTGGACATGTCTGACTTGGGAGGCCAAAAATTTTTGTGCTGGGGTCAAGAGAACCTCCCGACCCGTCAGATCTCGCAATGTTGCAGCCAGAGTGTTCCAAAAAGGAGCAATAGCAGGGCAATGCCACCAGAGGTGTGAGAGAGTCCCAATAGCAGAATGACAGCGCCAGCACGAAGTGTCAGGAGATAAGCCCCAGGAGTGGAGCAGCTCTGGGGTGCAATACCACCTGGACAGCAATTTGTAGTGGCCCTCCTGCAGTCGCATGCACCTCGACAGTCCATGTGAATGTGAGAGAATCCGACGTGCCTCGTCCGGTGTGAGTGTTATCCCCAGTTCTCGTTCCCAGGATGTGAGACGCAAATGGAGTCCTCAAGATATTGAGAACGAAATTTAGCTAATTTGATCCGGGGTCCAGTGGGAGCACTTGCTAAAGCCAATTTTTCCAGCCAGTTGAGGTCACCACCTATGCCATACACCTTCAGAAAGGAAGCACAAGCCCTCCTAATTAGTGTTGCTCGCGAATATTCGCAATTCGAATATTATTCGCGAATATCGCATATTCGCGAATTCGCGAATTTCGCGAATATAGCGCTATATATTCGTAATTACGAATATTCGTTTTTTTTTTGTTTTTTTCTTCACAGTACACATCACAGTGATCATCCCTCTCTGCTTCCAGCTTGTGTGGTGTAAAGAAGGCTGTAAAACTACTGTGTGAGACTGTCGTGCGAAAGTTCGCATATGCGAAAATTAGCATATGCTAATTTTCGCATATGATAATTTTCGCATATGCGAATTGTCGCGGGTGCTAATTTTGTATGTGCAAATTTTCACATACGTTAATTTTCGCGTATGCGAAAATAAAACGAGGATATAACGAATATGCGAATATTCGCGAATATATGACGAATATTCGTCCATATATTCGCGAATATTCGCGAATTCGAATATGGCCTATGCCGCTCAACACTACTCCTAATTATATATACTTGAAAAAAGTTAAGAGAAACAGAAGGTAAGACAGACTGCAGTGTAGTTGGTGTCAGGGGCTGTACGTCTGGGCATAACTCAGCTAGAGGCACATTACGAAGCAGCGACCAGGTCCCATCTACATCACGTGCGTCGGGAAAGTGTGTGTGGGATCAGTGAGCTGGGCATAACCGGGGAAACGCTCGATCCATTTAGGATTAGAAGTGCAGGTATAAAAAAAAAAAAAACAAAAAAAAACACATCCCAATGCCAATGTCTATTTTAAGGTACTAAGAGATAGACCCTTATTGAAACCTTCCTGCAAAATTTTTTTTATTTGAGCAATATTTGGCTTGAAAGTGTCTGGAGAGGATGAGCCACACCAGGCTACAAACTTTCTCCAGCACTTCCAATAAATTGTTGAAGTGGAAGATTTTTTACTCATTAGCAAAGTGTCTATGACTTCTTGAGAGAGTCCTTTTTGGCTTTGAATTGACCATTCAAAAACCACGCCGTCAGTTGTAGATTCTGTAATCCCTTGTAAAGAAGAGGGCCCTGGAAAAGAAGATCTTCTCTTAGCGGGAGTGGAAAGGGATGGTCTATTGAAAGTTGCTGAAGAAGTGTGAACCACACTCTTTTTGGCCAATTTGGACAAACAAAATTATCCTTTACTTCCCTTGACGGATTTTTTGCAGCACCACTATTAGTGGGAATGAAGGGAAGGCATATGCTATCTTGAATGTCCATTGTTGTTGCAAGGCATCTACCTAGTCTGGAAAATCCTTCGGGCGAAGGTAAAAGAAACGACTCCCTTTCCGATTTTTTCTGCTGGTAAATAGATCTGGACAACCCCATTGGATACCAGAAGATTTGAGAATTTAATTCCCATTCTTCTGGATCCATCCAGTGTCTGCTTAGATAGTCTGCTTGAATGTTCTTGGTTCCTTTTAAGTGAACAGCAGTAATAGACAATATCTTGTCCTCCTCCCAGGTAAACAACTTCTTTGCTAGGTCTTGCAAAGGTTTGTGTCTTGTCCTCCTTGATGATTCACGAAGGCTACTGTGGTGTTGTCCGAATAAATTTTCGTGTGTTGCCTTTGAACAAGGGTTTCTGCCGCCTTCAATGCCATAAGAACTGCTTTTCTCACCAGATCCCCTGGAACGAGTGACTGCTCACCTGGGCACCCCAGCCTTTCAGACTGGCATCTATAGTGATGGAGATCATTGGGGTAGGAATCCAAGAGACCACTTTTGTCAGATTCTCTGATTACAACCACAACAGAAGAGACTTCTTTGCTAGGTGAGAGCATCATCTTTTCTATAGAGAAATGACAGCAATCCCATACTTTCAAGATTTCATTTTGAAGAATACAGGTATGATTTTGGCTCCATGGTACTGTCGGAATACAAAAACTTCATGGAACCCAAAAGGGACATTGCTTCCCTTATGGTGAAAACCTTCTTTTGATGAATTGATGAGACCTTGTCTATAGGGAGAAACATCATCTGACTGTTTGAATCCAAGATCATTCCCAAGAATTTCTTCCTCTTCGCCGGATTGTCTAGATAAGGAATAATGGTAATATCTTTTTTCCTTAGATACGCCACCACCTCCCCCATAACTGGTGAAAATTCTTGGAGCTGAAAATACTTGGCAATGCTGTGAATTGAAAGTGGAATGATTGGTTATTTAGAAATATCAAAAATCGCAGGTATTTTTGATGAGGAGGGACTATAGCGAGATGAAAGTAGGCATCCTTTAAGTCTATTGTCACCATCCAGGCATTGTGTGGGATTAATGGAATGGCTGTTTTCAATGGTGTCCATTTAGAAGCGTTTGTACACACTGAAATGATTGAGAATTGTTCTGAATGTCCCATTTGGTTTAGGAACGAGAAAAAGGCAGGAGTAATGGCCCCGTTCTTGTTCCTCCACCGAAACTGAAGCCACAGCTCCTAGTCTGCACCTCTGATTTCCGATCTGTTCTATGTTTCAGTGGTATTTATCCATTAAAGTAAGGTTTTCCCCTAACAGTAGGCTGAAGCAGTTGCAAGACTACAACTCCCAGACCGCAGTTGGCTCAATACACTATGTTGGGAATGTATTATAGCATGTATGCCACTTTTCTGGTGTGCAAAATTATGAAAAAATAGATAAATTGGCTTCAAAAATTTGAGCCTTCGTGGTCACCTTTTTTCTATAGCCTTCTTTCTGCAATTTGCTCTACGGTATCTTTGTATTGGGATTGGACTAGACAGGCTAGTACTTTAAATGTCCATTGCCAGTTCACAAGTGTCTGTCCATGGTCCACTTTTGTTTGGTACAAACTACTGATTACTATGAAGAATCCACATTGGCCATTTTTGGAGATCCTCTGGCCCAGTTATCTAACCTTCACATTTAAATCCTTTTAAAAGTCGCTCAGATCCTCACACATGCCTCGTTCATTCTGTTTTTAACTATTCACTTGCTGCCTCAGATATCACTCCTTGACAGGTAGCATTGTCCCAAGAGAATCATTGTTATTCAGTTCACTTGTCAGTGGTTGTGAAGGTTATGACTGGATGATGTATAATCCTACCGATAGAACAAGTTTTCCTTGGTAGACAATTATTGTTTTGTCACCATAGACACTGCTTATTGCTGCCCTTGACAGGATAGACTTAGTGAAAATGATGTGTAAAAAGTTATGTAAAAAATGCTACATTATCCATAGAGATGAGCAAACTTACAGTAAATTCGATTCGTCACGAACTTCTCGGCTCGGCAGTTGATGACTTATTCTGCGTAAATTAGTTCAGCCTTCAGGTGCTCCGGTGGGCTGGAAAAGGTGGATACATTCCTAGGAAAGAGTCTCCTAGGACTGTATCCACCTTTTCCAGCCCACCGGAGCACCTGAAGACTGAACTAATTTACGCAGAATAAGTCATCAACTGCCGAGCCGAGAAGTCCGTGACGAATCAAATTTACTGTAAGTTCGCTCATCTCTAATTATACATTTATCAGAAAAGGAAAATCCTTGCGTTTATGATCAGTTTGAGTTTTATTGGCATTTAATACTAAACATTGGTTAATAAAAAAAAAAGTTAAACGTTACATAGATATTTCAAGTTATACTTTAAAACATACCATAAATCTACATTATACACATCAAAAAGAAAAAAAATAATATAATGTACTGCGAGTTCTTCATAACAGAATGATTTGGATATTTACAGGAGTAAATTCCGTTACGTAGTAACAAGTTTTCATGCCAGCAATTTGCTAGATAAAATGGATCCTTCTGCAAGAAGGAGGACGAAGATTCATAGGAACCTCAATCCCGAGATAACACGTGGAATGTTCAGGAGAGTTGGCACAAACTGGTGAAGAGGTATTCATGCTACATGTGCTGTGCATAGTTACTCCTTTATCTGGGACATCCAGCAAAAGTAGAGTCAGTTTAACACAGTGTTTCCCAACCAATGTGCCTCCAGCTGTTGCAAAACTACAACTCCCAGCATGCCCGGACAGCCTTTGGCTGTCCGGGCATGCTGGGAGATGTAGTTTTGCAACAGCTGGAGGCACACTGGTTGGGAAACACTTAACACTACAGAGACTACAAACTTATAAACTACACAAGGACACAGAACTGAAGCACGATTGATTGAGTTATACACACACACAATACTTATTAAAAACTTACAGGGGCAGGCACAGTCAGTATTTCCAAGCTAAAACTAAAGTTCTTCCTAAAATCTACCTTAAATGCAAGTCCTTAATATGAAACTGTACCAAGCTGGCAGGATGGAAAAAAAAAACCAGACTGGTTTGAAACGCGTTGCATGTGTACATAGCTTCAATAAATTTATGAAAATACTTTGGATTCACCTTCCATTCTCGACAGCGCGATCACCAGCTTCCACTTCCTGCCTTGCCGCTCACCTCCAAGCTGGCAGGATGGAACTTAGAGGGAACCTGTCACTTTTAAAAGGGGTACTCCAGTGGAAAACATTTTTTTTAATCAACTGGTGCCAGAAAGTTAAACAGATTTGTAAATTACTTCTATTAAAAAAATCTTAATCCTTCCAGTACTTAGCTGCTGAATACTACACAGGAAATTATTTTCTTTTTGAAACAGTGCTCTCTGAATCACAAGCACAGTGCTCTCGGTCGACATCGGTCCATTTTGAGGAACTGTCCAGAGTTAGAGAAAATCCCCATAGCAAACATATGCTGCTCTGGTCAGTTCTTAAAATGGAACAGAGATGTCAGCAGAGAGCACTGTGGTCAGACAGAAAAATTCAAAAAGAAAAAACTTCCTGTGGAGCATATAGCAGCTGATAAGTACTGGAAGGATTAAGATTTTTTAATAGAAGTAATTTACAAATCTGTTTAACTTTCTGGCACCAGTTGATTTAAAAAAAAAAAAAAAAAAAGTTTGCCACTGGAGTACCCCTTTAAGCTGCCTGAATTATAGAGTCATTGGGCAGTCCCTGACTCCTTCACCCCACCAGCCATGATTTATAGATCTCTCCCTGTTCGGGTATAGGGAAAGATCTCTCCAAGGCTGGTGGAGCAGGGACAAACAGCAGTGGGGCACCACTTACTTATAGTTCAGGCAGCATTAAAAAGGTGGACAGGTTTCACAACCATTACAGCCCCTCCCTGGGGTCTCCACCAACATTTCCCAGAGCCTGTAAGGGCAAATCTGCCTTATACAGTGATGCATCTCAAATCCAGTATCGCTGCAAAACATCTTGACAAGGCAGCTCCAAAATGTCTATTTGAGACTTAAAGTGGTACTCTGGTGGAAAACCGTTTCTTTTAAGACAAGTTAAAACAGATTTGTAAATTACTTCTATTAAAAAATATTAATCCTTCCAGTAGTTAGCTGCTGTATAATACAGAGGAAGTTCTTTTCTTTTTGAACTTCCTTTCTGCTTGACCACAGTGCTCTCTGCTGACACCTCTATCCATGTCAAGAACTGTCCAGAGCAGGAGAGGTTTGCTATGGGGAATTGTTCCTGCTCTGGACACTTCCTGACATGGACAGAGGTGTCAGCAGAGAGCACTGTAGTCAGACAAAAGAAATTCAAAAAGAAAATAACTTCCTCTATTATACAGCAGCTGATAAGTACTGGAAGGATTAAGATTTTTAAAATAGAAGTAATTTACAAAACTAACTTTTTGGCACCAGTTGATTTAAAAACTTAAAAAAGAAAATGTTTTCCACTGGAGTACCCCTTTAAAGCAGGCAATACCATCTTGATTTGGAACCTAGCACGGCGTTATGGCTGCTCCAGAAGGGTTTCCTTGCATACCTGAACACCACTTATCTGCTTTCCTACATTTCCTTCTTAACATATAGGGTAAGGGTACAGAATTATAGTATTGACTGTAGCCCAAATTCCAGCTGTTACACCAGTCCTGATTCTGCAGAACAGTCTGTACAAAATTCCATCTGTAGAGAGGAGACATCGGGTATTTTCGGGACAGACAGCGGGTATTAATATCCTGTTCACATGATACGAGTGTGCAGAGGACCTGAAGGCTTCATGTAGAAAGTTCAAGCCTTATATGTAGGTCACAACACTGCAAACAGAATCTGGGGAGGGGGAATTTTATCCCCTGGCAACTGTAGCAGAACATGATCCTTTAAGATTCCAAGCCAAGGTGCGGGATGAGAGGGTTCCTGATCTATAGTTAGTCCTCACTGGACATGACTCGGAGTAATTTCAGTCTCTTCATACTGAGGCGGGGAGTCAGTGACATTGGATACAGCTTGCTGCCCTAGTTGTTGATCTGGCTCCTCTTCAGGTCCCTCATGCTCAGTGATGTCCTCTAATTTTGGGCCAGCGGCAGAGGTGCCAACCTCATTACTGGGCTTCGCCATCTTGATGGCTTCTTCATAGGCTGGTGGGAGTTCTAGAGCATAAAGACTATAAGCTGGGGGCGAGAGGGCACTTCTGTCAGGGTCGCCAAATGCAAACATGTGAGGATACTGCACAGAGCTGTAGGCTGCAAAAAGATGGAAAGGAAAGTGTTAAATTACAGATCATCTTATGAGAAGTAAATAACATTCAATAGGGTCCATCACCAACATGCAGAATTTTGTATATCAGAAACTGCAGTGATATAAAATGCCATTTCACAAAAACAAGATCTGCTGCTAAGAGTGAGAACTCCTCCGATCAGTCTGAAGGGGTCGTAGTGCTTGTGCTGCAGCCTCTTCATTGTTAGCAGAGTATACACAGCAATTCCTTTACTCACAGAATATAGTATTCTCATTGAGGGGCATTTATGAAAGTTTGCTTA
Organism: Hyla sarda; assembly: GCF_029499605.1. Classification (NCBI taxonomy): domain Eukaryota; kingdom Metazoa; phylum Chordata; class Amphibia; order Anura; family Hylidae; genus Hyla; species Hyla sarda. Next base: position 103,421,547 of record NC_079198.1, on the reverse strand, counting down.
GGTATGCTAGTTTTAGTTTTTTGTTTTTTCACTTCCATTCTGCTTACGTGCGACAAATTTACTATATTGTTACACGGTGTTAATACATTTTTCGGCAGGTAAGCAAAAGCGGGAGTTTTTTCTCACCTAAGCGAAAACAATAGTCTGTTCGTTAAGCCAAGGTTCGGCTGTAGAGATGAGCGAACTTACAGTAAATTCGATTCGTCACGAACTTCTCGGCTCGGCAGTTGATGACTTTTCCTGCGTGAATTAGTTCAGCTTTCAGGTGCTCCGGTGGGCTGGAAAAGGTGGATACAGTCCTAGGAGACTCTTTCCTAGGACTGTATCCACCTTTTCCAGCCCACCGGAGCACCTGAAGGCTGAACTAATTTATGCAGGATAAGTCATCAACTGCCGAGCCGAGAAGTTCGTGACGAATCGAATTTACTGTAAATTCGCTTATCTCTATTTGGCAAGTTTTTAAAGCCTTAATGACTTTTTTGCGAATGTCGCGGTTGATAAATTTCTGACTATGGCAAGTCAAAATTGTAAAAACGCTTATGTACGCATAAGCTCTCCCCTCCTTCCTATATATACCTGCTTAGGGGTACTCAGGTGGAATCGACTGGTGCCAGAAAGTTAAAATCTTTACCCTTCCAGTAATTTTTAGCAGCTGTATGCTACAGATGAAATTCTTTTTTAAATTTATTTTTCGTCTTGTCCACAGTGCTCTCTGCTGACACCCGATACCCGTATCAGGAACTTTCCAGAGTGGGAGAAAATCCCCATAGCAAACCTATGCTGCTCTGGACAGTTCCTGATACGGCTATCGGGTGTCAGCAGAGAGCACTGTGGACAAAACAGTAAAAAAAAAAAAAAAAAAAAAAAGAATTTCCTCTGTAGCATACAGCTGCTAAAAAGTACTGGAAGGGTAAAGATTTTAACTTTCTGGCACCAGTTGACAGAGGTGTCAGCAGAGATCATTGTGGAAAAGACAAAAAAAATAAAATTCAAAAATAAAATAAATTTCCTCTGTAGCATAAAGCTGTTAATAAGTACTGGAAGGATTACGATTTTTTTTAAATATAAGTCATTAACAAATCTGTTTAACTTTCTGGCACCAGTTGATTTTAAAAAATATATATATAAATAAATAAAGTTTTCCCTCGCAGTTCCCCCTTTAACTGCAGTTCACAACAGGCCACAACAGTAAGACTTTTAAAAGCAGCTATCTAGGACAGTCTTTCCCAAACAGTGTGCCTCCAGCTGTTGCAAAACTACAATTCCCAGCATGCCCGGACAGCCTTCGGCTGTCCGGGCATGCTGGGAGTTGGAGTTTTGCAACAGCTGGAGGCACACTGTTTGGGAAAGACTGGTCTAGGAAGAAGCCTACACCCTGCTCTCCAGTATCTTTTCATCCGGTACCCGCTCTTTAGTATCAGAGATGGTCAGTCTGGGCAGCATGAAGGAGTCAGAATAGTTTAAGATGTCTGGGGCTCTGACTAATGCAGTAAAATGGGAAAAAACGCTCTTTCCAGGCAAAACTGCAGGAATGTCTACATCCCAGATGTATCAACCTGAATAGAACAAGAATGTCTTTGCCACCATCATCCACCCACAGCTCAGCTTTCTGGTTTATCAGAGCGATTTGAGAAGGGAAAACCGAGCTGTAATTGGTTTCTATGGGAAAAGTAGACTTTTATGCCTCATGCAGATTCATAAGTCTGGGTCATAGTCTTATCTAGAGATGAGCGAACTTACAGTAAATTCGATTCGCCACAAACTTCTCGGCTCAGCGGTTGCTGACTTTTCCTGCATAAATTAGTTCAGCTTTCAGGTGCTCCCGTGGGCTGGAAAAGGTGAATACAGTCCTAGGAGACTCTTTCCAAGGACTGTATCCACCTTTTCCAGCCCACCAGAGAACCGGAAAGCTGAACTAATTCATGCAGGAAAAGTCATCAACTGCCGAGCTGAGAAGTTCGTGACGAATCTAATTTACTGTAAGTTCGCTCATTTCTAGTCTTATCCTACTTTGGATCTGCCATTGGTAGATGTTTTTCCATACTACTAAAATTAAATGGCAAAATCATCAACTAATTCAATTAGCCACCCAGCCCTAGCTGGTACTGTCCGTGATCAGCTGTTTCAGGCAAGCAAACCTGGTTGCTAGTTTAAAGGGTTATTGTCACTTTAAAACACTTTTCACATGTCACACTGATCGGTCGGAGTGATCACTGGACAGAGCCAGGGGAAGCACAAGGCTGCGCGCTTCACTCCACCAGTTGCTGCTCTGCCTGACTGGTTGCATAAGACTGACTCCATTTTAAGTCTATGGAGCCTTTCTTATACAAGAAGCAAACTGGGGAGTGAACCCTCAGCTGTTCTGGCTCCATCTAGAAACCAGTTGGGGTCTAAACACCCAGACCCCAACTGTTAAAAATGAAAAATAAATTTGAAGTGACAAACTTTTATAGAAACTGTACACTGTGCCTATTGAAATCAATTGGAAGTCCACACAGTGTTCTGATGGGCTAATTCAACTTTTTTTGTCTCTGATCTCCACTCCAGCCCATTGGTAAAGGTTCTGCACATAAGACGCTCGTTGCGTCTACACTAGGGAAGTCCACCAAAGACTTTTATAAACCCAGCTTGGCTCCATACTACTCGCTTTGCTCTGCTCATACTTACAGGTGACAGTGCTGTGGATGGTGCTGTCATTATCGATGGCGATCACGGTCACTTCATAGGGTTGGTTTGGCAGGGTCTGCACGGGCGGTTTCTTCTTTTTACAACAGAACTTGATGCAGCTGGCTGTGGTCCCGCAAAGCAAGAGCAGAAATATGGTGACCAGGATCAGCCTGGGGAGGAAAAAAAGAAAAGAGTCTTGAGTCTATATAAACAGACAGAAAAAAAAAAATGCTTTACTCTGGCAGAGCTTTTAAAGCGAGGATTTGTAACTGGGCTCAGATACGACAGCATAATGGAAAGTCAGCCGACCGGTCCTAATTTATAGTTGGCACCAAGCTAGTGCATGGGCTCTCACAAAACAGCACATTAAAAGATCAGTGTTTACCAACCAGGGAGCCTTTAGTGGTTGCAAAACTACAACTCCCAGCATGCCCGGACAGCCGTTGGCTGTCCGGGCATGCTGGGAGTTGTATTTTTGCAGCCAAATCTAAAGGAGTCTGCTGCACCGCCACGTCTAATCTGTGGTTCTCCGATACATTCAGGCTGGAGTAAAGGCTAACAGAACTGGAGATACACAACAGATCGAGACTCTAGTCTAAAACATCAGGTAGCGTTTCGTTTTATGAGCGCTTTGAGGAGTTTTATAGGGCAATGATCATTACAGTCACTTATGATACAGACGTTCCTACCGGTACTTCAGCACAAGAGCACGCAGTTTATAGCTTCTTCACCGCTACACATGACCTTATAGGGTAAACAAAGTAGTCGCCTGACATCCGGAAGCTTCAAGTGATCACTCTTCCTATAATGCATACACTGTAAACGGACTACCTTGGAGTTTATAGACCCTTTGTAACACAAATACTGTATAGGGTGTATCTCAAGTGACATTTTGCAATTGTGAGCTGATGCCTTGGTAAGGGACTGAACTGTGCCCCACAGCCGTTTTAGACAAGTTCGCATCAGTGCTGTTCTGGAGCTCAGTCCGAGTCTGTTCCAGACACTTATAATGCCACTAGAGGGTCCGGTTACACAAACGCCACAGGGTCCCGATGGCCTTGGATGGAGTCAGTCGGATGTCCGTCAAGTGTTTGTACTTTTGTAGAAATGCAGCATATTTCTTATTTGCTCCGGTTGTATTTGATCAGATTCAGAAAAGGGAGCATCAATGCTGATCTGAACGAGACCTTAAAAGGAGATGTCCGGTGCAGACTTTTCCTATTCCATCCTGCCCGGGATGCAAACAAAAAAAAAGAAAAAAGTCTGAAGCGCCGAGTGACGTAACGGGATAAGGGAAGTAGACAGCCCAGCTGACCGATCAGCTGTTGCGGAGCTCCGGGGGAACGTAGGAAAGTAAGTGAAAGTTTGTTTTCTCTTTTTTTGCAGCCCGGGCAGGATGGAATAGGAAAAGTCTGCACCGGCCATCTCCTTTAAGGCCTTTTCACACTATGGTATCTCCGCTCGGAGATATGCCATCTGAATCGGTCAGTGCCAAGACCACTCTGCAATGTGTTTCCAAGCGGATTCTGCGAAAGGAGTCTAGTATCAAGTACAGTGATCCCTCAACATTCGTTCCAAATGAACCATTGTTACTTGAATCTTTTGTATGTTAATGGATTCGTGCAATAATAAGAGAAAGTTATACTCATGTGTCCCCGCCGCTCCGGACCATCACCACCACCCTGGATCGTCGCACTCCATCGCCGTCTTCACATCACCCCATTTGAATGACAGGATGGCGTGTGCGGTGACATGATTATGATGAGTGATGGCCATGCAGAGGAGCATGAAGGACGGTCTGGAGCGGAGGGGACAGATAAGTGACACTCACAGAGGCACATTAAACAGCTATCCGGTGGCAGCTGAAGCAGTCTGCGCTGCCGGATAGCCGTTTTTGCGATGGCCCCGACATACAAAAACTTCGTATGTTGATGCTGCCTCTAAGAGGACACCGTATGTTGAAATGATCGTATGTCGGGGCCATCGTAAGTCAGGGGAGGGTCACTGTATATCTATGGTGGAACATCCGATTTGGAAGTTCCGCACAGTGAATGGTGCAGCAGAATCCCACTGAAAACAAAAGGAAAGCTGCTGCACTGAAAATTCCCGAGCCAAATTACGCTTGGAAAATAGTTATAGTGCGAATAGTTGTTGTAGGGACCAATTATACTTTAGGACATCTAGTAGTCCATATTGATCAGGTCAGATCTCAAATGAGAAATACTTGTGGTTTTGTATTTCCTCTGATTCTGTGCGAAGATTTTCCAACATGTCGGAAACTTTTACATATCTTATTTCCATCTGGCCATATACGGCTTTCTAGAGGATCCATCATGGGACAAGGACTGTTACATACAGTATTATTCTCCATTATTCACCAGCTGTCAATTCTCTTCTGAATTTTATTACCACTGGGTAAGCATATGAGTAACTCATGGTAGTAAAGGTTGGCAGCCGGTCACTGGTATCAGACATTGAGAAGTCTGGGGCTGCATGTACATCTTAGCATCCAGCTTGTTTTATTACCCCCATATGTATGTACGTTTGGTAGCAGAGATGAACCAGATTGACTGCAGGATCAGACTAGACAGGGGCTGTTAGTGTCCCTAAAGCAGTGTTCACCAACCTGTATCTTTACAGCAGTTACAAAAACTACAACCCCCAGCATGCCCTGACAACCTTTGCTGCATCCTATTCTCCAACCAGCAGCTCTCCAGTTGTTGCAAAACTACAACTCCAGTGGTTCAGTCACTATAACTCATCATGCCTCAAAAGGGGTACTCCGGTGGAAAACAACTTTAAAATCAACTGGTGCCAGAAAGTTCAACAGATTTGTAAATTACTTCTATTTAAAAATCTTAATCCTTCCAGTACTTCGCTGCTGTAAAACACAGAGGAAGTTAATTTATTTTTGAATTTTTCTGTCTGACCACAGAGCTCTCTGCTGACACCTCTGTCCATGTCAGGAACTGTCCAGAGCAGAATAGGTTTGCTATGGGGATTTGCTCCTACTCTGGACAGTTCCTGACATGAACAGAGGTGTCAGCAGACAGAAAAGAAATTCAAAAAGAAAATTACTTCCTCTGTACTATACTGCCGCTGATAAGTACAGTGACCCCTCGACCTCTCAGAGACCATCGCATGTTGAAGGCAGCATCAACATACGATGCTTTTGTATGTCGGGGCCATCGCATAAACGGCTATCCGGCAGCGCAGACTGCTTCAGCTGCCACCGGATAGCCGTTTACGGTGCCCCGTGTGGTCCGCTGACGATCACTTACCTGTCCTCGGGGCTTCGGAGCTTCCTCTTCGGGATCCCCTGCATCGTCGGCGCTCTCCATGGTAGTCATCACGTCGCTGCGCACGCCGTCTCGTCATCCAATAGGAGCGGCGTGCGTGGTGACGTGATGGTGGCGGCGAAAAGCAAGGATGCTGGGGAAGCAGAGGCCTTACCGGAGCGTCGGGGACGCGGCGGCAGCGATGGACAGCAACATCCCGGGCAGTGGTGCCGAGCGGTTTCGGTCCGGAGTGGCGAGGACAGGCGAGTACAACTTTCTCTAACAGTGGTCTTCAACCTATGGACCTCCAGATGTTGCAAAACTACAACTCACAGCATGCCCGGAAAGCCGTTGGCTGTCCGGGCATGCTGGGTGTTGTAGTTTTGCAACATCTGGAGGTCCGCAGGTTGAAGACCACTGTCCTATACTTGACATTGCACGGATCCCTCAACATGCGATGGTTTCAACAAACGATGGTCCATTTGGAACGGATTACCATCGTATGTTTAGGGACCACTGTACTTGAAGGATTAAAATGTAATAGAAATTTACAAATCTGTAATTTTCTGGCACCAGTTGATTTAAAAAAAAAAAAAAAAATATATATATATATATATATATATATATATATATATATATATATATATATATATATATATATATATATATATATATATATATATATGTTTTCCACCGGAGTACTCCTTTAACATCCTTCAGTGCATCCTATTCCCCTAAACAATGGCTTTCTAGTAGTTACAGGAGGTCTACTTCCACCATGCCCCGACAGTTCTTGTGAGTAGGACATTATAGCCCAGTCACGTGCAGTGAATCCATAGCATCGAGCGAGGTTCCCATCCTTTCCTTCCTATATACCACTACAATAAATTAGCGGTTTCATGACCCAGGCAGTACAGATTTCCTATAGCGGATTTCTGCCGGCACCAGAACAAAGCGCACTGACAACCTCAGGCAGCCTGGTCAGAGTTCAGCATCCAGATGGATAATTTCCTCACTGAGGTCACTACAAGAACGTTGACCCCCATAGCTTTAATCTTCTCAGTATCCTAAAATAGAAAGGCACAGTCATCTTTTTGTTTTCTTTAGGCCAATAACCAGCAACAGCTGCAAACAGAGAGCCCACAGTCATTTTTGCTGGTTCTCAGAGATTTGGCCTGTAACGTCTAGGAAAGCGTTTTCCAACCAGGGTGCCTCCAGCTGTTGCAAAACTACAACTCCCAGCATGCCCAGACAGCCTGTCGGCTGTCTGGGCATGCTGGGAGTTGTAGTTTTGCAACAGCTGGAGGCACCCTGGTTGAAAAAACGATGATCTAGGACAATATTTAAACTCCGGTACAGTGATATGGATTAATATTTCCCTATGGAAGAAACGTTGCAGCCTTCTTACCAAAGTTTTATATTTTCTAGTCTGTCCAATAGATTAAAACATATGGGAACAAGCAGATCCTTATTTAAAGAAGCACTCCTGAACCGGCTAATACAAGCTAAAGGATCTTGTGTATGCCTGGTGCTTACCCATTTTAGCTGATGTAGCATGCAAGGGTTTACAGCCATACTGATTCCATTTCCAACACATTTTCTAATGCTGCCTACCATTTCCCATGAATTTGCTGACTCCAGAAACTAAGATTAACGTTGGTTGGGGTCGGTTGACAGATTTTCCAAAACTGGTGTATATTTGGTGCAATTGCAGTAAAAAAAGTTTCAGGAAAACAGCAAAAAAAAAAAAAAAAAAAAAAAAAAAAACATATGAACACAGTGGAAGGGGAATATATTCTATATATCCTGATCCCATAGCAGCAGCAGTATACAGATCTGGAAGTGGAGGGATCTGTGAGCTGCCAGGAAGGATCTGGTAAGCGATTAGGTCATCTTCTGACACATTCAACACTGTTTTTATGTAGGAAAGGCTGGTAATCACATGACCCAGTTACAGTAATGAATGTTATTGATGCAACTGTGCTGCAATAAAACAGACGGTGCCGTAAGGATAGTGATTATGCATTATATGGCCAAAAATAAACAAACCCCGGAGTGCTACTTTAGTCAATAGATTGGACATTTACACTAGCATTCAATTATTTTCTGATAAGCAATTCTAGATGTATCTATAGAATTCTTATCTTCCCGACAACCATAGGGGTTTACATGCATGATCCACCAAGCAATGTGGGTATTTTAATGTTAGTCTATGGTGGCCTTTACAATTACATATTTGGCTACCTTTAGGATAGCCACAGATAAGATGCCATGAACAGATGCTGATGGTTGATCAGATATATCCTATGTGTTCTATTCACTTATGACAACCTATCCACAAGTTTTTGAGGTGCATAGAGATACTGGCAAAGCGATATTCGACGACATTCTGTAGGTGCTCATTGACTTTAATAGTTGTATATCTACAAGTTTGGGATGTAGTTGTAAGGCTAGGTTCACACTGCGGAATCTCCGGGCAGAAAGTTTCCGCCTGGAGATTCCGAGTGGGGCTAGGACCGCGCAGACACTGCAGTCTCCAATAGACTGCAATGTGTTCCGCAAGTAATTCCGCCTGAAGAATGAGCAACGCCATTCTTCAGGCGGAAATTTCAAAGCGGATTTTCCGTTCACAGATACCGCTTTGCATATTCCGAAGTGTGAATTTGTGAACGGAAACCCATTCACTACACTATACATTTCAGCAAGCGGAATTTCGTACTGTGAACCTAGCCTAAGATTTTTTTTTTTTGGGCTGTCTGGGCATTCTTTGTGTTGTAGTTTTACAACAGCTGACTGTACATTGGTTGGGAAACACTGTCCTAGGTACATGCTTTGGCTATCTTCAACTTATGGCACTGCATCTTCCAGCATGTCCCGACCGCCTGTAACTGCCAGTGCATGCTGGGAGATTTAGTTTTGCAACAGCTGGAGAGCCACAGGTATATGATCCCTGCCCGACGCGATACCGCCACTGTTCCACGTAGTCCTTTATACAGGCGCAGTACCTTGGGGTACCCTTTTATAAATTCTCTAAGCAGAGTGGAGGGTCTGACAACATTCAGAAACCCTGAACAATGACGTAAATAAAAAAACAAACCGGTTTTATTACAACGGTCTCCAGCCAAAAATGGCAGTGTCCAATCACATGATGAAAACCGGGGTCAGTATTCTCACATGATACCCTGTCACGGCTTTCAGGACACATGCTGGCGTCTATTTTTGGAGCAGCTTTTAATGCCAGGGCGGTCGGGAAACAAACAAACAGCCTCAATTTCACAGCTGCGCAGAGGAGAAGCTGCTTTCAGCAACTAAACAGATGGCAGAAAAAGTGCAAATACTATGGGTAAAAGCTGCTAAGCAAACAGCGTGGCTTTTATCAAAATTAACTTCGCCATTTAATCTGTACGGAGGAGGGGAAAGCACAGCGACACACAAAATACAGCCTATGCCAGCGTTTCCAGCTGCTGCAAAACTACAACTCCCAGAATGCCTTTAGCTGTCTGGGCATGCTGGGAGTTTTAGTTTTACGACCGCTGAAGGCAACCTGGTTGGGAAAGACTGGCCTATGCCTTTTACATTTGCTCCATAGAAGAATTTTAAGCCATCGTTCCCAGTTATCAATCACTCAAGGTAGGTAGAAAGAGCAAAGATGCCTGAAATAAAGTCCAGCGATTCCTACTTTAGCTAATTTATCTCCAGTTCTGAGAACCACCTTATTGATCTCCAAGCTTCGGACCTCCAGATGTCGCAAAACTACAACTCCCAGCATGCCCGGACAGCCGTTGGCTGTCCGGGCATGCTGGGAGTTGTAGTTTTGCGACATCTGGAAGTCCAAAGCTTGGAGATCAATGCTCTAAATGGGAGTCACTTCTTGTACTCAAGGGCTATGCATAAGTGGCCACTATGCACAAGAAATCCCACTATATAAAAACCCCCATTTTTGTTTTACAAGGGAATAAAACAGATCATAAAAAGGGCCGATACTCACCACACATACCACAGGTTCATCCAGTTGGTGCCGTGAGAACAACCGCTGCTGCAAACCAAAGAAGAAATAAATAAATAAATAAAAAATTTTCCTTTACATACGGTATATACTAAACAAAAATAAATAGATAAAAACTACAAAAGACACCTACCCGACTTCACAATCACGGTCTTGTTCATGATCATCATCTGCCGTACACAAGGTAACCTGCAATATAAATAAAAAAAGTTTTAAGTTTACAGAAGGAGAGCGTCAGAGTTCTTCGATGTTCTTGTAATCCTGTAAAAATAAACACATCCTGGAGACATAGCTGGCCCATGACATAATGCAGCGCTGCCAGGAAATCATTATTCACATAGGCACCTAGACGGCTGCAGACACCAGATCCCATGAGATTACACACAATATACAGAGAAACCTCTCCAATAGGACCGACACCCCCCCCCCCCCCCCAAAACCAGGCCCCACACTACATTTTGCATGGCAGAATCTCAGTCCACCATACTTTAAGAATAAATATGAGTAGTAGCAATTATGCCATGAGGAGACCACCCTCAAAGACGACCACTCTGGTCTCCACAAAGGGGTTTATCTATATATAATCTTTTTTATTATAGACAGCTAAACCTCTTTGTGGAGACCAAAGAGATATACATATATACATACATACACCGTATATACATACACACACACACACACACACATATATACATACACACACACACATATATATACACACACACACACACACACATATACACACACACACACATATACACACACACACACACATATACACACACACACACATATATACACACACACACACACATATATACACACACACATATATATACACACACACACACACATATACACACACACACACATATACACACACACACACACATACACACACACACACATATACACACACACACACACACACATACACACACACACACATATACACACACACACACACACACATATATACACACACACACACACACATATATACACACACACACACACACATATATACACACACACACACACACACACATATATACACACACATATATACACACACACATATACACACACACACATATATACACACACACACATATATACACACACACACATATATGTATATATGTGTGTGTATATATGTGTATATATGTATATATTTGTCTGTATATACGTGTATATGTATATATAAGTGTGTGTACACACACACACATATATATATACATATATATATACATATATACATATATACATACACATATACACATATACACATATACATGTGTGTACACACACACACACACACACGTATAGTCATAAAGAATTTGTACAGATCCCTGGTAAGAGTCCCGGATATTGAAATGGACTTCTAATCCTAATAAACAGGTTTTAAATTTAAATTACAACTAATCCATATAAAAAAAAAAAAGTTTATATAAATTTATATATATATATATATATATATATATATATATATATATATATATGTGTGTAAAATCCCAATTTCTTGTATATTAACCTGTAATCTAGAACAATTCGGAATAGACAATCTAGATGAGCATTTAGGTCTGTAGCAGCGGCATAACCACAACTCCCAGCATGTAGTTTTACAATAGCTGGAGGGCCACAGGTTGATCTAGATCAGAGGTTTCCGAACTGCTGCCCTCCGGCTGTTGCAGAACTACAACTCCCAGAATGCCCAGATCGCCAACAGCTGTTCAGCAATGCTGGGGAGTTGTAGTTTTAAACTAGCTGGAGGTCCTCAGTTTGGAGACCACTGATCTTGGTCAACAGTGCTTCTAAACCTGTGTCAGAACCACAACTCCCAGCATGCTGGGGAGGTATAGCTAGGGAACAACTGCAGATCCACATGTTAGTAAAGACATTCTAGATCAGTGTTCATTAACGGTTGCAAAACTACAACTCCCAGCATGCCGGGGGGGGGGGGGGGGGGGGGGGGTTGTAGTTTTGCAACACCTGAAGGTCCACATTATGGGCACCACTGATCTAGAGTAATGTAGAATACATCTAATCTAAACTTGAACACAAACCACAATATAACCATAGTCCTGTGTTCCTCCAGCTGTTGCAAAACTACAACTCCCAGCATGCCCGGACAGCCAAAGGCTGTCCGGGCATGCTGGAAGTTGTAGTTTTACAACAGCTGGAGGCACCCTGGTTGGGGAACACTGCGATAGTCACTAGGTAATCTAGAATGCAGTATAGGTGGGAAGCAGGAGAAAGAGGCCCCAGAAGGGAGAGGGGGATGGCCTGGAAGGAACTTGAGTAAAAACGCAATAAAACGCATCATAACGAAGGAATCAAGAGTGCAAACTGCTGCAGAACCTCTTGCAGACAGGAGCTGCCGATCAATCCCTTGCTCTGGGATATGGGAGCTGCGGACGTGAGGAGGAGGTGGGGGAGGTGCACATGGTGCTGGGTCCCCCATGTCCAGAGAACAAAGAAGCCCCGGAGAAGGGGGAAGATCTTACCGCAATGTGCAGGCAGCAGAGCCGCAGCAGTAACGTGTAATGTCCGCACACACTCATGGCTTCCACGTCCGGCCACGCTGCTAGGTTCTTGTACACAGGGAAAGCCGCACAGCCCGCCGCTCACATACAATGACAAGCGTTATACACGGTGTGGAGCGGAGCCGCTGACATCACCGAGGTTTATAGCCGCACACACCCGCCCCTCCATCCTCCGAGCCCTGCCCAGCCGCCCAGCCGCCTCCTCCCGACCTCCACGACTACGTGTGACGGAGAGAACCGCAGCGGACACCCCGACAGCCAATCACAGGGCGGCTTTCATTATTTACTAAAGATGAGTTCAAAGTGTAAAGTCAAATTTGATTGGTTGCTAGGAGGTAACTGCTCTGGGGCAACTGGTTGCTAGGGACAACTGTTCTGATGGAATTGGTTTCTAGGGAAAGCTGCTCTCATGTAATTAGTTGCTAAGGACAACTTCTTTGCTGCTCTGACGTAATTGGGTCCTAGAGACAACTGCTGTGATGTCATTGGTTACTAGGAACAGTTGCTCTGATGTAATGAGTTGCTAGAGACAGCTGCTCTAATGTAATTGGTTGCTAGGGACAGCTGCTCTAATGTAATTGGTTGCTAGGGACAGCTGCTCTAATGTAATTGGTTGCTAGGGACAGCTGCTATAATGTAATTGGTTGCTAGAGACAGCTGCTCTAATGTAATTGGTTGCTAGGGACAGTTGCTCTGATGTAATGAGTTGCTAGGGACAGTTGCTCTGATGTAATTGGTTGATAGGGGCATCTGCTCTAATGTAATTGGTTGCTAGGGACAGTTGCTCTAATGTAATTGGTTGCTAGGGACAGTTGCTCTAATGTAATTGGTTGCTAGGGACAGTTGCTCTAATGTAATTGGTTGCTAGGGACAGTTGCTCTGATGTAATTGGTTGCTAGGGACAGTTGCTCTAATGTAATAAGTTGCTAGTGAGTTTCTGTCTTCTTTATGAACTATTTATCTCTTAGCTTTATATCAGTATTCCCCAGCCCGTGTCTCTCAGTATTGCTGCTGTAATATTCGGTGAATAGAGCCTGGGACCTCTGAACTCTGTATGTAAAACTTTGACTGTGACTGTGTCTCTGGTAGGTCTCCTAACCTGGACCCTTTTACCACCAATACATAGAAACATAGAATGTGTCGGCAGATAAGAACCATTTGGCCCATCTAGTCTGCCCAATAATCTGAATCCTATCAATAGTACCTGGCCCTATCTTATATGAAGGATAGCCTTATGCTTATCCCATGCATGCTTAAAGGACATCTGCAGCGTGATTAACACTTATCCCCTATCCACAGTATAGGGGATAAGTGTTTGATCGCGGGGGGTCCGACCGCTGGGACCTCCTGTGATCTCCTGTACGGGGCCGCGGCTGTCCCGTGCAGGGGGCGTGCCGGCCTCAGCATGACGTTGCATCCGGCACGCCTCCTCCATACATCTCTATGGGAGAGGCGGGGAGGCAGCGTTCGTGCCTCCCCGTCTCCCCCATAGAACTGTATGGGGATGGGGAGGAGACGGGGCGTCACCGTCAACCTCTGGGTCGACACTACGCGCCTTAGCGCTCACCATGAGCGCTAATGGAGGCGCCCCCTTATGGAGATCGCGGGGGGGTCCCAGCTGTCGGACCCCCCGCAATCAAACACTTATCCCTTATCCTGTGGATAGGGGATAAGTGTTATACCGCTGCAGTTGTCCTTTAAACTCCTTCACTGTATTTCCAGCGACCACTTCTAAAGGAAGGCTATTCCATGCATCCACTACTCTCTCAGTAAAGTAACTGCTACTTTATAATTATACCATTTATTTTACATGCTCTGCCTCATTCACAAGACCATTACAATGAATGGAACCTCCCTAAAATGCAGAACGTTAGTTACATTAGAAGTGTTAGGCTTCGTTCACACTGCCGTTAGGACATGGCAGTGTGACGGACGTCAGGGGAGCCTGGGAGAATAGCAGGAGAAAAATGATTGCATGTGCCGTCCTCTACTCCCGCTACAAAATAACGGTGCCCGACAGAGACCCCATTATAGTATCGGCTTTATGGTCACGACAGGATGTTAGTACTAAGTCTGACTTCCTGTGGACTACAGGATGACATCATCTACCAGATCCCCCCAAAAATGGAGACTAAAACTGTATTTATATGTAACTATATTTAAACAATGATCAATCTTTATTTATACAAAAAGTACTTAAAATACATAAAAAGAGATGGGTAAACAGGTTACACTTGCAGAAAAATGGAGGTAGGGATGGTAATATAATTAAAGGGGTATTCCGGCCCCAAGACATCTTATCCCCTATCCAAAGGATAAGATGTCTGATCGCGGGGATCCCGCCGCTGGGGACCCCTCGCAATCTAGAATGCAGCACCCACCTGTAAGCACTGCAGGAAACACTGGAGGCTCTCAATGTTATGCCTCCCGACCAAGGGGATGGAGTATCGTGACGTCACGACTCTGCCTTCCCCGTGTGACGTCACGCCCCGCCCCCTCAATGCATAGACTTGCATTGAGGGGGCGCGGGCGTGATGTCACACAGGGGCGGAGTCGCGATCAGACATCTTATCCCCTATCCTTTGGATAGGGCAGTGGTCTTCAACCTGCGGACCTCCAGATGTTGTAAAACTACAACTCCCAGCATGCCCGGACAGCCGTTGGCTGTCCGGGCATGCTGGGAGTTGTAGTTTTACAACATCTGGAGGTCCGCAGGTTGAAGACCACTCGGATAGGGAATAAGATGTCTTGGGGCCTTGTACACTAATCTCTTATTGGTACATGTACTTATCATTGTTGATACCCTAGAGGGCCTGAGTATTCTGTTGTTATTATTTGTTGTACATTTTACCATATGAATAGATTTACTCATACTCATATCTCTATTGCACACCCGCATCGTATGTTAATTAGTGATGAGCGGCGGGGGCCATATTCGAATTCGCAATATTTCGCAAATATATGGACGAATATTCGTCCTATGTTCGCAAAATTAGCATATTCGCTATGTTCGTTCCCTTTTTTTTCCATTTGAAAATTCATAAAAATTGCATAGTGCGCATGTGCGATTATATCTTTCAACTAAAAGAAGGGAGGGATCAGTGTCCTCTGGAAGTGCCGATATTTGCGAATATTTTCATATTCACATATATACGAAATATTTGCGCTCCACAGTGACTCACACAGAAAATAATATTGGTGCCTTCTTTAGACCACAAACTGGAAGCAGGGAGGGATGATCATTTTTACACAGTACAAATCATTGTTGTGATGTGTAAAGTGAAAAAAAAAAAAAAAAGAATATTAGTCTTTACGAATATATATTGCTATATTGTAAATATTCACAAAATCGTGAAGTGTCTATTCTCGGAAAAAATTAGCATTTTGAATATTCGCGCTTAACACTAATGTTAATTATTTTACCATCTTTACCTCAATTTTTCTGCAAGTGTAACCTGTTTACCCATCTCTCTTTTTATGTATTTTAACCACTTAAGGACCAAGGGCATAGAGGTATGCCCTGACGTCCTGGTACTTAAGGACGCCCGTGGGAATTCCAGTTCCCGCTGCTCACCAGGTGGGGACTGGACCGGGATGCCTGCTGAAATCATTAAGCAGGCACCCCTTGCAAACCCCTGGGGGGGGTCCTGAGACCCCTCCCCCCCCCCCCCCCCCATGTCAGCGATCGCCGCAAATGTGGCGATTCCGGGTCAATCGGGTCACCAGTGACCGGGTGATCCGGAAATAAAGGGTGATTGGTGCAGTCCGAGTTGGTCACTGGTGCCACCTCACGATCGGCATGATCAGTCGGCCAGACTAGCCGACCAATCACCCGTCCTGCTGGGCGACACCAGCAGGTGATTGACGGTGGAGGGAGGGGGTAATCGGCAGTGGGGAGTGTGGGGAGGCTCACCCGATGTCTGGTGTGGTGGCGGCCCTGAGCGGCGGCGGTCCCAAGCGGCGGCGGTGGTCTCCTGAGGAGGTGGTCTCGGTGTTCTGTGGTAGAGGGATCCAACAGCAGGAGGTAAGTGCTGTTTGCCTCCTGCTGCTGCTTAGCAACAACTCCCAGCATGCACAGACAAAGGGCATGCTGGGAGTTTTGCAACAGTTGGAGGCACAACTGCAACTCTCAGCTTGCCCTTTGGCTGTCTGGACATGCTGGGAGTTGTAGTTATGTAGTTATGAAAAAGTGTGCCTCCAGCTGTTGCATAACTTCAACTCCCACCATGCACGGACAGCCAAAGGGCATGCTGGAAGTTGTAGTAGTATGCCTCCAGCTTTTGCATAACTACAAATCCCAGCATGCCCTTCTGCTGTCACTGCATGCTGAGAGTTGTAGTTTTTGCAACAGCTGAAGGCACACTGGTTGCAAAACACTGAGTTAAGTAACAAACTCTCAGTGTTTTGCACCCAGTGTGCCTCCAGCTGTTGCATAACTGCAACCCCCAGCATGCAGGAACAGCCAAAGGGCATGCTGGTAGTTTACACGTGACATTTACACGGCAGAGATTTACAGCGAGTTTCTCGCTGCAAGTTTGGGATACAGCAAATTTTCCGCTGCATCTCAAACTCCCAGCGGAAAACTCGCTGTGAACCCCGCCTGTGTGAATGTACCCTAAAAACACTACACTACACAAAATAAAAAGTAAAACACTACATATACATATACCCTTACACAATTACCTACCCCAATAAAATGAAAAACGTCTGGTATGGCAATGTTTCCAAAATGGAGCCTTCAGCTGTTGCAAAACAACAACTCCCAGTATTGCTGGACAGCCATTGACTGTCCAGAAATGCTGGGAGTTTTGCAACAGCTGGAGGCACCCTGTTTGGGAAACACTGCTGTAGGGTAATTTTGGTATCAGAGGCAAGTGTAATTCTTGCATCTGGGTCCGTCCCATGTAAATCCCTAATTTAGGCCTCAAAGGCACTCTCTCACTTCAGAACCCTGTTGTATTTCAAGGCAACAGTCTAGGGCCACATATCGGGTATTTCCGTACTCGGGAGAAATTGGCTAACAAATTTTGGGGGGCTTTTTCTCCTTTTACCCCTTATGAAAAAGTAAAGTTGGGGTCTACTCCTAAGAATTTTTATTTTTTACATTAACATGCTGGTGTTGCCCCATACTTTTCATTTTCACAAGAGGTAAAAGGATAAAAAGACCCCCAAAATTTGTAATGCAATTTCTTTTGAGTACGGAAATACCCCATATGTGGACGTAAAATGCTCTGCGGGCGCACAACAAGGCTCAGGAGTGAGAGAGTGCCATGTACATTTGAGGTGATTTGCACAGGGGTGGCTGACGTAAACGCAAAAAAAAAAAAAAAAAACATAAGAGGTATAGTGAGCCTTAACACCCCACAGATGTTTGAAGAATTTTTATTAAAGTTGGACGTGAAAATGAAAAAATTAAATTTTTTCACTAAAATGCTGTTGTTCTGCCAAATTTTTTATTTTCACAAGGGGTAATAGGAAAAAAAAAAATTGTAACACCATTTCTTCTGAGTATATAAATACCTCATGTGTGGATGTAAAGTGCTCTACAGACGCACTACAGGGCTCCGAAGAGAAGGAGCCCCATTGGGCTTTTGGAGAGAGAATTTGTCTAGCATTGAAGGCCATGTGCGTTTACAAAGCCCCCATGGTGACAGAACAGTGGACCCGCCCGCCCCCCCACATGTGACCCCATTTTGGAAACTACACCACTCAAGGAATGTAATAAGGGGTGCAGTGAGCATTTACACCCCACAGGTGTCTGACAGATTTTTTGAACAGTGATCCATGAAAATGAAAAATTGGGGCATTTGCATACAAATTTTGGGAGCATTTTCTCCTATAACCTCTTGTAGAGCTGGCCGGTATGACCAAAAAATGTGTATTACGGTATTTTTGTTAATTATGGCGGTTCCACGGTATATAACGGTATTTCTCCCCCCCAAATCATGTGACCTGCGAGCGCTGTTCTGCTCCCCCCCCCAATTAATTATCAGCGCTGCGCTGTCCCCATCGGGAACTAATCACATGTCACCCGCAAGTGCTGCCTTCCTCGTCCTCCTGTTTGTTGTGGGCCGCCGGCGCTGGAACTCTGTACTGTATGCTGTATCCCTATGCCCGGGCTGCAAAAGATAAACAAAATAAACTTTAACTCACCTCCCGTTGCTCCGGTCCCAGCCTCACTTGCTTCCTGGGGACGGGAACATCGGAGAGCCGTCAGCCTATCACCGGCCGCAGGGATGTTCCGCCGTTGAAGCCGGCTCCCTACATGACAGTGCGCTCAACCTATCACCGGCCGAGGCGGAGCATCGCTGCGGCCGGTGATAGGCTGATTGCTCTCCAATGGGGGAAAGTGAGTTAAAGTTTATTTTGTTTATCTTTTGCAGCCCGGGCATAGGGATACAGCGTACAGTACAGAGCTCCATCGCCGGCGGCCCGCAACAAACAGGAGGACGATGAAGGCAGCGCTTGCCGGTGACATGTGATTAGTTCCCCGATGGGGACAGCGCAGTGCTGGGCTGATAATTCATTGGGGGGGGGGGGGGGGAGGGTTTGAAGCAGAACAGCGCTCGCGGGTCACAATTGATAATTCATTCATTCCCGAGGGGGAGAGGCCCAACCGGTATTGTGGTATGGGAAAAATTCATATCATGCAGGACAAAAATTTCGGTATTCGGTATGAACCGGTATACCGCCCAGCACTAACCTCTTTTAAAAATTGTAAATTTGGGAAAAAAAATGCATTTTAGTGAAAAAAAACATTTAATTTACACATCCGACTTTAATGAAAAGTCATTAAACACCTGTGGGGTGTTAAGGCTCACTGTACCCCTTGTTATGTTTCTTGAGGGGTGTAGTTTCCAAAATAGTATGCCATGTGTTTTTCTTTTTTTTGTTGCTGTTATGGCACCATAGGGGATTCCTAAATGCGACATGCCCCCCAAAAACCATTTCAGCAAAATTCACTCTCCAAAATCCCATTGTCACTCCTTCGCTTCTGAGCCCTCTAGTGCACCCACAGAGCACTTTACATCCACATATGAGGTATTTCCTTACTCGAGAGAAATTGGGTTACACATTTTTGGGGGCATTTTCTCCTTTTACCCCTTGTAAAAATTTAAAAACCTGGGTCTACAAAGACATGTTAGTGTAAAAAAATGGAGAAAAAAATTGAGACTCCTTCAATTCGCTGCTATTTCTGTGAAACACTTAAAGGGTTAACAAACTTTCTGAATGTCATTTTGTATACTTTGAGGGGTGCAGTTTTTATAATGGGGTAATCTATGTAGTATTTCTGATATGAAGGCCCTTCAAATCCACTTCAAAACTGAACTGGTCCCTGTGGAAAATTGGAAAATTGCTGCTGAACTTTGAAGCCCTCTGGTGTCTTCCAAAAGTAAAAACACGTCAATTTTATGATGCAAATATAAAGAAGACATATTGTATATGTGAATCAATATATAATTCATTTGGTATATCTATTTTACTTACAAGCAGAGAGTTTTAAAGTTAGAAAAATGCAAAATTTTCAAATTTTTCATGAAATGTTTGCATTTTTCACCAATAAATTATGCAAGTATCAATGAAAATGTACCACTATGTTAAAGTAGAATATGTCACAAAAAAAAAAACAATCTTGGAATCAAATTCATAAGTAAAAGCACCTCGGAGTTATTAATGCTTAAAATGAGAGTGGTCAGATGTGCAAAAATGCTCTGGTTCTTAAAGCGTACCTGTCAGATCCAACAAAAAATTTTTTTTTAAATATATCACTCAGTACCTAATCCTGACCATGTACATCTAATTTTTATGTGTCTAGCACCTTTATTTATTTATTTTTATTACACTTTTAAGTTAGCTCACTAGTCTGAATTCCTCTGAAAGGGAGGGGGCGTGGCCTCACTGTGCAGGTCTCCGCCCCCTCCCTCAGTATGCTGTCTACTCACATCTCCCCTAGCATTAACAAAACTACAACTCCCAGCTTGTCCTCACTGACAGTAGCCGGACACAAGCTGACAGTGGGAGGATTTTTCCTCCAGCTGCGAGCCCTGCGCTCACTGCTGTCAATCAAGGAAGTGTGTCCATGACATAGGTGATGACTCATGGACACAGCATGACTAGTATGTGTCCAAGCAGGCAGGGGGGGGGGGGCAGTTGTTTGACTGGCTTTTTCAATATGAAATACTGAAAATGTTCTAATGAAAGCAATTGCAAAACCTATTGGTTATACATGCTTTACAACATATCAAAAGTTTTTGTATCTGACAGTGCCCATTTAAGGTCATAATGGGCTTGGTCCTAAAAGGGGTTAAGTATTTTTGTATAAATAAAGATTGATCATTGTTTAAATATAGTACATCAGTTTTGGTCTCCATTTTGGGGTAGATATGTGATTGTGACCAATGGTGAGTAGCTCTCAGATAGCCGTACAGTTTGGTAATGATCTACCAGATTCCACCTACCAGCTCTCAGACCCCTCCCTTCCCAGCTCTATCTGTTAAGCCTATGAATATATAGTAGTTATGCACCTCCCCTGAGCATGTGCTGACACTATGGCTATGTTTACATTGCAGAATTTCCGTGTGGAATTCTGCATCTGGCGCGGAAATTCAAGTTCTGGTATCCGCAGAAAGAATAGAAATGTCTATTCATTCTGTGGATAACGAACGCAATACATTGCTGTCTATGAGATGGCGCATTCCCGAGCTGTCCTAGCAATGTCTTAGCGGACATTGCCGTGTGAACATTGCCGCTGCTACTTTTCTGTTTTTGCTGTAATTTTTCTTAAATCTTGGCAAAAAGAGCCATTAGAGATATATCAATTGTGCAAAATATTGTAAAAACTTGTAATTTTTTTTACAAAATTTTTGGAAAATCGCTGCAAAGAAAAAAAAAGCTAAATATGTAAAAATTTTACAAATGAACACAGCCTAAAGGCGTCAAATCTTCATAAAACTCCTCAGTGATTATAGGTCAGATCTCTTTAGCCTCATGGCAATATAAAAAAAAAAAAAACAACTAACTTTGATTAAGAAAACACATGAAAACTGCACAGTGTGAACTGACACCAACCCATTTATGAGTCCAACCTGATCACCTGAGTGATCTCCAGCACTAGCAGCCTGATGAGATGACCAGGTAAAATGATCAAACACCCCAGCTAAAGCCAAAAGATTCATGGGAAATGTAGGCTGCATTACACATCATTGTGCATTTGTAAACCAAGATGGAGCATATTCATGCATGCCACATCACCAAAAAGAAGTAAGCAAAAGGCATATACAAAGTAATTTACATAATTATCTAATAATAGCATATGCTGCACTATAAAAGCAAAAAAAAAGGACCAACTTCTTTATCCTGAGCATCTGTGAGATTATGAAAGCCCTGACTTCATCTGGAATCCCCCTTTAAAGCAAAAAGTACCTACAGAATTTTTTTTTGTTGTTGAGGTCTTTACTATAAGGAGCTGCTGCATTAGAGTGCACTATGTTGTTTCTGAGTAAGCAAAATGATCTCCATAGGCTGGTAGACATTGCATACCTATGTGCCGGACTCCAAGTGTATGGGATAAAAAGGGTCTTCTTATGAAGATAACCCAAGTCCAAATGAACATTATAGGTTTAGAGCTAGATCACAGAACTGCCTTAGATTACAGTCATTTATAAAAAAAAATATTTTATATATATATATATATATATATATATATATATATATATATATATTACATGTAGTGGCTGCAAATCCATCTCCTAGAGAAAAAGTGAGGATAGTCTCCACCTCCCATGGGTCCAAGAATTGGTAGATGTCTTACTACTTCTTGGTAAAAATTTGCCCTAACCGTCCCAAGACACACAATTGAGTCAAGCTGTATATATACTTTAGACCTTTAGTAGTTTATATTATTTCTAAAATCAATTCAATTGATAGACCAGTGTTTCCCAGCAAGGGTGCCTTCAGCTGTTGCAAAACTACTGTCACGATGCCGGCTGGCAGGTAGTGGACCCTCTGTGCCAGAGAGGGATTGGCGTGGACCGTGCTAGTGGACCGGTTCTAAGCCACTACTGGTTTTCACCAGAGCCCGCCGCAAAGCGGGATGGTCTTGCTGCGGCGGTAGTGACCAGGTCGTATCCACTAGCAACGGCTCACCTCTCTGGCTGCTGAAGATAGGCGCGGTACAAGGGAGTAGGCAGAAGCAAGGTCGGACGTAGCAGAAGGTCGGGGCAGGCAGCAAGGATCGTAGTCAGGGGCAACGGCAGAAGGTCTGGAAACACTGGCAAGGGACACACAAGGAACGCTTTCACTGGCACTAAGGCAACAAGATCCGGCAAGGGAGTGCAAGGGAAGTGAGGTAATATAGGGAGTGCACAGGTGATAACTCTAATTGGAACCACTGCGCCAATCAGCGGCGCAGTGGCCCTTTAAATCGCAGAGACCCGGCGCGCGCGCGCCCTAGGGAGCGGGGCCGCGCGCGCCGGGACAGAACAGACGGGGAGCGAGTCAGGTAGGAGAGCCGGGGTGCGCATCGCGAGCGGGCGCTACCCGCATCGCGAATCGCATCCCGGCTAGCAGCAGGATCGCAGCGCCCCGGGTCAGAGGACGTGACCGGGGCGCTGCAGCGGAGGAGGTGAAGCGAGCGCTCCGGGGAGGAGCGGGAACCCGGAGCGCTCGGCGTAACAGTACCCCCCCCCTTGGGTCTCCCCCTCTTCTTGGAGCCTGAGAACCTGAGGAGCAGACTTTTGTCAAGGATGTTGTCCTCAGGTTCCCAGGATCTCTCTTCAGGACCACAACCCTCCCAGTCTACTAAAAAAAAATTTTTTCCTCTGACCTTTTTGGCAGCCAAAATCTCCTTGACCGAGAAGACGTCCGAGGAGCCGGAAACAGGAGTGGGAGGAACAGATTTGGGAGAAAAACGGTTGAGGATGAGTGGTTTGAGAAGAGAGACGTGAAAGGCATTAGGGATACGAAGAGAAGGAGGAAGAAGAAGTTTATAAGAGACAGGATTAATTTGACACAGAATTTTGAAAGGACCAAGATAGCGTGGTCCCAACTTGTAGCTAGGGACACGGAAGCGGACATATTTAGCGGAGAGCCATACCTTGTCTCCAGGGGAAAAAACGGGGGGAGCTCTTCTTTTCTTATCCGCGAACCTCTTCATGCGTGAAGAAGCCTGTAAGAGAGAATTTTGGGTCTCTCTCCATATAATGGAAAGGTCACGAGAAATTTCATCCACAGCGGGCAGACCAGAGGGCAAGGGGGTAGGGAGGGGGGGAAGAGGGTGACGGCCGTACACCACGAAAAATGGGGATTTGGAGGAAGATTCAGAGACCCTGAAGTTATACGAGAATTCGGCCCATGGAAGGAGATCTGCCCAGTCATCCTGGCGGGAGGAAACAAAATGTCGCAAATAATCACCCAGGATCTGGTTAATTCTTTCTACTTGTCCATTGGACTGGGGATGATATGCAGAGGAAAAATTTAATTTAATCTTGAGTTGTTTACAGAGAGCTCTCCAGAATTTAGACACGAATTGGACCCCTCTATCCGAGACAATCTGCGTAGGCAACCCGTGAAGACGAAAAATGTGTACAAAAAATTGTTTAGCCAACTGAGGCGCAGAAGGAAGACCAGGAAGAGGAATGAAATGTGCCATTTTGGAGAATCGATCAACGACCACCCAAATAACGGTGTTGCCACGGGAAGGGGGTAAATCAGTAATAAAATCCATACCAATCAGAGACCAAGGCTGTTCGGGGACAGGCAGAGGATGAAGAAAACCAGCGGGCTTCTGGCGAGGAGTCTTATCCCGGGCACAGATAGTGCAGGCTCGCACAAAGTCCCCAACATCCGTCTCCAGAGTTGGCCACCAATAGAAGCGGGAGATGAGTTGCACAGATTTCTTGATGCCCGCATGACCTGCGAGATGGGAGGAGTGACCCCATTTGAGGATTCCGAGGCGTTGGCGTGGAGAAACAAAGGTCTTTCCTGGAGGAGTCTGTCTGATGGAGGCAGGAGAAGTGGAGATCAGGCAGTCAGGTGGAATGATGTGTTGCGGAGGGAGATCAACTTCTGAGGCATCCGAGGAACGAGAGAGAGCATCGGCTCTAATGTTCTTATCGGCAGGACGAAAGTGAATCTCAAAATTAAATCGGGCAAAGAACAGAGACCACCGGGCCTGGCGAGGATTCAGCCGTTGGGCCGACTGGAGGTAGGAGAGGTTCTTGTGGTCGGTGTAGATAATAACAGGAAATCTTGATCCCTCCAGCAGATGCCTCCATTCCTCAAGTGCTAATTTAATGGCTAGAAGTTCTCGATCCCCGATGGAGTAGTTCCTCTCCGCTGGAGAGAAGGTCCTAGAGAAAAAACCACAAGTGACAGCATGCCCGGAAGGATTTTTTTGTAGAAGAACAGCTCCAGCTCCTACTGAGGAGGCATCAACCTCCAATAGGAAGGGTTTGGAAGGGTCAGGTCTGGAGAGCACGGGAGCCGAAGAAAAGGCAGACTTGAGTTGTTTAAAGGAGTCTTCTGCTTGAGGAGGCCAGGACTTGGGATCAGCATTTTTCTTGGTTAAAGCCACGATAGGAGCCACAATGGTAGAAAAATGTGGAATAAATTGCCTGTAATAATTGGCGAACCCCAAAAAGCGTTGGATAGCACGGAGTCCGGAGGGGCGTGGCCAATTTAAGACGGCAGAGAGTTTGTCTGGATCCATCTGTAGTCCCTGGCCAGAGACCAAATATCCTAGAAAAGGAAGAGATTGGCATTCAAACAGACATTTCTCAATTTTGGCATAGAGTTGGTTGTCACGAAGTCTCTGAAGAACCATACGGACATGCCGGCGGTGTTCCTCTAGATTGGCAGAAAAAATTAGGATATCGTCCAGATATACCACAACACAGGAGTATAATAGATCACGAAAAATTTCATTGACAAAGTCTTGGAAGACGGCAGGGGCATTGCACAGTCCAAAGGGCATGACCAGATACTCAAAGTGTCCATCTCTGGTGTTAAATGCCGTTTTCCACTCGTCCCCCTCTCTGATGCGGATGAGGTTATAGGCGCCTCTTAAGTCCAATTTAGTGAAGATGTGGGCACCTTGGAGGCGATCAAAGAGTTCAGAGATGAGGGGTAAGGGGTAGCGGTTCTTAACCGTGATTTTATTAAGACCGCGGTAGTCAATGCAAGGACGTAGGGAGCCATCTTTTTTGGAGACAAAGAAAAATCCGGCTCCGGCAGGAGAGGAGGATTTACGGATAAAGCCCCTTTTTAGATTCTCCTGGACGTATTCGGACATGGCAAGAGTCTCTGGGGCAGAGAGAGGATAAATTCTGCCCCGGGGTGGAGTAGTACCCGGGAGGAGGTCGATAGGGCAATCATAAGGTCTGTGAGGAGGTAGAGTCTCAGCTTGTTTTTTGCAGAAAACATCCGCGAAGTCCATATAGGCCTTGGGGAGACCGGTTACTGGAGGAACCACAGAGTTACGGCAAGGGTTACTGGGAAGCGGTTTTAGACAGTTCTTGGAACAAGAGGACCCCCAACTCTTGATCTCCCCAGTGGACCAATCCAGGGTTGGGGAATGAAGTTGAAGCCAGGGAAGTCCAAGGAGAATCTCCGAGGTGCAATTGGGGAGGACCAAAAGTTCAATCCTCTCATGATGAGATCCGATGCTCATAAGAAGGGGCTCCGTGCGGAAACGTATGGTACAGTCCAATCTTTCATTATTTACACAATTGATGTAGAGGGGTCTGGCGAGACTGGTCACTGGGATGTTGAACTTGTTGACGAGAGAGGCCAAAATAAAATTTCCTGCAGAACCAGAGTCCAAGAAGGCCACTGTAGAGAAGGAGAAGGCAGAAGCAGACATCCGCACAGGCACAGTAAGACGTGGAGAAGCAGAGTAGACATCAAGGACTGTCTCACCTTTGTGCGGAGTCAGCGTACGTCTTTCCAGGCGGGGAGGACGGATAGGACAATCCCTCAGGAAGTGTTCGGTACTAGCACAGTACAGGCAGAGGTTCTCCATACGGCGTCGTGTCCTCTCTTGAGGTGTCAGGCGAGACCGGTCGACCTGCATAGCCTCCACGGCGGGAGGCACAGGAACAGATTGCAGGGGACCAGAGGAGAGAGGAGCCGAGGAGACGAAACGCCTCGTGCGAACAGAGTCCATATCTTGGCGGAGTTCCTGACGCCTTTCAGAAAAACGCATGTCAATGCGAGTGGCTAGGTGAATAAGTTCATGTAGATTAGCAGGAATTTCTCGTGCGGCCAGAACATCTTTAATGTTGCTGGATAGGCCTTTTTTGAAGGTCGCGCAGAGGGCCTCATTATTCCAGGACAATTCTGAAGCAAGTGTACGGAATTGTACGGCATACTCGCCAACGGAAGAATTACCCTGGACCAGGTTCAACAGGGCAGTCTCAGCAGAAGAGGCTCGGGCAGGTTCCTCAAAGACACTTCGGATTTCCGAGAAGAAGGAGTGTACTGAGGCAGTGACGGGGTCATTGCGGTCCCAGAGCGGTGTGGCCCATGACAGGGCTTTTCCGGACAGAAGACTGACTACGAAAGCCACCTTAGACCTTTCAGTGGGAAACAGGTCCGACATCATCTCCAGATGCAGGGAACATTGGGAAAGGAAGCCACGGCAAAACTTAGAGTCCCCATCAAACTTATCCGGCAAGGATAAGCGTATCCCAGGAGCGGCCACTCGCTGCGGAGGAGGTGCAGGAGCTGGCGGAGGAGATGACTGCTGAAGCTGTGGTAGCAACTGTTGTAGCATAACGGTCAGTTGAGACAGCTGTTGGCCTTGTTGCGCAATCTGTTGTGACTGCTGGGCGACCACCGTGGTGAGGTCAGCGACAACTGGCAGAGGAACTTCAGCGGGATCCATGGCCGGATCTACTGTCACGATGCCGGCTGGCAGGTAGTGGACCCTCTGTGCCAGAGAGGGATTGGCGTGGACCGTGCTAGTGGACCGGTTCTAAGCCACTACTGGTTTTCACCAGAGCCCGCCGCAAAGCGGGATGGTCTTGCTGCGGCGGTAGTGACCAGGTCGTATCCACTAGCAACGGCTCACCTCTCTGGCTGCTGAAGATAGGCGCGGTACAAGGGAGTAGGCAGAAGCAAGGTCGGACGTAGCAGAAGGTCGGGGCAGGCAGCAAGGATCGTAGTCAGGGGCAACGGCAGAAGGTCTGGAAACACTGGCAAGGGACACACAAGGAACGCTTTCACTGGCACTAAGGCAACAAGATCCGGCAAGGGAGTGCAAGGGAAGTGAGGTAATATAGGGAGTGCACAGGTGATAACTCTAATTGGAACCACTGCGCCAATCAGCGGCGCAGTGGCCCTTTAAATCGCAGAGACCCGGCGCGCGCGCGCCCTAGGGAGCGGGGCCGCGCGCGCCGGGACAGAACAGACGGGGAGCGAGTCAGGTAGGAGAGCCGGGGTGCGCATCGCGAGCGGGCGCTACCCGCATCGCGAATCGCATCCCGGCTAGCAGCAGGATCGCAGCGCCCCGGGTCAGAGGACGTGACCGGGGCGCTGCAGCGGAGGAGGTGAAGCGAGCGCTCCGGGGAGGAGCGGGAACCCGGAGCGCTCGGCGTAACAACTACAGGGTGGGCCATTAAATGGATACACCTTAATAAAATGGGAATGGTTGGTGATATTAACTTCTTGTTTGTGGCACATTAGTATATGTGAGGGAGGAAACTTTTCAAGATGGGTGGTGACCATGGCGGCCATTTTGAAGTCGGCCATTTTGAATTCAACTTTTGTTTTTTCAATAGGAAGAGGGTCATGTGACACATCAAACTTATTGGGAATTTCACAAGAAAAACAATGATGTGCTTGGTTTTAACGTAACTTTATTCTTTCATGAGTTATTTACAAGTTTCTGACCACTTATAAAATGTGTTCAATGTGCTGCCCATTGTGTTGGATTGACAATGCAACCCTCTTCTCCCACTCTTCACACACTGATAGCAACACCGCAGGAGAAATGCTAGCACAGGCTTCCAGTATCCGTAGCTTCAGGTGCTGCACATCTCGTATCTTCACAGCATAGACAATTGCCTTCAGATGACCCCAAAGATAGAAGTCTACGGGGGTCAGATCGGGAGACCTTGGGTGCCATTCAACTGGCCCATGATGACCAATCCACTTTCCAGGAAACTGTTCATCTAGGAATGCTTGGACCTGACACCCATAATGTGGTGGTCACCATCTTGCTGGAAAAACTCAGGGAACGTGCCAGCTTCAGTGCATAAAGAGGGAAACACATCATCATGTAGCAATTTCACATATCCAGTGGCCTTGAGGTTTCCATTGATGACAAATGGCCCCACTATCTTTGTACCCCATATACCACACCATAACATACATTTTTGTGTTCCAACAGTCTTGGAGGGATCTATCCAATGAGGGTTAGTGTCAGACCAATAGCGGTGGTTTTGTTTGTTAACTTCACCATTCACATAAAAGTTCCCTCATCACTGAACAAAATCTTCAGCATAAACTGAGGGTCCTGTTCCAATTTTTGTTTTGCCCATTCTGCAAATTCAGTGCACCGATCTGGGTCATCCTCGTTGTGATGCTGCAGTAGCTGGAGTTTGTACTGGTGCCATTTGTGAGTAGCTAATATCCGCCGAAGGGATGTTGGACTAATGCCACTCTCCAGTGAGATGCGGCGAGTGCTACGCTGTGGGCTCCTGCTGAATGAAGCAAGGACAGCCACTGATGATTCTTCATTGGTGACAGATTTCATGTTTCCACATTTTGGCAAATCCAACACTGAACCAGTTTCACGAAACTTAGCGAGCAGTTTGCTAACTGTAGCATGGGAGATGGGTGGTCTCGTAGGGTGTCTTGCATTGAAATCTGCTGAAATGACCCGGTTAATGTGTTCACCCGACATCAACACAATTTCTATCCATTCCTCACGTTTTAACCTTGGTGACATGTCAATGGCTGTAAACAAAGAGAAACTTGTAAATAACTCATGAAAGAATAAAGTTATGTTAAAACCAAGCACATTATTGCTTTTCTTGTGAAATTCCCAATAGGTTTGATGTGTCACATAACCCTGTTCCTATTGAAAAAACAAAAGTTGGATTCAAAATGGCCAACTTCAAAATGGCTGCCATGGTCACCACCCATCTTTAAAAGTTTCCCCCCTCACATATACAAATGTGCCACAAACGGGAAGTTAATATCACCAACCATTCCTATTTTATTAAGGTGTATCCATATTAATGGCCCACCCTGTGCAACTCCCAGCATGCTGTAAGTTGTAGTTTTGCAACAGCTGGAGGCACCCTGGTTGTCAAACACTGATGTATACAGTATGTAGCAAATTTAAAGTCTACCCGTCATATCACAGAAAAATAACGCTTATGTATGTTACTTGCTTGGTCATGCAGATGCTGTTTTTTTAATGTGTCTAGCCTCTAAATTTGGCTTACAAATCCCTCTGTTCTGCTGCTTACTCATTCTGACATCTACTGCTCAGGAAGGGGCGTTTCCCAGGAAAGTACTGATCCCACCCTTACTCATCATGCATTCACTTCCTCCCTGAGTCTGCTGTACTGGGTCTTTTCATCCAATCGCTGCTCTGTAACCCCCTCCCCTCTGTTTCCATGCAGCAGACTCATAGACAGGACAGGAGTGAGCACAGAGAAGTACTAGTCCCGCCCTCACTTCCTGGACTTTGCCCCAGCCTCTGCTTCAACTGCGACAAAGACAATGCTGCAGCCGGACAGGATTATGTCCTGGATGTTAAAGGGACCCCTAGTGGTCTTTTTATAAGCCTTGATTTATTTTAAAAGAAAGTTATATTAGAAAGGTTATGGTTGCCAAAATGTACAACATATAAAAATTCTACAGACATGAATGGCACTGGGAAACAAAAGAAATTATTTTTTTCCTAATCCCGGACATTATTTTATTTTTTTTTACCTTGGACCCAGGTTGACACGTATAGTATAAGATAATGCTTCCTTGTTATTGAAAACCATGCAGACTATTATAATTCTTGTGAAACAGAGCGCACACTGGAAGCCTTTTATGCAGTTATTAGTAAAGATGGGTGCAATGTTTATGGCAAGCACTGGATACTTCATCTCCAAATATTTTGTACTGTACAATAACTTTCCATACAATCCTAGGGATTCTTCATTGAAATCCTCATCAGATTCACTAACAATTTGCTTCTAATAAATGTAAATGAGAGACAAAAATGCATGGATTTATGTCCAGGCTGCAAAGGCACCAACATGTGTAAACATAATCTGAAGATAATCAGATAGATTGTTATAACAAATCTGTTACAATGTTCCTTATGTACTATATTATGTTGTAATTTTACAGTTACATGTGATGCCTAGGACAAGAATGCTGCAAATGTTGCTGTATCTACCCATGAAAGTAAGGAAGCTACCCACCACAAATTGACCTACATACTTGATGGTAATATAGAGATTTTATAGCATATCTTCCCTGCCGGTTAGTTGTGTATTTGTTTGTATATACCAAGCCTTAGTCCCGATTGATGTGGCATTTACATCTAAGATTTTTATGTCTGGTGCATAAAACACACATCTCATGGAAAGCCACTGCAGATCCTCATCTTGCACCACAAAAAGGTCACGTTTGCCTTGGTTAATGTATCCCATGGAGAACATCTGGTCCTACAAGTGAAATAATATGCAAACCACATATTGAACTTAATATTGATTTGTGATTCTGCTGGTGAAGATTTACTGATGTATTCTAGAAGGAAGTCAAGACTGCTGCTCCGAAAATGAAGTGCTTTCACAGTACAGCGTGCTAAAAGAAATAGCCCCGTATTATGACTTCCCCAAAGAATTCACAGGAAAGGACATATATAGATATATATATATATATATATATATATATATATATATATATATGTAAGGCTCAAGTCCTGCAGGAAGCATGGGAACGGAGTTCCTGCAGTTTTTCCACAGCAGGAACATAACTCCAATTAGCAGGAGTCCTGCAGGACAAGCCTTTGAGTGGAAATCTTGGATACGTTCCCACATGTTTTTTCAAGGGACTTGACCCTGCATATGTATGTGTATATATGGTGGCGGGGTGTGTGGTGCAGGGCAGATGTTGTTACCCTAGGGGCAAATGGCATTAACCCCTTGTATTCATGACGCCAGGGTGGGGTTTAGCCTATAACCACCCGAAGGTATACTGCTGGATCCTGGGCTAGGCCCGGGGGCAATAAAGACTCCAACACCAAGTTACGGACAGCGGTAGCTTTACTGAGGGTAGACAGTTGGTAAAGTCTATACAGTTCAGCCAGGGCCCATGGAGGTGACCAGTGAAGCAGAGACCTTAAAGGGATACACTGGTGGAAAAAATGTTTTTTTATTTAAAATCAACTGGTGCCAGAAAGTTATACAGATTTGTAAATGATTTCTATTAAATTCTTAACCTTTCCAGTAATTAGCTGCTGTATACTACAGAGGAAATTCTGTTCTTTTTGGATTTCTTTTCTGTCCTGACCACAGTGCCCTCTGCTGACACCTTTGTCCATGTCAGGAACTGTCTAGAGCAGCATATGTTTGCTATGGGGATTTTCTCCTTCTCTGGACAGTTCCTGACATGGACAGAGGTGTCAGCAGAGAGCACTGTGGTCGTGACAGAAAAGAAATCCAAAAAGAAAATAATTTTCTCTGTAGTATACAGCCACAAAGAAGTACTGGGAGGATTAAGATTTTTTAATAGAAGTAATGTACAAATCTGTTTAACTTTCTGGCATCAGTTTATTTAAAAAACAAACAAACAAGGGCTTGCTGGGACTGGACAATTGAATGCAGACCACGCTGACTTGACAGATGACAGGGACTGACTTCACTTGACTTATAAAGCTGTGACTTTATCTTACTTGAATTGATGGTGGCTGCAGGATTGGACTTTGAGGTCTCCAACACTCTGGACACACACACTAGGCGACTGCACTGGACCTCAGCTTAGCAGAAAAGCAGAGCTCAAAGAGAGAGAAGCTCCACCCAGGTCTTATATGGGGGAGACTAGCAGGGAGCACATAGGCCACTCTTGGGATCACCTGGTCACTGGTATCTCCTGGGTAACAATCACATGACATATCACATTGTATAACTCTTAAAGCAACATTACATTTTATAACACTGTACATTGTAAAACATATTTACAATGGGAAAACAAGTGCAGGGGGCCTTGGTGAAGGAGGCAGCCTGACAGGACAGCAGGAGCACGGACTAACACCTCCCATTCTGGGCTATGGGCTATACATATATGGATATATATGTATATATTAAGCAATCAGCTGGTAAAATGGTGAATGAGAAGTATGTATCAGTTAGGCTTCTTGCCTCAATGACTCAAGATTGAAGATTCTGACGTGAAGGGGGAGATTTATCAAAAACTGTGCAGAGGAGGAGTGGTGTAGTTGCCCATACGAACCAATCAGCTTGCTTCTTTCATTTTCAAAGAGACCTGTGAAAAATAAAAGAAGCAATCTGGTTGCTATGGGCAACTGCACCACTCTTCCTCCCTTTTGATAAATCTTCCCCTTTGTCACTCCCGTACTCCAGTTTGTGTGTGTGTGTTGGAGTCCTGAACCTGATCTCACAGGTGTGTGACCACTGCCAGACAGCAGCAGAGATGAGTTAGGCTTATGTTCACACAGAGAACTGTGCGGACATTCCACAGACAGTGGAGTGCTGGCAGAACATGCCGGTGCTAGGAACACTCGGAAAAGCTCATAGACGGCAATGAATCTCCGAGCCGAATCCGCAAAAACCCCGAAAAATAGGCTGGGGGGTTTCAGTAACAATGGTCCTCGCCCACACTGGTAACATCAGGCTGTTGCTGCTTAATTGGTATCATGTTGAGAATGAAAATATGGGGAACCCCACATGGTTTTTTTCATAAATATTTTCAGCATGATACCAACCAAGCAGCAACAGCCTGACGTTACCAGGGTGGGCGAACACCATTGTTACTGACCCTCCCGAGCCTAAATAACACCAGCCTGTTACCGCTTAAGTCCAAGAGCACCATTTTTGATGCTCTCAGCCTGTTGGTACAGCTCTTCCTGGCATCCCTGTGGCAGTGGGTACCAGGGTAATAATTGGTGTTTAGAGCTAACTGTTTTTGGTGCTAACGCTAAGCCCTGGTTTAGTAATGGATTCCGTCTGTAAGACGGCTTCCACTACTAAGCTTGTTAAGTAAATAAAAAAATTTAAAAAAAACACAACATGTTTAAAAACTTTTATTCCAAAAAACACTCCCCCACAAGCCCTTTGTTAACCATTTTATCAATAATAAACAAAAAACAAAACAATGAACGCTGGTCATTGACGCAATCCACTGAATACGAAGAAGTCCTTTGCATACATGGATCTGAAATGATAAAAAACAAAAACACGGAAATTGGTTAGTACATTTATGGCGCCCTCCCTTAGGGAAAACGTCCATAAACCAGAGTTTCCAAATAGCGAGCCTCCAGCTGTTGCTAAACTACAACCCCCATCATTTGTAATTTAGCTACAGCTGGAGTCTTGCAGTTTCTAAACTACAACTCCCATGATCAGAGTTGTAGTTTAGCAACACCTGGAGGCACCCTGTAGCTAAACTACAATTACCGTGATGGGAGTTGTAGTTTGGCAACAGCTGGAGGCACCCCGTTTGCGGTGCTTTGGAGGCAGTTGCAACTTTTTGTGCGCCTTTCGCACTTGTAAATCCCTGACCAATGCAAAGTGAAAACTGATATTTACTTTAGTAAGCTCTTCTGTTGCTTTTTGCTTACAGCCAAAAGTCGCACAAAAATTAGCTTAAATGGGCACTGTCATCAAAAAATTTTTTATATGTTGTATTACATATGTACTACAACATATCTCTAATATATTTTCATTATTTTTTTTTTTATTAAAACGTTTTAATTTACGTTTGAAAACCGGCCACTAGGGGTCTCCCTCCTAGTGGCCGGCTGCAGGCTGGCGTGACATCACGCCTGAATTTGAACCGATGCCGGCCGGGCAATCGGTCCGAATTCATTCAGCCTGCGCTAGCTCCCTGCCTGTCAATCAGACAGGCGGGAGCGAGCGCATTGGCTCCCTGGCCACTGCCGGGAGGCCACTCCTCCCGCACATGTCGCCACTGCTGCTGCCCCAGCAGCACGCTGCAGCTGCAGGACTCTGCGGCATGTAAGTATGTTTAGGGGGATCAGGGTTTTAACAAGGGGGTTGTGGGAGAGTGGGGTTTTAACACGGGGGGGGGGGGCGGGGGGGGGGGGAGCGTGGCGCAATGCCCATGGCCCTGACTTATTGTTTTCAACACAGGGTGCCTCCAGCTGTTTCACTACTAAAACTCCCAGCATGCCCTGACAGCCAATAGATGTCAGGGAAAGCTGGGAGTTGTAGTGGTGAAACAGCTGGAGGCACACCCTGTGTAGATGAACTAAGGGCGGAAGTGTCGGCCCCAGGAGGCATCAGTGACGTCGTGCCTGCTGGGGAAGTCTGCAAGGTAGTGAGCACACTACCAGGCAGAGAAAAAAGCATTTTTAATATAGTAAAAAAAAAAAAAAAAAAGCAGGGAGCGGGTTAGGGAGAGATGGGCAATAGGCAGGGACAGAAAAGAAAAAAGGATGGTGGGAGCTACACTTTAAGCGCACGTGCAACATTTTGTGCAATTTTTGTAAGAAAAAAAAACTGCTCTAAATCTCTTGATAAATCTCCCCCATTGACTTTTGGGACCTTACCTGCCAAGTTTTCAGTAAAAAACTCATAAGTTCATGTAGAGAACCTGATATGAATTACATTTAAGTCTCTGTTATACTGCATGCCGCAGGTGGAACTTTCTGCTGTATGTTAATTACTACTGAACTCTGATACACATGACTTCTTGGGTCTATTTGCTTGCTGACATGACTATTTGAAGGGTCCTGTTCTACATATGGTGAAGGATGGGGACAATTTTTGCTAGGGGAAAAAGCGTAGAAATTAATTTTGTTTTGAAGTTTCCAAACGGCTAAGTTTGTAAATGTGGTAAATGAGGTAAATGTGCAGAAAACAGTGCAAACCGCATTGCAGACAATGACTAAGGAGGATATTGTTGAAGCCCAGTTAATTGTCTTTGAATGAATGGCACATAGACATAAATTGCGTTTAGACCATTGGGCTGCAGTGCTGGCTCCCTACTTGACTGATGAGATGCAAGAAGCCTATTACGACCTCACTTGGCAGGACTCTAAAGAGTACAGCCAGTTAAAAGGGTATTCCAGGATTTTTTTTTTTATTATGCTACAGGGGCTTTAAAGTTAGTGTAGTTTGAAATATAGTGTCTGTACCTGTGATTGATGGTGGTCTCGCAATTCTTCTGTAATTTTCGCCCCAATATTTATTTTTAACAGCATACAAAATTACTGTTGTTTCATGTTTTCCCAGGTTGCAGTGTAGCCGAGACATTTCATAACTAGTCAGGTGATGACAGGAAGCCTGTCTTCTTGAATTGGTGGAGCAACCGCTGGGTGGGAGAGAAATCACTCTGCAACTAATTTTATTTTTGCAACAGCTGTAGGTACCCTGGTTAGAAAACATTGGTCTTTTGAATGGAATTCTGCGCATTTGTATTTCAATGGGTGGGGTGGCTGACGTGTGGGAAGAAGGGAAGGAAAACGACCTCAAACTTACAAACAAGGAACAATGTGATTTGTAGTTGGAGAAGGAAACTCCAACAGGAAATAGCCAGTTCACAAAAATATAGCCACAGTGTTATGATAATGTCACAACATAGCCATTTAGTCTCACGACAAACACAGATCCTTCCTAAGCATGTCTATTACTGTCTGGCAGGTATGTACTAAAGTCATCTTATGGTGGATAACCCCTTTAAAGACTCTTGCTCACTTGATGGATCAGTCTAGCAGTAAAGGCTAGCAAATGCATTTTGTGCAAAATTAAACTATGAAGGAGCTCCATGCCGGATTATGGGCGACTAAAGCCATCACACCTCCTCCATTCATGTCTATGGGAGGGAGCATAACTGCTGTATTTTAGCGACATGCCCCTCCCCATTGACATAAATGGAGCGGGCGTGTCGTGACGTCACAACCACGGTTGCCTGAAGCTGGCGTTCTGAACTGAACGTTCAGAACACTGGGGTAACGGCCCAGAGATCGCTGGGGTCCCAGCATCCAGACCCCCCCTGTGATCAGACATCTTATCTCCTATGTTTTAGATAGGGGATAAGATGTAAAGGGACAGAGTACCCCTTTAAGCCAAGGAGAGATAGAAACAAATACCTGTGGACAAGAAAAAAAAATGGAGCTGGGAACCAGTTCAAAACTTCAAGCCAGTCAAGTATTGTGTTGGGGATGTAATCGTAGGCACAAAGCAGCACACTGTCCTATGGTGGCAGAGCCCATGTGACTAGACGATGCTCCTTGTTTGGCCACACTGTCTGCAGTACAGAAACTGGGGGGACCTCACTTTTGCCCGGTGACTGTTAATTGCAACATGGTGACTGCACTCCTCGACTCAGGAAGCCTGGTAACTCAGGAAGCCTGTTTAGATAAAATGTTTCTTAGATGTTGATTCCTAGACAAGGCATGGGGG
The DNA here is from genome assembly GCF_029499605.1 of Hyla sarda. Classification (NCBI taxonomy): domain Eukaryota; kingdom Metazoa; phylum Chordata; class Amphibia; order Anura; family Hylidae; genus Hyla; species Hyla sarda. The sequence continues at coordinate 103,384,433 of NC_079198.1, read as the reverse complement.
TGATGTGGGTTCATGGCGATGTAAAAGACTATCCTGTTGCTAGAGTTACCATAGACACTAAATGTGGTCATGTATCTCACAGAGTGGGCACAGTCAAAGGCTTAATGCATGCAATTATAATAGAACATGGTTTTTTTGTTTGTTTTGAGAGCTTTTGGGTAAAGTCACCTCTCCCAGTGGTAAGGTTATCAAAGCCAAGGATGAGTCTTCTGTGTATGAACCTATAAATCATGGTCTGCCCACTGAGGTGGTAGGGGAAATCACTGGTGCTTGATAATTTTCCCAAAGCCGTTTTGGCAGGAGACAAGGCTGAGACCACAGAGTCTGATCCAACCTTTGTCTGTTCTGGAGGTGTCTCAGGCTTATTTTGATACTGCTCAGTTACAAGACCCCACAATAAAAGTGCCTTGGAAAATGTGACTGTTCTTAAGGATATTCCCCACAGTCAGTCAAGGTTACCGAAGCCAACAATAAACTAATGGGACAGTAAGTGGTCCCAGGGCTCTTTAAAAAAATGGTGCTAGATATAGTCATTCTCATGTGTTGGGGGTGGGGTGGCATCTAGCTACATATAAGACCAGGGAGCATATCTTTTAGAGGTTCTATTGGCCAAGTTGATATTAAGAAATTGAAAACGATTTTAAATTATTAGGAATTAGTAATAGGAATACATAGGGGAGTACTACTGATGCTAGGGGATTTCAATATGGCTCAATGGCCATCCATGGATTCTACAACTTACAAACAATCGGTAGAACCAACACCATACGTCAAGACCCTAGCTACATAACGACTGTATGACCCCTGGAGAGTTCAACATGCAGGGGAAAGAGACTATACCTATTACTCACCCTGCCATAAAATGTATTCTAGGATAGATTATTTTTTATTAGAACAATTATGCTTACAATTGGTGGAATCAACTACCATAGGAGACATAACCTGGTCTGACCATAGTCCTATAATACTATTACTTAAAGAGCAGGTATAACGTACAAATGACTCGATTTGGCGTCTCAACGAAAAAGTGTTGCACCACTCAGAGTATCTGTCCGACACGATCCATATATTACATGATTATTTTAGTATTAACGACAATGGGGAAGTGCCGGACAGTACTCTTTGGTGTGCTCATAAGGCCTACTTACGGGGTCATTTTATTAAGCAAGCTTCACATTTTAAAAAAAGCACCATTCAGGAAGTTTTGGAGGCATAGCAGAAACTAACAGTATTATATATATTAAACAAAACTTCATTTAATTTATCAAGAGCTAAAGAAATATCTGAAATTACAAGCAAACTACACTCTTTACAAAGCTATAAATACGAAATGGCCCTAAAAAACTAAAATTAACACATTATTGGCACGGAAATAATCCCGGTGTGCTCTTAACAAAACAAGTAAAAGCTCAGCAGATAAAAAAACTGCATCCATTATATTTACAATGATAAGGGGGACAAGATTACAGACCCTAAAGGCATCACCGATACCCTATCTGAGTACTATAGTTCCTTATATAATCTTAAAAATGAACCCACTGAAGTACAACCAAAGCCTAGTACAATTTTGAGCTTTTTAGAACACCTGGAGCTCCCCCAAGCGACGCAAGATCAACTAGCTTCTTTATCCGCCCCAGTGACACCAGTTGAAGTATTGTGGGTTATTAACACCTTAAAACCAAACAAATATCCAGGACCAGGTGGGCTATCTAATGCATACTATAAAATGCACGGTTCCATTCTTGCGCCTTATTTGACCCGACTATATAATAGTATAATTCTACAAGGTAAATTTCCCGCTGAGATGCTTAAAGCCCTAGTAATTACCCTCCCTAAGCCTGGTAAAGCGTCAGATGTACCTAAAAACTTTAGACCAATCGCCCTACTAAATAATGACTTAAAAGTATACGCTTCTATATTAGCTAGTAGGTTGAAACCAATCTTACCATCTTTGATAACAAACGGACAAGTGGGATTTATCAGCGGCCGCCAGATTTCTGACGGAACTCACAGAATTTTGGATATTATCTCAGTGTTAGAGCAACGGCGAACGCCTTCTCGGCTCCTTACTTTGGATGCAGAGAAGGTGTTCGATCAGGTGCACTGGGGATATTTGATACAAGTACTTACTAAGTTTGGATTGGGGGGAAGTTTTGGGGAGGCAGTTAAGGCCCTCTATACCTTTCCCTCAGCAAATGTTTACACAGCAGGAGTGTTATCCAAAGGGTTTCAAATTACAAATGGTACGAGACAGGGGTGCCCCCTATGTCCTTTGATATTTGCATTAATTATGGAACCTTTGGCTCAATGCATCCGATTATCGAAGGAGATTTCGGGGGTAATAATTGGGGCTAAGGAACACCGAATTGGGCTCTATGCCGATGACATTATTCTATCTCTTACAGCCCCTCAAAAATCACTGGCGAGCATCTCTAAAATTATTCAGAAATTTGGGGAATTGAGCTATTATAAAATGAATACCTCAAAATATCTTATGCTAGGTATGGGAATTTCATCCAGCCTTAAGTGCAAACTTCAAAATATGTATGCATTTGAATGGTCGGACGATCAAATCCCATACTTAGGAATAGCACTCACCCCCAATATATTTAGAATGGTCCATGTTAATTACTCTGTATTAGTTACTGCATTGTCTCGAGACATATCTAATTACTCTAAACTTCCGAATTCATGGATTGATTGTATTGCAATCACAAAAATGATGTTGCTCCCCAAGGTAATCTACCCGTCCCAGTTCCTAAAGATAAGATGCAAATACTACAGCGCCTGCTTACACAATTTATATGGAAAAAAACTAAAAGTTAGGGTATCTCCTAAATTAATGTGTTTACCGTTCAGTAAAGGGGGACTGAGCTGCCCGGACTTATTCCGTTATTATCAAGCTAACCTGTTGGGTCAACTAAGACCATGGTGGACTAATGATAGATCTAAATTATGGGTCGATATAGAGACATCATTCATACCCTTAGAATCCCTTCCTATAGCACTGTGGGAAGCACGTATATCGAACAAAATACCATTAAAGCTTTGTCCTACAATGAAAGCTGGATTTCAAATTTGGTCCCACCCAAAAGTTTGGAACTTCTTGGTGACTTTAAGTTTGGGGGACATGCCGTTAGATGCCCTTCGGGCTTATATCCCTGATACCAATTTTTTAAAGTGGATAGCACAGAGAGCTGTAACATACTCAGATATAGCGGATGAAAAGGGGCTGCTAACATTAACATTTGGGCAAATTGCGCAGAAATTTTCTCTTCCTCACACAGAATTTTATAAATATTTACAATTGAGACATTTTATTTCATCTCTTCAGTTGCCTAACTTTAAAACAAAATCCATTTATAATAAACATTTTTGCAACCCCGATTTACCAACTGGGGGTCTTTCTAGGGCCTATCACTCCCTTTTGATGGAATAGACACTTCCTGACTGTTGTAAGAGATGGGAACGGGATTTGGGTAGGAGTTTCTCAAGAGATCAATGGAATTATACCTTTACAATAACAGCTAAAGTATCACACAATGCTTCTCACCTAGAAACTGCTAGGAAAGTCCTAGATATCAATGGTATCTAACTCCATATAGACTTTAGAAAATTTCCCCACTAAATTCTGTCAGGTGCTGGCGCTGCAATAAACAGGTAGGCAATATGCTCCATGTATGGTGGAAGTGTGAAGGGATATTGCCCTTATGGCAAAAAATGTATCTAACGTTATGTATAGTAATGGGCTACTCTTTGCCATGGGGTCCAGAAGTGGCACTATTACACTTAGGCTTGGATGATGTTCTGACTATAGATGTTGGAGTGGTAATACATTTTTTCCAATTCATAGGTTTTTTATTAAGTATGCAACATATAAAAAAAAATACAGAGAGCATATAATAAAAGACAATGAAGATACAGAGGTGACCTCGCAGGTCTAGGTATCGTAGACAATGCTCAAACCATAAAGAACATATAAAATAATGCCATTTTTATGTAAAAGGGAAGGTCTGGAGTGAGAAAGCAAGTGAGAAAAACAAAGAAGCAAGAAGGAGAACAGGGTAAAGAGAGCAGGAGAGGAGAAGTATGAACACGGAAGAAGCAGCCCATCAGGGCAGGCAAGAAAAGAAAAGTAAGAATCGAAAGGAGAAGGACCCAGAGCGAAAGGCATCCGAAGAACAGAAACTAGTCCAGGACAGCCATGTGGATGTGTAATGAGACATGTCAGGGGGGGGACACGGCCAGCAGTTCCTCCTTAGAGGCTACTTCAGCAACCCATTCTTCGACAGTAGGGGCTTCTTGAGAGCGCCAATGTCTCGGAATTACCGTTTTGGCTGCCTGTAGAAGATGTCGTAGGAGTGAACGTTTATATTTGGAGGCAGACATGGGTAACATGAACAACAGGACCGCTTCAGGTTCGTGAGGGACAGAGACACCAGTCACCGTATGCAGGATGGACAACACTGATTGCCAGAAAGAGGACAGGGTGGGGCAGCTGCACCAGATGTGAGTCATCGTGCCCTCGACAGTTCCGCACCTCCAACAGGATGCAAGGACCGATGGATACCAGCGGTGAAGCACCGAAGTTACTCGGTACTAACGGGAGAGAATTTTGAAACTGGTCTCCTGGGCCTTGATGGCCATCACCAACTTATGAGTCAAAGAAAAACAATGAGACCATTGCTCTGTGGAAAATTGACGTCCCAGTTCGGCCTCCCAAGCCGCACAATATGACGAGAGGGTCTGTGATCTAGGCAAGAGTAGAAGTGCATACAGGTGGGAAACGGAATGCTGAGGGCAGGAGGAGGCCATACAGAGTTGCTCGAAAGGGGATAAGCGAACGAGCACCAGGGAGAGCATCATGGAGAGTAGAGTAAAAGTGCTTCAGTTGCAGATATGCGAACACAGCACGTCGGGAGGTAATACATTTTTTAACGGCATCTAAATCGGCAATAGCATCTAAGTGGAAAAATAGGGAAGTGCCTGAGATACAGCAAATAAATAATATAACTTACCATAACTATATAATGGAACATTCCATTGCACGTGCTTCGAATCAATTATTTCAATTTAATAGATCCTGGGCGAAATGGCTAGAATTTATGGCCTTGTAAGATTAAATTTCACCCTACTCATCCCCTCTCCTTTGCAATCACTGTGATGTTTGTGATGTTTCTATAATGTTTTTGATTTTGTTTTTGTCTTGTTTTTTTGTTTTGTTTTGTGATTTTTTTGTAAATATGTATGTAAGATGGGAAAATGGAAAACATTGAAGAAATAAAAAGTTAAAAAATAAATAAAAATACTTTAAATCTTGTCCTTCCTGCCAGTTAAATACTCTAGTGTCTCATTTAAGGAGCCATTTGGTGCCCCTCACTTTCATTGAAATGCCATTTGACAAGATTGCCATGGATATAGTTTGGTCGTTAGCCACGTCTTCTAGTGGACATCAGTATATTTTGGTAGTTCTCAATAATGCTACCAGATACCCAGAGGTGATTAAGTAACACGTTTTCCAGGTGCATTGCTCATGAGTTGTTTCATATGTGCACTAGAGAAGGTTTTCCCAAAGAAATGTTGAAAGACCAAGGTACCCCATTTATGTCCAAGGTGATGAAAGAACTATGTAAAATAATAAAAATTAAACAGTTAAGAACTTCCTCATGTCCAAAAGTATACAAGTGCTGGCATCTTCACCGGGTATCCTGTGCTGTTCTGCTGGAGTTATTTACCAGCACAGGATACCCAGGACACCAGTACTTGTATACTGGTCAGGACAACAGTACTTGTATACTTTTGGACCTAAGGGAGCAAGTAAGTGCCAAAATGCGTTGTCCATTGTTTACGAATAAACCTTTATGTCCTGTGCTACTGTGGTGACTTCCTGTGCAAACTCAGTAGCAGCGTTCATATTAGACCCTTATTTTTCTCCTGTTTGCCACTTCCATTATTTATCCCCACCTTAGGGTATGCGGATAGGGTCCTTAAGTTGCATACTGCGATTACATTTCAACACCTTAGGTTGTCTCCACTCATACAGCTCAGACCGCTAAGGTCTGCATAGCACCAGTGGTGTGGTGGCGGGTCAAGAGCCCCCAGTGTTTTTTTTTATTTTTTTCTTTCTTATAAGCGTATTGGAAAATACCTTATAAAATACCTATAACAAGAGGCTTGGGTAGAAACCGCTTTTTGTACTATAGATGGATATTTTCAGTATGTCAGGATGCCCTTTGGGTTAAAAGGAGCCCCTGCCACACTTCAAAGGGCAATGGATTAGATTCTGATTCCCCAGCAGCCAACTTAAATGACATTTTCATCTTTAGCCTAGATTGGGGAAGACATTTGAGTAGGGTTCAGTTGGTTATAGACTTGTTTGGAGAAGCTGAGTTTACTGCTAACCCAGAAAAGTGAGCCATAATGATGAAAAAAGCTAAATACATATGCAACAATATGGGGAAAAAATTAATAAGCTTCAAGTCAATAAAGTAGAAGCAATACAAACCTGTCCTCATACAAAACAACAAACAAACAAACAGGTCAGAGCTTTCTTGGGCATTGCTTGTTACCTGACTGATCTTACAAAAGGAAAAAAGTCAATAAAGATACAATGGTCTGAGGCATTCAATGAAGCATTTTTCAAAGGAGTTTATAGTTCAAACAGATGCCTCAGAGGTTGGACTAAGGGCATTACTGTCTCAGGAAGTTAATGGGGAAGAACATCCAGTTATGTACCTGAGCAGAAAACTCAGTTCATGTGAGAAAAACTATTCTATGGTAGAGGGAGAGTGTCTCACAATAAAGTGGGCATTAAATTCTTTCAGGTTTTCCTGCTTGGTAGAAACTTTAGTCTTGTCTCAGCCCGTGTGTCATTAAAGGGGTATTCCGAGCAAAAACATATTATCCCCTATCCAAAGGATAGGGGATAAGATGTCTGATCGCGGGAGGCCCGCCGCTGCGACCCCCCGCGATCTCCCTTCAGCACCCGCATTCTATGTGGCAGCTGTGTCTCCAGTTTCGGAAACCTCCGTGCTTCCGGGACTGGGTACGTGACGCCACGCCCCCTCCATTCATGTCTATGGGAGGGGGCGTGACGGCACGTCCCCAGTACCGGAAACCCAGAGGTTTCCGAAACTGGAGAAGCAGCTGCCGCATAGAATGCGGGTGCTGCAGGGAGGTCACGGGAGGTCCCAGCGGCGGGCCCCCTGCGATCAGACATCTTATCCCCTATCCTTTGGATAGGGGATAAAATGTTTTTGCACGGAATACCCCTTTAAAATTGATAAGTCAAAATGCTGATGCCCTGTCAAGAGTCCACTGTACTGGCCGGGGTGGGTGCTAATCCCCTTGGGGATAAAATGGTGAATATGAGGTGTGTATCACTGAGGCTTCTTGCCCCAGCGACATAAGTGACAGAGTTGTTCTGAAACAAGATCAGTTTGTCTCTGGTATGTTAGATACTGATACACGGCAGCAAAAAGATTTAATTTTGGGACTTGGGTGAGAAGCTCAGAAATTCATGTTTATGTAAAGAACCCGATGTGAAGGACGTTTGATTTTCTGTTATACTGCATGCTGCAAGCTGAATATTATATAATTATTTGGAAATAAATTCTGAATAACTTGAGATTAATTGATCTAAATCCTTGCTCATCTGGGTTTAGGAGTACAGTGGGGAGAACAAGTATTTGATACACTGCTGATTTTGCAGGTTTTCCTACTTATAAAGCATGTAGAGGTCTGTAATTTTTATCATAGGTACACTTCAACTGTGAGAGATGGAAACTAAAAATCCAGAAAATCACATTGTATCATTTAAAAAATAAAATTAATTTGCATTTTATTGCATGACATAAGTATTTGATCACCTACCAACCAGTAAGAATTCCGACTCTCACAGACCGGTTATTTTTTCTTTAAGAAGCCTTCTTGTTCTCCACTCATTACCTGTATTAGCTGCACCTGTTTGAACTTGTTACCTGTAGAATAGACACCTGTTCACACACTCAATCAAACAGTCTCCAACCTCTCCACAATGGCCAAGACCAGAGAGCTGTGTAAGGACATCAGGGATAAAATTGAAAACCTACACAAAGTTGGGATGGGTTACAGGATAATAGGCGAGAAACTTGGTGAGAAGGCAACAATTGTTGGTTCAATTAGTAGAAAATGGAAGTTCAAGATGGTGGTCAATCTCCCTTGGTCTGGGGCTTCATGCAAGATCTCACCTTGTAGGGCATCAATGGTCCTGAGGAAGGTGAGGGATCAACCCAGAACTACATGGCAGGACCTGTCAATGACCTGAAGAGAGCCGGGACTACATTTTCTAAGAAAACCATTAGTAACACACTACGCCGTCATGACTTAAAATCCTACAGCACTCGCAAAGTCCCCCTGCTCAAGCCAGTGCATGTCCAGGCCCATCTGAAGTTTGCTAATGACCATCTGGATGGACGAGAGGAGGAATGGTAGAAGGTCATGTGGTCTGATGAGACAAAAAGTTAGCTTTTTGGCCTAAACTCCACTCGCCGTGTTTGAAGGAAGAAGAAAGATGGGTACAACCCCAAGAACACCATCCCAACCGTGAAGCATGGAGGGGGAAACATCATTCTTTGGGGCTTCTTTTCTGCAAAAGGGACAGGACAACTGCACCGTATTGAAGGGAGGATGGATGGAGCCATGAGAGCTTGGCCAACGAGTCACAAGATCTTGGCCAACAACCTCCTTCCCTCAGTAAGAACATTGAAGATGGGTCGTGGCTGGGTCTTCCAGCATGACAACGACCCGAAACATACAGCCAGGGCAACTAAGTAGTGGCTCTGTAAGAAGCATCTCAAGGTCCTGGAGTGGCCCCAATAGAACCTAATAAAAATGTTCTGGACCAGAACGCAATAGAACCCAATAAAAATGTTTGAAGGGAGCTGAAAGTCCATATTGCCTAGCGACAGCCACAAAACCTGAAGGATCTGGAGGAGTGGGGCAAAATCCCTGCGGCAGTGTGTGCAAACCTGGTTAAGAACTACAGGAAGCGTTTGATCTCTGTAATTGCAAACAAAGATTTCTGTACCAAATATAAAGTTATACTTTTCTGATGTATCAAATACTTATGTCATGCAATAAAATGCAAATACATTTTTAAAAGATCATACAATGTGATTTTCTGGATTTTTGTTTTAGATTCCGTCTCTCACAGTTGAAGGGTACCTATGATAAAAATTACAGACCTCTACATGCTTTGTAAGTAGGAAAACCTGCAAAATCGGCAGTGTATCAAATACTTGTTCTCCCCACTGTATGTAGGTATGCCTGACGCTCCCCCAGACAATGAATCGAGTGCATCCTGGGTCTCACTTGGTTTGACTGACTTTCATCTAATTGCTTTGGCAGCTTTGGTAGCTGAATTACCAACAGATACCACTGTTAAAATCTGTTTAACAGGTGGCAGATGTGTTGCAGAAATGCCTGCATCCCACATATCTAAAAAAGGGTTGTTCCTGCAACACATGCATGTACTTTTACCGACACCCTTCAGAAGTATAAATGAGGTGCAAAAATGTCCCTTAGGGAAATAATGATATCACTGGTTAAATTGATTGAGAAGGATTGGTTTGGCACTTAGGAGAGCTGTTATAAATATAAGACAAAGTCTGGCACATACAGCATTGGCAAAAACCTAGTTTGGCTCATAACAATTCAGAAAGAAAGTGGTTTAAAGTAGAAAGTTGTTAAAGGCATAGTCTGAAACATAAGGGATCCGAGGAAAGAGTGAACAGCTATACACTGAGCAGCGGTCTGGTGCATAGTAGAGCTGAACTGAAATAACTCATCAGGCTCATCCCACTGACAATCCGCTCCAAGCAATCCATACTTCCTCCAATGTCCAAGAATGGAAAAATAGCCAAATAGGAAAATGAAATTAGTAGAGCTCAAGGTTAACTGGACATTAGAAATTAATAAAAAATTTAATATTGTTTATTAAAAAGATTACATCAGTCAAAATATCATTAGACGCCACATCCCACAGGGCCCTTGTGGGTGTGGCCTTTATTTATAGTCTGTTATAAAAAACAATAAAATTGTGGATATACTATATACATATAACTGCCTATGGTACCATAAAATGTCCACAAATATTACTAATGCAGCAATAAGTATATTATTGTAAATCACCAGCTGATATTGTATACTGCAACAAAATCACAGTTCTCAATTGTAATATGATAATGCCGTGTATTATAAAGTAAAAACTTCTGCCCAGTATTAGTACAATAATCTGCTTAACCCCTTAAGGACTCAGGGTTTTTCAGTTTTTGCACTTTCGTTTTTTCCTCCTTACCTTTTAAAAATCATAACCCTTTCAATTTTCCACCTAAAAATCCATATTATGACTTATTTTTTGGGTCGCCAATTCTACTTTGCAGTGACATTAGTCATTTTACCCAAAAATGCACGGCGATACGGAAAAAAAAATCATTGTGCGACAAAATCGGAAAAAAACGCCATTTTGTAACTTTTGGGGGCTTCCGTTTCTACGCAGTGCATATTTCGGTAAAAATGACACCTTATCATTATTCTGTAGGCCCATATGGTTAAAATGATACCCTACTTATATAGGTTTGATTTTGTCGCACTTCTGGAAAAAATCATAACTACATGCAGGAAAATTTATTAGGGAAGGGGTTAAATGACCTTTATTAACACTTTTTTTTAACATTTTTTTTGCAGTGTTATAGGTCCCATAGGGACCTATAACACTGCACACACTGATCTCCTATGCTGATCACTGGCGTGTATTAACACGCCTGTGATCAGCATTATCAGTGCTTGACTGCTCCTGCCTGGATCTCAGGCACGGAGCAGTCATTCGCAGATCGGACACCGAGGAGGCAGGTAAGGGCCCTCCCGGTGTCCGGTCAGCTGTTCGGGACGCCGCGATTTCACCGCGGCGGTCCCGAACAGCCCGACTGAGCAGCCGGGACACTTTCAGTTTCACTTTAGAAGCGGCGGTCAGCTTTGACCGCCGCTTCTAAAGGGTTAATACCACACATCGCCGCGATCAGCGATGTGTGGTATTAGCCGCGGGTCCCGGCCATTGATGAGCGCCGGGACCGACGCGATATGATGCAGGATCGCGGCGCGATCCCGCTTTATATCGCGGGAGCCGGCGCAGGACGTAAATATAAGTCCTGCGCCGTTAAGGTGTTACAGGGGTACTCCGGCGCATAGACATCTTATCCCCTATCCAAAGGATAGGGAATAAGATGCCTGATTGCGGGGTCCCGCCGCTGGGGACCCCCGTGATCTTGCACGCAGTACCCCAGTTAAAATCAGTCCCCGGAGCGTGTTCGCTCCGGGTCTGATTACGGGGCAGGCGGCGCGTGATGTCATGCCTCCACCCCCGTGTGACATCACGCTTCGCCCCTCAATGCAAGCCTATGAGAGGGGGCGTTAGATGTCTAAGAGGGGGATAAGATGTCTTAGCGCCGGAGTACCCCTTTAATACTACCTAGCTAAAAAAGTCAGTATTAACAGAAATAGATATAGCGAGCCTATCCCAGAAGAACTATGAGTGTCAGTCTTCAATTGTATATATCCCTCAAGAGTAGAGGGGGGTAAATAGTAGTGATACAAATCCAAAAATTCTGAAGAAGAAAATAATGCAAATAAAAAGATGAGCATATAAATGCAATTACACAAAATAAAATATACATAAAAAAATAGAGATGAGCGAAGATACAGTGATTCGATTTGTCGAACTTCTCGGCTCGGCAGTTGATGACTTTTCCTGCATAAATTAGTTCAGCTTTCAGGTGCTCCGGTGGGCTGGAAAAGGTGGGTACAGTCCTAGGAGACTCTCTCCTAGGACTGTATCCACCTTTTCCAGCCCACCAGAGCATGTGAAAGCTGAACTAATTTATGCAGGCTAAAGTCAGCAACTGCCGAGCTGAGAAGTTTGAGACGAATCGAATCACTGTATCTTCGCTCATCCCTACTAAAAAACATACAAATAGAAATAGAAAATAAAATGAAGTAAAATAAGATGAAAAAATGAAAAAAATTATAAATAAAAAACAATCAAATAAAAAAAATAAAAAATACATGCAGGACAAAATATAACCAGTATGAAGAATTAAATGTAGAATACAGTAGGCATACAAATCAACAACACACAGATGAAATGTCTGTAGAGCTGTATAAGGCATAGTCTGGCATATATCAGAGTTGGCACATAAGTAATCTGGCACAGCATTGTTGAGAGGGGGTAGTCTGGCACTCACTTAGTTGTTACTAGCGTTTGACAAGAAGCGTGGCATGCATAGAAAAGATACGAGGTGCCATAATACTAACAACATATTGGTATTTGCTTCACACCAAAAGGCCAGAGATGGGAGGGAGCTCTGCTAGTACCTCATATCTCATGCCTGTAAAATAAATGTCTATAGATTGGCCTCAGGACTGGATTCTATGGTGATACTTGAGAATTCCTCTCCTAATGCCGATTATTAACCTTATAAATAATCCCTTTGTACCCCTGTATACTTTTCAAAGGTTGTTTGCAGGTTTTTGCTTACTGCAAAAAGTTGCCAAAAAACTATTTCAAGCGCCAGTGTTGTAAAAAAAAAAAAAAAGCTCTAAAGACAATGATAAATCTCTCTCATGGTTTACTGAGCAAAAGGGAAGATATAATATGTAGTACCAGCACTTCCAGGTTAGAGACAAGAATATTGTATCTTTTAGAAGCCTTAGAACATGACTGGGGATTTAAGGCTGGGTTACATATATCAGTTGTGCACTGGAGGGAAATTGATGCTAGAACTAATCCCATTGATTTCAATGGGACAGTTCACAATCATCCAGCGTCTCAATTTTGACGCCGGATGGCAGGACACGCTGGAGAGCACCATACAGAGGAATAGATATACAGATGTAGACAGTTGTTTTGGGGTTGTGGGCCCTCATCAGTGTACAGCAGAAGATACTGCATAACCCTTTCCCCAGTAGGTTGACTATCTACCTTGTAAATAAACCAAAAAGACCAAGAAAGCAAAAGGCACAAATGTTTCAAAGGGCCAAAACTTGACAAATGAGAACAAGCAACATTTTGCCTCCATACTGAGCCTTTCTCAAGCAAACAAAATGCCACATAGAAATAGTAAACTGATAAAATCATATCAAATTCATCAATAAATGACAGTACTATATAAATTGCATATAATAGTTTATCAGTTTACCCAACGCATATTAAAGTGACTAATACTTAAAGTGTACCTGTCATGTTTTTTATGCTACCTGAACCACCATCATTGGGGTGGTCCCTACCGCACCAGCCCGTACCAAACAGGTAGAGATTTATCAATCAATGCTGGTGGGTTGGGAAAAAGCTGCCTTGATGACTTGAGGTTCAGGCAGCATGAAAGGGATGGCATGTTGTCTTTAAAAGTGTTATTCGGGTTTCAAAAACTGATGGCCAATTTTAGGATAAGCCATTAATATTAGATTGACATTAGGGGCGTAGCATACGGGGGAACATGGGCAGTTACCTCAAGTGCAAAGTTTTTAGTGGCGCAAGAAGTGATGGGTACAGTAAATGCGTCACCACTCAATACTGTACAGGAGCAGAAAGTCCAGCGATAAAATTGATTATTGTAGTGTAAACTCTGCATTAGGTGCCTAAGGTAAAGTATTTACTCCACCGAAAATAAATTATTTTCTTTTGTGCTGATTGTTCACTTCTGATTTATACCTGACATCTTAGCATATAGAAATAGTAAATCTGTAATTACCAGTAAATCTGTATTATCAGTTATTAATGAGTAATTATAAAGACAGATCAATGGCGGTGTAGAAATAATAACAAGTGCAGATTAATTGTCATCACTTTATTGCTTCATTGATCACCGGAGTTGCGCAGATAGGATTTTGATTTATTGGAAAATACATTACTTAGTAAAAATATAAAGAAAAACAAGTGAAAATAATGTAGCTTAAAAGCCATGAGATATAGCACTGCCTGAATATGCCATGATACAGTAATGGATCTAAAACCTGTGAAAGTACGTCACCCCTAAGTAACGGTTGTGGATTTATGCTTAATTATTTTTACGACAATATAGTCATAGCGAGCTGGAACTCAGGGGGGGGGGGGGGGGGGAAGTTATATTTGACCTGCTGGATACTTGGATTCCAATTGCTCATATTTCCTGAAATAACAAAAATAACAGGACAACGTGGTGCAGACACAGAAATACAGATGATTTAATATGAAGTGGAGAAAAGGTCATTATGACTGCTACATGATGTTATTCTAACCCAGTCACTGTCTTCAGATAGAGATGGAATACAGCTTTTCCCATAGAAAGCAGGAAGGGTGAGGATGCTGCATACAGAGCATTTTCTGTGTGTATAGTGTTGCTATTCTGCCTTTTCAAGGTAGCCAAGACAACAGACCTGTCATCTATCATCCAGTCCTTCTATAATAATAATGAAATGACTCTGCCGACCAGGTCACAGTCCATACAGTAAAGCTGACAGTGAGTTATATTTAACAGAAAATATTAGCCTGCTGTGTGGACTCCAGTGACCAGTACGCAAAAATAATTCAAATATTATTTAAACCAGGCAGCTAGTAGTTATGCTTTTCTAAAATTACCCTTTTAAAGGACAACTGCAGCCATAACAACTTATCCCCTATCCACAGGATAGGGGACAAGTGTTTGATCGCAGGGGGTCTGACCGCTGGGACCCCCTGCGATCTCCTAAACTGGCCCGATATTGCTGCTCTCTGAAAGTGGCTAATGCGCGTAGCGTCAAACTCAGTGAGGTCGACGGTATGCCCCCTACCCATACAACTCTATGGGAGAGGCAGGGATGCAGAACTACATGGAGGAGGCGTGTCGGTTGCAGTGCCATGCTGCGTCTGACACGCCTCCTGCATGGGAGAGCTGCGGCAGAGCCGTGGCACCGTGCAGGGGATTGCGGGGGGCCCCAGCATTCGGACCCCCCGCAATCAGACACTTATCCCCTATCCTGTGGATAGGGGATAAGTTGTTATGGCTGCATATTTCCTTTAAGAAAAAAACAGATAATAAGCAGGGGTCCCTAGTCACGCCATCCTCTGGAGTACTCCTCACAGCTGACAGGATTTACCAGTGAGTCCTTTACATCCCAGCATGGTCAAGATTTGTACAATAGGTGTACAATTCCTAAACTACACTGCTCACAAAAATAAAGGGAACACTAAGATAACACATCCTAGATCTGAATGAATGAACTAATCGTATGAAATACTTTCGTCTTTACATAGTTGAATGTGCTGGCAACAAAATCACACAAAAATTATCAATGGAAATCAAATTTATCAACCCATGGAGGTCTGGATATGGAGTCACACTCAAAATCAAAGTGGAAAACCACACTACAGGCTTATCCAACTTTATGTAATGTCCTTAAAACAAGTCACAATTAGTGTTGCTCGTGAATATTCGCAATTCGAATTTTATTTGCGAATATCGCATATTCGCGAATTCGCGAATATTCGCGAATATAGCGCTATATATTCGTAATTACGAATATTCGTATTTTTTTTATTTTTATTTTTTTTCACAGTACACATCAGAGTGATCACCCCTCTCTGCTTCCAGCTTATGTGGTGTAAGAAGGCTCTAATACTACTGTGTGAGACCGGTGTGCGAATTTTCGCAAATGCGAAAATTTGCATATGCTAATTTTCGCATACGCGACTTTTTGCTTATGCTAATTTGTGTATATGCAAATTTTCGCATATGTTAATTTTCACACACGCGAATATTCGCATATGCGAAAATAAAACGAGAATATTACGAATATGACGAATATTCGCGAATATGACGAATATTCGTCCATATATTCGCGAATATTCGCGAATTCGAATATGGCCTATGCCGCTCAACACTAGTCACAATGAGGCTCAGTAGTGTGTGTGGCCTCCACATGCCCGTATGACCTCCCTACAACACCTGGGTATGCTCCTGATGAGGTGGCGGATGGTCTCCTGAGGGATGTCCTCCCAGACCTGGACTAAAGCATCCGCCAACTCCTGGACAGTCTGTGGAGCAATGTGGATTTGGTGGATGAAGACAGACATGATGTCCCAGATGTGCTCAATCGGATTCATGGGAACGGGCGGGCCAGTCCATAGCATCAATGAATTCCTCTTGTAGGAACTGCTGACACAATTTCAGTTTTCAGTTTGGCAGCCAGACATACGTATTAGTATGTTACTGTCTTCACCGCTAATAGGCAAAACAGTGGCCATGATCAGACACAATGATAAAAATAATTAAAAAACAGTAATATTTTAGCATGTCAAATAATGTTATATAATAGTTACATGATTTAGTTATGCCTCCTGCAGATTTAATGCACATATTTTTTTTCATGCAGATCTGCAACAAACACACAGGAAAAAACTGCACATGTGGATTTTGGCGCAGATTCAAGGTGGATCTTACCCCTATGCACAGAAAATTTTGAAATCAATCACAAATCCACACTATAGTAAGCGTGCTGCCACTGAAAATCAGGTTAAAATGCTGATAAAATTTATGTTTTTTTGGATCATACACTGCTCAAAAAAATAAAGGGAACACTTAAACAACACAGTGTAACTCCAAGTCAATCACACTTCTGTGCAGCACTGATTGACAATCAATTTCACATGCTGTTGTGCAAATGGAACAGACAACAGGTGGAAATTATAGGCAATTAGCAAAACACCCCCAATAAAGGAGTGGTTCTGCAAGTGGTGACCACAGACCACTTCTTAGTTTCCTGGCTGATATTTTGGTCACTTTTGAATGCTGGTGGTGCTTTCACTCTAGTGGTAGCATGAGACGGAGTCTACAACCCTCACAAGTGGCACAGGTGTAGTGCAGCTCATCCAGGATGGCACATCAATGCGAGCTGTGGCAAGAAGGTTTGCTGTGTCTGTCAGCGTAGTGTCCAGAGCATGGAGGCGCTACCAGGAGACAGGCTAGTACATCAGGAGATGTGGAGGAGGCCGTAGGAGGGCAACAACCCAGCATCAGGACTGCTACCTCCACCTTTGTGCAAGAAGGAGCACTGCCAGAACCCTCCAAAATGACCTCCAGCAGGCCACAAATGTGCATGTGTCCACTCAAACGGTCAGAAACAGACTCCATGAGGGTGGTATGAGGGTCCGACGTCCACAGGTGGGGGTTGTGCTTACAGCCCAACACCGTGCAGGACCTTTGGCATTTGCCAGAGAACACCGAAATTGGCAAATTCGCCACTGGCACCCTGTGCTCTTCACAGATGAAAGCAGATTAACACTGAGCACATGTGACAGACGTGACAGAGTCTAGAGACGCAGTGGAGAACGTTCTGCTGCCTGCAACATCCTCCAGCATGACCGGTTTGGCGGTGGGTCAGTAATGGTGTGGGGTGGCATTTCTTTGGGGGGCTGCACAACCCTCCATATGCTTGCCAAAGGTAGCCTGACTGCCATTAGGTACCGAGATGAGATCCTCAGACCCCTTGTGAGACCATATGCTGGTGCGGTTGGCCCTGGGTTCCTACTAATGCAATACAATGCTAGACTTCATGTGGCTGGAGTGTTTCAGCAGTTCCTGCAAGAGGAAGGCATTGATGCTATGGACTGGCCCACCCATTTCCCAGACATAAATCATGTCTCGCTCCATCCACCAACGCCACGTTGCACCACAGACTGTCCAGAATATGGAGGATGCTTTAGTCCAGGTCTGGGAGGACATCCCTCAGGAGACAATCCGCCACCTCATCAGGAGTATGCCCAGGCGTTGTAGGGAGGTCATATGGGTACATGGAGGCCACACACACTACTGAACCTCATTGTGACTTGTTTTAAGGACATTACATAAAGTTGGATCAGCCTGTAGTGTGGTTTTCCACTTTTTTTGAGTGTGACTCCATATCCAGACCTCCATGGGTTGATAAATTTGATTTCCATTGATAATTTGTGTGTGATTTTGTTGTCAGCACATTCAACTATGTTAAGACAAAAGTATTTCATACAATTTGTTCATTTATTAAGATCTAGGATGAGTTATCTTAGTGTTCCCTTTATATTTTTGAGCAGTGTATAATATTTTCCTAAGGAAAAGGATAGGTGGGTGTAAATCAAGCAACTCTCACTTTGGACATTGTTCTTTTTGTGAAGACTAGTCTGTCACTTTCAATTGTTGTTTTGCAGAGGTACTACCAGGGGATATTGTTGTGCTCTGACTATTCACATTTATTATTGTTTGATGTTATGCTGCACTCTTTATGTGTTTTGCTTAGTTTTATTTATAAGTGCTGTAAGGAGGTGGATTGTAGAACCTAGTGGCACTGCCATGTTGGATTGTGGTGGCTGGCAACAGAGCTGAAGGTCTCTTGAGCTAACTGAAAGTCGTCTAAGGATATAGAGGTACAGGCATAAGCTGCGCTTAAGACATGTGTGGCATGAGCCCAATGCTATCATGCAGAGGGTCAAGGGCCCTGCAAAGTGGTAAAAAGGCAGTACACTTGACCCCAAGGGGAGTGTGTGAGAAGACAGGCTTGGAATGGGCAGAGTTAGTGTTTTTGGTCCATAGGCATAGTAGGCCTGGGTCTCTGTATTAGAACTTGCTCTGCAGCAGAGACAGGGGAAATGGATGCTTAGGGTAAGCTCACAAGTGCATAATGTGCAGTTCTGTGCCTCTGCTTTCTCTGAGCCACGGTCAGCCTGGGGAAGGCCTGCCTGAAGCTTTAGGGCCTGCAGAGAAAGAAGTGAGAAACACCCTTGTGAAGTGCCATAGCTTTCACTGAGCCACAAGCGGTACAAAGGCTTGACAAGGGCTACTGCTGCCGAAACGTTGCATTTGTTTGTGGGTAAATAAAAGACTCCAGATTTTACACAAGATCCTGAACCTGCTTGGTGCTGTGATTTTTGGACTTTGCTGTTTATATAACATATATCTTTTATTTCCTAAGGTGGATCTGTTAGCAGGAAAACATTGATGTAAATAAGCTCATGACTCAGAATTGCAGGCATACATTTCATATGTCAATAGTCCTCTGCAGTGCTGAGATTTTGTGATTTTGTGTCAGCCTTTGTGTTTTTATGCAAATGCAACCCATGGAACACTATAAAAAAAAAAACAAAATGCTGTGTATGAATCCAGTCTACAATGTTCACCATCAATCACTGTTTTGCCTACCACGATATTGTTGACATGTTGGGATCCATTGATGTCATTTATAACACCCTCTGTCCCAGCCCCATTATCATTGGCTCTAACAGAGCTGGACCTCTGTGGTAGTGTTGCTCGCGAATATTCGCAATTCGAATTTTATTCGCGAATATCGCATATTCGCGAATTCGCGAATATTTGCGAATATAGCGCTATATATTCGTAATTACGAATATTCGTGTATTTTTTTTTTTTCATTTTTTTTTTTTTCACAGTACACATCACAGTGATCATCCCTCTCTGCTTCCAGCTTGTGTGGTGTAAAGAAGGCTGTAATACTACTGTGTGAGACCGGTGCGCGAATTTTCGCATATGCGAAAATTTGTGTATGCTAATGTTCGCATATGCGAACTTTCGCCTATGACAATTTTTGTATATGCAAATTTTCGCACACGCGAAAATTCGCGTGTGCGAAAATAAAACGAGAATATTACGAATATTCGCGAATATTCGCGAATATGACGAATATTCGTCCACATATTCGCGAATATTCGCGAATTCGAATATGGCCTATGCTGCTCAACACTACTCTGTGGTGGTGATGTAAAGGAGGCCAAAGAATGTGACAATTTTACAGTTCAGCTGTGTTCACACATAGTTCTTTTTTTGCCTGCATTTCAAATCACAAAACGGGGTGAATATGCATATGCCATACATGTGTCAACAGCCTAGCACAGCAATATAGGAGAGGAAAGGTCTCTCTGGTTTCCATAGTATCTTTATAGACACACTAGCTGAGTACCCGGTATTTCCTTCCTAATCGTTGTTGGGGAGGAAGCTTTTGACTTTATATCCCGTCCTCATATACTGTTGTCATATCCCAACCCCATATCCCGACCTCCTATCCCGATCTCCTATCCTGACCTCCTATCCCGACCTATCCCGTCCTCCTATCCCGTCCTCCTATCTCGACCTCCTATCCCGACCTCCTATCCCGACCTCCTATCCCGTCCTCCTATCTTGATCTCCTATCCTGACCTATCCCGTCCTCCTATCCCATCCTCCTATCCTGACCTCCTATCCCGACCTCCTATCTCGACCTCCTATCCCGACCTACTATCCCAACCCCATATCCCGACCTCCTATCCCGACCTCCTATCCTGACCTATCCCGTCCTCCTATCCCATCCTCCTATCCCAACCTCCTATCCCGTCCTCCTATCTCGACCTCCTATCCCAACCTCCTATCCTGTTCTCCTATCTCGACCTCCTATCTCGGACTCCTATCTCGTCTTCATATCCAGTCCTCCTATCCCGTCCTCCTATTGCGACCTCCTATCTCGACCTCCTATCCTGACCTCCTATCCCAACCTCCTATCCCGTTCTCCTATCTCGACCTCCTATCTCGACCTCCTATCCCGTCCTCCTTTCCCGTCCTCCTATCCCGACCTCCTATCCCGACCTCCTATCCCGTCCTCATATCCCATCCTCCTATCCAGTCCTCCTATCGCGATCTCCTATCTCGACCTCCTATCCTGACCTCCTATCCCGACCTCCTATCCCGTCCTCCTTTCCTGTCCTCCTTTCCCGTTCTTTCTCGACCTCCTATCTCGACCTCCTATCCCGACCTCCTATCCCGTCCTCATATCCTTTTTTCCTATCTCGACCTCCTATCTTGACCTCCTATCCCGACCTCATATCCCGACCCGTAATATGTGTACCAGGTATTGAAATATCTCCAGCCGTACAGACGTTATGTGGGAACATACATTTCCCATTGATTTGCATGGGATTTTAAACAAAAAACCCGACACTCACAAATGTGGGTAGTTAAGGGTGAAATTAACTATCCTATACTGTTACGCCGAGCGCTCCGGGTCCCCGCTCCTCCCCGGAGCGCTCGCTTCACTCTCCCCGCTGCAGCGCCCCGGTCACATCCTCTGACCCGGGGCGCTGCGATCCCGCTGCGAGCCGGGATGCGATTCGCGATGCGGGTAGCGCCCGCTCGCGATGCGCACCCCGGCTCCCGTACCTGACTCGCTCTCCGTCTGTCCTGTCCCGGCGCGCGCGGCCCCGCTCCCTAGGGCGCGCGCGCGCCGGGTCTCTGCGATTTAAAGGGCCACTGCGCCGCTGATTGGCGCAGTGGTTCCAATTAGTGTGTTCACCTGTGCACTTCCTATATCACCTCACTTCCCCTGCACTCCCTTGCCGGATCTTGTTGCCATTGTGCCAGTGAAAGCGTTCCTTGTGTGTTCCTAGCCTGTGTTTCCAGACCTGCCGTTGCCCCTGACTACGATCCTTGCTGCCTGCCCCGACCTTCTGCTACGTCCGACCTTGCTTCTGCCTACTCCCTTGTACCGCGCCTATCTTCAGCAGCCAGAGAGGTGAGCCGTTGCTAGTGGATACGACCTGGTCACTACCGCCGCAGCAAGACCATCCCGCTTTGCGGCGGGCTCTGGTGAAAACCAGTAGTGGCTTAGAACCGGTCCACTAGCACGGTCCACGCCAATCCCTCTCTGGCACAGAGGATCCACTACCTGCCAGCCGGCATCGTGACAGTAGATCCGGCCATGGATCCCGCTGAAGTTCCTCTGCCAGTTGTCGCTGACCTCACCACGGTGGTCGCCCAGCAGTCACAACAGATAGCGCAACAAGGCCAACAGCTGTCTCAACTGACCGTTATGCTACAACAGTTACTACCACAGCTTCAGCAGTCATCTCCTCCGCCAGCTCCTGCACCTCCTCCGCAGCGAGTGGCCGCTCCTGGGCTACGCCTATCCTTGCCGGATAAATTTGATGGGGACTCTAAGTTTTGCCGTGGTTTTCTTTCCCAATGTTCCCTGCATCTGGAGATGATGTCGGACCTGTTTCCCACTGAAAGGTCTAAGGTGGCTTTCGTAGTCAGCCTTCTGTCCGGAAAAGCCCTGTCATGGGCCACACCGCTCTGGGACCGCAATGACCCCGTCACTGCCTCTGTACACTCCTTCTTCTCGGAAATCCGAAGTGTCTTTGAGGAACCTGCCCGAGCCTCTTCTGCTGAGACTGCCCTGTTGAACCTGGTCCAGGGTAATTCTTCCGTTGGCGAGTATGCCGTACAATTCCGTACTCTTGCTTCAGAATTGTCCTGGAATAATGAGGCCCTCTGCGCGACCTTCAAAAAAGGCCTATCCAGCAACATTAAAGATGTTCTGGCCGCACGAGAAATTCCTGCTAATCTACATGAACTTATTCACCTAGCCACTCGCATTGACATGCGTTTTTCCGAAAGGCGTCAGGAATTCCGCCAAGATATGGACTCTGTTCGCACGAGGCGTTTCTTCTCCTCGGCTCCTCTCTCCTCTGGTCCCCTGCAATCTGTTCCTGTGCCTTCCGCCGTGGAGGCTATGCAGGTCGACCGGTCTCGCCTGACACCTCAAGAGAGGACACGACGCCGTATGGAGAACCTCTGCCTGTACTGTGCTAGTACCGAACACTTCCTGAGGGATTGTCCTATCCGTCCTCCCCGCCTGGAAAGACGTACGCTGACTCCGCACAAAGGTGAGACAGTCCTCGATGTCTACTCTGCTTCTCCACGTCTTACTGTGCCTGTGCGGATGTCTGCCTCTGCCTTCTCCTTCTCTACTGTGGCCTTCTTGGACTCTGGATCTGCAGGAAATTTTATTTTGGCCTCTCTCGTCAACAGGTTCAACATCCCGGTGACCAGTCTCGCCAGACCCCTCTACATCAATTGTGTAAATAATGAAAGATTGGACTGTACCATACGTTTCCGCACGGAGCCCCTTCTTATGAGCATCGGATCTCATCACGAGAGGATTGAACTTTTGGTCCTCCCCAATTGCACCTCGGAAATTCTCCTTGGACTTCCCTGGCTTCAACTTCATTCCCCAACCCTGGATTGGTCCACTGGGGAGATCAAGAGTTGGGGGTCCTCTTGTTCCAAGAACTGTCTAAAACCGGTTCCCAGTAACCCTTGCCGTAACTCTGTGGTTCCTCCAGTAACCGGTCTTCCTAAGGCCTATATGGACTTCGCGGATGTTTTCTGCAAAAAACAAGCTGAGACTCTACCTCCTCACAGGCCTTATGATTGTCCTATCGACCTCCTCCCGGGCACTACTCCACCCCGGGGCAGAATTTATCCTCTCTCTGCCCCAGAGACTCTTGCCATGTCTGAATACATCCAGGAGAATCTAAAAAAGGGCTTTATCCGTAAATCCTCCTCTCCTGCCGGAGCCGGATTTTTCTTTGTGTCCAAAAAAGATGGCTCCCTACGTCCTTGCATTGACTACCGCGGTCTTAATAAAATCACGGTTAAGAACCGCTACCCCTTACCCCTCATCTCTGAACTCTTTGATCGCCTCCAAGGTGCCCACATCTTTACTAAATTGGACTTAAGAGGCGCCTATAACCTCATCCGCATCAGAGAGGGGGATGAGTGGAAAACGGCATTTAACACCAGAGATGGACACTTTGAGTATCTGGTCATGCCCTTTGGCCTGTGCAACGCCCCTGCCGTCTTCCAAGACTTTGTCAATGAAATTTTTCGTGATCTGCTATACTCCTGTGTTGTTGTATATCTGGACGATATCCTAATTTTTTCTGCCAATCTAGAAGAACACCGCCAGCATGTCCGTATGGTTCTTCAGAGACTTCGTGACAATCAACTCTATGCCAAAATTGAGAAATGTCTGTTTGAATGCCAATCTCTTCCTTTTCTAGGATATTTGGTCTCTGGCCAGGGACTACAGATGGATCCAGACAAACTCTCTGCCGTCTTAGATTGGCCACGCCCCTCCGGACTCCGTGCTATCCAACGCTTTTTGGGGTTCGCCAATTATTACAGGCAATTTATTCCACATTTTTCTACCATTGTGGCTCCTATCGTGGCCTTAACCAAAAAAAATGCTGATCCCAAGTCCTGGCCTCCTCAAGCAGAAGACGCCTTTAAACGACTCAAGTCTGCCTTTTCTTCAGCTCCCGTCCTCTCTAGACCTGACCCTTCCAAACCCTTCCTATTGGAGGTTGATGCCTCCTCAGTGGGAGCTGGAGCTGTTCTTCTACAAAAAAATTCTTCCGGGCATGCTGTCACTTGTGGTTTTTTCTCTAGGACCTTCTCTCCAGCGGAGAGGAACTACTCCATCGGGGATCGAGAGCTTCTAGCCATTAAATTAGCACTTGAGGAATGGAGGCATCTGCTGGAGGGATCAAGTTTTCCTGTTATTATCTACACCGACCACAAGAACCTCTCCTACCTCCAGTCTGCCCAACGGCTGAATCCTCGCCAGGCCCGGTGGTCTCTGTTCTTTGCCCGATTTAATTTTGAGATTCACTTTCGTCCTGCCGATAAGAACATTAGGGCCGATGCTCTCTCTCGTTCCTCGGATGCCTCAGAAGTTGAACTCTCTCCGCAACACATCATTCCTCCTGACTGCCTGATCTCCACTTCTCCTGCCTCCATCAGGCAGACTCCTCCTGGAAAGACCTTTGTTTCTCCACGCCAACGCCTCGGAATCCTCAAATGGGGTCACTCCTCCCATCTCGCAGGTCATGCGGGCATCAAGAAATCTGTGCAACTCATCTCCCGCTTCTATTGGTGGCCTACTCTGGAGACGGATGTTGTGGACTTTGTGCGAGCCTGCACTATCTGTGCCCGGGATAAGACTCCTCGCCAGAAGCCCGCTGGTTTTCTTCATCCTCTGCCTGTCCCCGAACAGCCTTGGTCTCTGATTGGTATGGATTTTATTACTGATTTACCCCCTTCCCGTGGCAACACTGTTATTTGGGTGGTCGTTGATCGATTCTCCAAAATGGCACATTTCATCCCTCTTCCCGGTCTTCCTTCTGCGCCTCAGTTGGCTAAACAATTTTTTGTACACATTTTTCGTCTTCACGGGTTGCCTACGCAGATTGTCTCGGATAGAGGTGTCCAATTCGTGTCTAAATTCTGGAGGGCTCTCTGTAAACAACTCAAGATTAAATTAAATTTTTCTTCTGCATATCATCCCCAGTCCAATGGACAAGTAGAAAGAATTAACCAGATCTTGGGTGATTATTTGCGACATTTTGTTTCCTCCCGCCAGGATGACTGGGCAGATCTCCTCCCATGGGCCGAATTCTCGTATAACTTTAGGGTCTCTGAATCTTCCTCCAAATCCCCATTTTTCGTGGTGTACGGCCGTCACCCTCTTCCCCCCCTCCCTACTCCCTTGCCCTCTGGTCTGCCCGCTGTGGATGAAATTTCTCGTGACCTTTCCATCATATGGAGAGAGACCCAAAATTCTCTCTTACAGGCTTCATCTCGCATGAAGAAGTTCGCGGATAAGAAAAGAAGAGCTCCTCCCGTTTTTTCCCCTGGAGACAAGGTATGGCTCTCCGCTAAATATGTCCGCTTCCGTGTCCCTAGCTACAAGTTGGGACCACGTTATCTTGGTCCTTTCAAAATTTTGTGTCAAATTAATCCAGTCTCTTATAAACTTCTTCTTCCTCCTTCTCTTCGTATCCCTAATGCCTTTCACGTCTCTCTTCTCAAACCACTCATCCTCAACCGTTTTTCTCCCAAATCTGTTCCTCCCACTCCTGTTTCCGGCTCCTCGGACATCTTCTCTGTCAAAGAAATTTTAGCTTCCAAAAAGGTCAGAGGGAAAACTTTTTTTTTAGTGGACTGGGAGGGTTGTGGTCCTGAAGAGAGATCCTGGGAACCTGAGGACAACATCCTAGACAAAAGTCTGCTCCTCAGGTTCTCAGGCTCTAAGAAGAGGGGGAGACCCAAGGGGGGGGGTACTGTTACGCCGAGCGCTCCGGGTCCCCGCTCCTCCCCGGAGCGCTCGCTTCACTCTCCCCGCTGCAGCGCCCCGGTCACATCCTCTGACCCGGGGCGCTGCGATCCCGCTGCGAGCCGGGATGCGATTCGCGATGCGGGTAGCGCCCGCTCGCGATGCGCACCCCGGCTCCCGTACCTGACTCGCTCTCCGTCTGTCCTGTCCCGGCGCGCGCGGCCCCGCTCCCTAGGGCGCGCGCGCGCCGGGTCTCTGCGATTTAAAGGGCCACTGCGCCGCTGATTGGCGCAGTGGTTCCAATTAGTGTGTTCACCTGTGCACTTCCTATATCACCTCACTTCCCCTGCACTCCCTTGCCGGATCTTGTTGCCATTGTGCCAGTGAAAGCGTTCCTTGTGTGTTCCTAGCCTGTGTTTCCAGACCTTCTGCCGTTGCCCCTGACTACGATCCTTGCTGCCTGCCCCGACCTTCTGCTACGTCCGACCTTGCTTCTGCCTACTCCCTTGTACCGCGCCTATCTTCAGCAGCCAGAGAGGTGAGCCGTTGCTAGTGGATACGACCTGGTCACTACCGCCGCAGCAAGACCATCCCGCTTTGCGGCGGGCTCTGGTGAAAACCAGTAGTGGCTTAGAACCGGTCCACTAGCACGGTCCACGCCAATCCCTCTCTGGCACAGAGGATCCACTACCTGCCAGCCGGCATCGTGACATATACTTTAAGCGGACATATAAGTAACATGTGACCAAGTATTATCGAAATATCTCCAGCCATTTGGAAGTTATGCAGTAACATATATTTCCCATAGACTTGTATGGGACTTTAAACAAAAACCCTGACCCTGGCAAATGGGGGTGAGTAAGGGTTAAATTACCTATCCTATGTTTGTTGTTGACATATAAGTAACATGTGGCCAAGTTTCATGTTAATATCTTTAGCCGTTTGGACGTGATTGTGGAACATACACACACACACACATACATACACACACACACATTGGGGGAGATTTCTCAAAACCTGTGTAGAGGAAAAGTTGACCAGTTGCCCATAGCAACCAATCAGAACGCTTCTTTCATTTTTCACAGGCCTCTTTTAAAATGAAAGAAGTGATCTGATTGGTTGCTATGGGCAACTGCACCAATCGTCCCCTGCACAGGTTTTGATAAATTTCCCCCATTGAGTTTTATATATATATATATATATATATATATATATATATATAGATAGATAGATAGATATTTTGTATATCTCCTGGCATTTCACTATGTTCTGCATGTGTAGGGTCATAGTAGATATTATTGTGGGATTTTTTTTTTTGCAGTCAACATGGGAATGATGAACTTAACGTTCCCATTCTAACTTCCCCTAAATGCTTCTCTCCCCTCTGATTATCTTCCCCAATGGCTATATATCATGTATGTTTATGGAACATACAATAATTCATATCAGGACAAGTCACGCATATTTCTCATTAAACTTGCTCCTGTACAGTAAAAGTTTATGACAGTCCATCAATTACAGCCACATTGTGCCTCTCCCTAATTCTTATCTATCTGCACAAGCTCCAGCCTATTAACAATGTTAAAGGAGCCTGTCAGCAGATTTATGCTGCCTGAACCACACGCAGCATCAAATCCTGACAGGCTCCCTCATCCCTGACTACTAGGTTTTAATCGGAAATGCCTACCCAGTGCCCCCCACTCCCACCCCCTGTCTGACTCAACTTGATCGATGGGTCTCCCTTCATGACCACTACTGTTACAGGGACAGAATAACACCTCTATACGGTTACTAAAGAGAATACACTATACACAGACATAAAATACACCCATACAGTGACCATATAGTGGTAGGTAAGAGCTGTACACAAAGTTGCCAACCACTTTAATAAGGGCACAGGGCTTAGCATTGGCAATGTTTGGAAGCCTCATAGAGAATGAATGGAGCTGTGCACATGTATTCCAGGGGACATTTCACCTCTTTTCTCGTAAACGGTGGGGGTCTGACTGCTAGGTAAGTGGTAACCCCCTTAAAATATGAAGCCTACAACCGAAGAGCTATGGCCAATGACTGTGATTGGCCCCATAGTAAGTTTACAAGTCCTTCAAGGGGTACTCCGCCCCTAGACATCTTATCCCCTATGCAAAGGATAGGGGATAAGATGTCAGATCGCCGGGGTCCCGCTGCTGGGGACCCTTGGGTATACCATGCACCACCCACCTGTAGCGGCTTCCTGAACCGCTGGAGGTCCTCAGGCTGAGTCCATCTCGACCACCGGGGAGGAAGATCGTCACGTCATGACTCCACCCCGGTTTGACATCACACCCCGCCTCTCAATGCAAGTCTATGGGAGGGGGCGTGACGCCCCCTCCCATAGACTTGCATTGAGGGGCGGGTGTGACGTCACACGGGGACGGAGTCGTGACGTCACGATCTTTCATCGCGGTGGTCAAGATGGACTCCGCCTGAGGACCTCCAGCTACAGGTGGTCGAGATGGACTCAGCCTGAGGACCTCCGCTACAGGTGGGTGGTGCATGGTAGATCCAGGGGGTCCCCAGCAGCGGGACCCCTGCGATCTGACATCTTATCCCCTATCCTTTGGATAGGGGATAAGATGCCTAGGGGTGGAGGACCCCTTTAAACTGCTAATCATCTTGACCCCTTACCAATGAAAACTTTTGACATGTCATTATGAGATGTTAAAAGTTTTATTAAATGTTTGGCTTTAAAATTCATGATAATGATAACGTGGCTAATGTGGCCACGTTACTTTGAATATTAGCACAATGTTGCGCTATTTACTTTTTTTTTTTTACTTTCCCCTCATGCTGGTTTATTACTGTTATACTGGGTATATTTTGATGTCTTCTTGTGACTTCTATGTAAGTTGTTACAGCAGATTGTGCGTGTGTAATTTGACTATTTGAATCACCCTCATGTATAAAGGGCAGAAGAATTTCTGTTTACTTTTGTATATGTGTAAATGCATACGTTACCGACTGGAATGTTGCTGGGCAGTGTGAGTTACGTCTGTCCTGTGCTTTTATTTCCGTAATGGAAGAGTTTCCGTCACTATTTTTATCTTTTGTTATTGTTGTTGGGAATTTTCTATAAAGTATTTTTTCTTACTCACGCTTCATATTTCTATTGCCATGAACATGTTTACATTACATTGTTCTACTTTGTATATTCTCTAACCTTTTACTAAAATGCTAAAAAAAATAAAGCATACCTGTCATATCACAGAAAAATACCTCAGTTCTGTGGCATACCCATTTTGACATCCACTGCTCAGGAAGGGGCATGTCCTGGGCAAACACTGAGCATGCCCTCAATCACCATGCATATACTTCCTTCCTGAGTCTGCTGTGCTGTGCTGGGTCTCTTCATTCAATCACTGTAGGCTGCTCTATAACCCCACCTCTCTTTTTTCAGGCAGTTCGCCTATAGATGGCGTGATGGACAATTTCCAATGTCGTGTTATGATGAGTTTGGCAGAGACAAGGATTTTGCAGACGAGGAATCTAAGGGTTGGTGGGAAGTGCTGAATGCCTATTAGTAAGAGGGCTAGAGCGGGGGTCAGGGGAGTTGTAGAGCCTGAAATAGTGTGTATCATAAATTCTACCTCCTTCCAGAATGTGGTAAGTAAAGGAAACTCCCAGAGGGTGTGTAAGAGGGTACCACAAAACCCATACGACCTCCAGCACAAGGGTGAGGTGTCAGTGTATATATAATGTAGCCTATCCGGCGTCAGATACCAACGGAGTCTTGTCTTTAGAGCCACCTCCAAATGAAAGACACAGGGAAGGGCTCTCCTAATACATCTGAAGGACCT
Organism: Hyla sarda; assembly: GCF_029499605.1. NCBI lineage: Eukaryota > Metazoa > Chordata > Amphibia > Anura > Hylidae > Hyla > Hyla sarda. Next base: position 103,354,638 of record NC_079198.1, on the reverse strand, counting down.
CCTCCAGTCCTCATCGGTAATGGCCATACCCAAGTCCGCGGACCATTTCCTAAACGGGGCGCAGGCAGATAAGGGGGTGGGGGGGGGGGTTCAAGGTGTCATAAAATGTTTTTAAGCTCTTCTGTCTCATTCCTAACATTTGATATATCACTGGATAGGACCAATCAGTCATATGACCAATCAGTGGATGATTTCTCTTGGAGAAAATACCTGACTTGTAGAAACTTAAAGAAGTCCTTAGCGGGCAAGCTGTAGGCCCTCGGTAGGTCCTCAAAGGAATGTAGGGATCCTCTGCAATATAACAGGGAAAGAGTGCTAAGCCCTTGGGAGGCCCAATAGGAAACATCTATCCCCCGTATCGCAAGGCGAAGTATAGAGAGGGGGGTAGATTTCGGCCAGTGTCTCTGAGGGGATACCGTTGCTGAATGTAGAGATGCCCAGTAACGTAAGCCCGCTAACATTACTGGAGATAGAGTCGGGGGATAGGGGATACGCCAGGTATGTAGGAAAAGTAAAGCCTGAGTGTCTATAGGCCTGCTCCAGTGATTTTCTATGTGTAGCCAGGGAGCAAGTGTAACAGTGGACCAGTAGGCGCGTGTTTGAGCCGCTAGAGTAGCAGTGTAGTAGCTGTGAATATCGGGAAGGCCTAGGCCTCCATGATCCCTGTGTTGCGCCATAAGGCGAAAAGCAACTCAAGGTTTTCTGTTGTTCCAGACATATGAGGAAAGAACTCATTGTACCTTGGTGAAAAAGTGTTGGGGAATGGATATGGGGAGGTTTCTAAATAGATACAGCAGCCTGGGTAGCAACAGCATCTTAAAGGAGGCTATCCTGCCTAACCATGACACCTCAATTTTGCCCATTCTATCCAGGTCCAATTTGCATGAATGAAGGAATGGAGCATAATTACAGGCATAGAGGTCAGAGAATCGAGGGGTGAGTTTAAGTCCTAAGTAGGACACATAATCAGTCCGCCAGTCAAAGGGGCAGTTTGCAATCGTAGTGTAGTTTCAGGAGACAAATGAATGGGTAGAACCTGGGATTTAGACATGTTAAGTTTGTAAAAAGAAATTTTACTAAAATTTTCAATAACGGAGATGGAACCCGCCAGGGAACCCTTTGGGTTGGTGAGGGTTTAAATGATATTGTCTGCGTAAAGCGATATGAGGTGGGAACGGGAACCGATTTCCACGCCAGTGATAATAGGTGAATTTTTCAGCATAAAAGCCAGGGGCTCCATGCAAAGAATGAATATGAGGGGGGGAGAGTGGGCACCCCTGGCAAGTTTGGGATTACAAAATCAGTGGACAATGTACCATTTACAAACACCTTTGCATGTGGAGCAGAGTATAATGCTTTGATCGCCTGTCAGATAGGACCATTCAAGCCCTGGAGCACCGAGAAGGCATGTCCCCAATGAATGCGATCAAACGCCCTCTCGGCGTCCAGGGCCAAAAATACAGAGGGGGTTCCTCTAGACTCTACATGGTGGAGGAGATTAAGCACCCTCCTTGTGTTCTCATAGGTCTGCCTACCCTGTACAAAGCCCACCTGATCAGCTGAAATAGGTCATTTTCAGACCTTCCCTCTAAGGGTAGGGTCACATGTATCGTATAAGCAGCGTATTTGACGCTGTGTATTTGATGCTGTCTATTTCTGTGCTAGCAAAGTCTATAGGAGTAATCATGAACCTGCTAGAACTGAAATATGCAGCATATACACTACATGTGGCCCTACCCTATTTGCAGTATGTATGTAAGACAGGTCTCAAGTACAAATATACACCTACATATCGATATACTCCTACACAATAGGTTACATAAAAAAGTAACACCTTGTAATAAAAAGATATCGATATACTAAGGACCTGTACCAATTAATAATCAAACATCGAGAAATGACATGTCCATTTATTAGACTAATAAAAAGTAGGTGATAAATAGGTGACTATGACCTACTTTTTAATAGTTTAATAAAAGTTATGTTTTCAGGACATGTCAGTTCTCGATGCTTGTACATAAAAAAGTACCAATGCCTATAACAGCACCACTATACTTTATTGATTTCAGTAAAATACATAAAAATATAATCTACACAAAATCTAGATAAAATCTAACACAGACGGCAATGGTGGGAAATGTAAATTATATAGTATACAATGGAACACTACTTTGTGTAATGATAGGGAAAAGTGCAAATAAACATAGGACTCCTAAATAAGACAATATATACTGTACCTAGAGACCTAGTGTAAAGCAGTACAATATTTTATCATCTCTAAGCCTATACCAGTATAAAATGCACATAGGCACATGCCAAGTGGCAATTAATTTAATATCTTACTTTATATCAGCAAAGTATCATATCATCACCATTACCAAAAGTGCTATGTGCGCACTTGGTGGGCCAAATAAAACCACAGCTGTGACTGTGTTTTCTACACTATCAATGCCTTTGAAATTGCGCAAAACTGGCCTTAAGTATATGCCCATTTGATGACAATTGGAGTAATTGCAAAGTGACCTTTAATGATACAGAAAAGACCCAATGTCTAAAATCCACACACCAAATGTATTGCTCATCAATCATCATCTGCACACATCTGAAAGCTTGTGATGTCCAGATGATGGCGGAGATATAAGTCTTTCAAAAACATTACATCGAGACATTTTTAAAGGGGTATTCCAGCCATAGACATCTTATTCCCTATCCAAAGGATAGGGGATAAGATGCTTGATCGCAGGGAGGCCTGCCGCTGGGACGCCCCATGATTTCCATGCAGCACCCACATTCTCTGCTGGGCTGCCGCTCCAGTCTCTGTGTTTCTGGGACTGGAGACATTATATAACGTCAAGCCCCCTCACTTCATGTCTATGGGAGGAGGCATGGCGGCCGCCACACCCCCTCCCATAGACATGAATGGAGGAGGCATGATGTGATGTCATAAGGGGGTGTGGCATGACCCCCACGTTTCCAGTCCCTGAAACACAGAGGTTTCCGAGACTAGAACAGCAGCCCGGCAGAGAATACTGGGTGCTGCGCGGAGATCACGGGGGCCCACCGATGGGACCCCGCCCCCCCCCCCCCTGCGTTCTCCATGCAGCCCCGGGAATTCTCTATTCCTTTGGATAGGGGATAAGATGTCTATGGCTGGAATACCCCTTTAAATCTAAATATATTTCAGAAACCTAAAAAACAATAAATGTGAGGTTTTTTTTCTGTCTGATTGGAAAACATTACATCAAGACAGTATTTTATAAATTGTATTACCTGTCATAAACTTAAGTAGAAATAAATTTTAAAATGGTCTGTCTGGTTTGGAATCATTGCATCAAAACAATTTTATATGTATTTTAATACAAAGAAAAAATAAAAATAAATATTTTTTTTAAATGAAGCCATTACATCAAGACAATATTTTGTTATTTTTTATTACATTTCATACATTCAATTAACACTAAGTTTAAAGTTCTTCTGTTTAATTTCAAAACTTTTCATCTAGACAATAAATACCATTAGCAATACATTTTCAGCTCTATTATCTGGCTAAATAGTTATTTCTTCTTGCATTTAAAGGCAGAATGAATTACATCTAAGGCTATCCTCACAAAGATATGTCTCTTATTTCCACATAACTGAGATCACGCATAATGGATATGAAACCGATGTTAACAGAAGTAAAATGTCAAACGTTTTAGTAAAACTTGCATATAAAATAATGGACAGTTAACATCCTTTATTAGCCATTAAAACATCAATTTATCTCCATTAATGTCCATTATTTTTTCACCAGTCATTCATTTTTTTCTGAGCATGCTCAGTAGCAATAACTGATGAAATAGTATAATGGAGTTACTTACGTCACCATGGACTTCAATGTTAAAGGGGTACACCAGTGCTTCATCATTCTGAACATTTTGCCCGAGGCTGTGATTGTGACATCACGACCACGCCCCCATGTGATGTCACACTACACCCCCTCCATTTATGTCTATAGGAGGGGGGGTGTCAACGACACGCCCCCTCCCATAGACATGAATGGAGGGGGCGTGATGTGATGTCATGAGGGGGCGTGGTTGTGATGTCACAACCACTGCCATAGGGACCTGGTGTTTGTTTAGAATGCCACGGGGCATGTAGAGATCCTGCCACGGGGTCCTGCTGCTGGGGCCCTCTGCATCAGAGATCTTATCCCCTATCCTTTGGATAGGGGAAAAGATGTCTAGCAGCGGAGTACCCCTTTAAATGACTATATCCGTTATTATGTCCTTTATTTATGACGAAGAAAAAACTTTGCGTGCCTTGTCTTTTCTTTGCTGCTGCTGCAAAAAAAGCTAATTTAACGCAACGGACAATAACGGACAAAGAGTACAGCTGAGAATGTAAAAAAATCCCATAGACTCGAATGTGATGTCCATGGGGATTGGCTGTCCGAGCATGCTGGGAGTTGCAGTTTTGCAATAGCTGGTGGCACACTGTCTGGAAAACAGTGTTCTCAGCTGTGTTGCACCATATCAAGTAAAACGCAAGAATAAACAAAAAATTAGGTGTCAATAGCTTTTAAATACTTTGCTATTGAGTAGAATACAGTAACCCCCCGACATGCGATGGCCCCGACATATGATCAAATCGACATACGATGGCCTCTCAGAGGCCATCGCAAGTCGATGTCAGCATCGATATACGATGCTTTTATATGTCGGGGCCATCGCGTTAACTCCTATCCGAACTGCTAAGCGCAAAATGCTTAAGCTGCTGTCAAATAGCAGTTTAAGCATCCCGGACAGGTTCACTTACCTATCCCCGCTGCTCCAGGTCCACTTCGCGATCCTCCGGCGTCTTCCGCATCTTCTTCGGGGTCCGGGCATCGCTTTCCGGCGTCGTTATTACGTCGCTGCACACGCCGTTCCGGGCATGCTGGGAGTTGTAGTTTTGCAACAACTGGAGGCACCCTGGGAAACACTGACTTTTAGTATTTAAATTAATTTTTACCTGGGAACCTCCAGTGCACTGTTCCAAATTGTTACGCACAGTAAATTACAAAACACTTTATACTGTAGGTTGTAAAGAACTGAAAATTGTCATTTGTTGTGTTTGCAGCATATTTACTGAAATCAAAAGCTATTTCAATCAAACTTGTAACAACATTTTTACTTTTTAAACATTTTAACAGGTCACGTTACATTTTAACATAAGTCCCCTTATGATATAGCAGCTTCACATGTCTGGCATCCATTGAACTTATGAGTTTTTGGACAGTTTCTGCTTGAATTTGTTTGCAAGATGTCAGAATAGCCTCCAGAGCTGCTGTTTGGATGTAAACTGCCTCCCAGCCTCATAGATCTTTTGTTGGAGGATGCTCCAAAGGTTCTCAATGGGATTGAGGTCAGGGGAGGATGGAGGCCACAACACGACTTTCTCTCCTTTTATCCCCATAGCAGCCATTGATGCAGAGGCATTCTTTGCAGCATGAGACGGAAAGCCTAGTTCTTCCTTCTGTACCAGGGAAGAAAGTGATCAGTCAGAAATTCCACATACTTTGCAGAGATCATCTTTACATCTTTGGGGACCCTAAAGGGGCCGACCTTTTCTCTTCCCATGATTCTGGCCCAAAACATGACTCCACTACCGCCTTGCTGACGTCGCAGCCTTGTTGGAACAGGGTGGCCATCCACCAACCATCCACTACTCCATCCATCTGCACCATCCAGGGTTGCTGTCATGGATTCTCTAACCTGTGTGGCAGATAACTCGGACCGTATTGGGGAGCGGAGTCTAAGGTGCCGCTGGTCTTCACCGGAGCCCGCCGCAAGGTAGGATGGGCTTGCTGCGGTGGGCGACACCCAGGTCTCTACCCCCGACACGGCTCGACAAGACAGGTGGCTGGGCAAGGTGAGGTACTGAAGAATAAGGCAGTAGCGTAGTCAAACGTAGCAGAAGGTCAAGGCAAGCGGCAAAGGTGCGAAGTCTAATAACGTAGCGGAAGGTCTGCATACACGGGTAAGGCTAACAGGCTATAGGGACGCTTAATCTCAGGCTAGGGGCACTGAAGATCCGGCAGGGAAGTGTGGGAGATGCATAGACTTATAGGATGGTCTCAGGTGTACACAATAATTATGGGCATACTGGCCCTTTAAATTTTTGAGCTCCGGCGCGTGCGCGCCCTAAGGGACGGGGACGTGCGTGCCGGAGCTGAGACACAGCAGAGGCAGCAGGGGAGAGAGGTGAGTAATGGGCTGGTATTCGCATGCGGGCGTGCCGCGTGATGCGAATCACAGCCCCGCTGGCAGCCAGGGACAAAGGCATAATGCGCTCGAGGCCGGTGCAGGGGGCCGGAGCGCGGGTCATGACATTTGCGCGGCACTCAACAGTGAACAGGACTGTTTGAAAATTAGTCTTCATGTATTGTGAGCATTAGTTTCTCTTTGTGAGCATTGGTTAGTGGTGGCCGAATTGAAATTTATGCACAGTTACAAGATTCTGGAGGGACTCCAGAGGCACCAGCAGCTTCAAATATCTGTTTGCTGCTATGTAATGGTATTTTAGCAGCTGCTCTCTTGATCCGATGCATGGATCTGGCAGAAATCTTCCTCAATGTCCCTTTATCTGCACAAACCCATCTGTGCCCTGAATCAGCCACAAATCTCTTAATAGTGTTATGATCACACTTAAGTTTTCGTGAAATATCTAATGTTTTCATACCTTGCCCAAGGCATTGAACTATTTCACTCTTTTTGGCAGCAGAGAGATCCTTTTTCTTCACCCCTATTTCTTGAAAACGGTGCTCTGCTTAAATAATGTGAAACACCGACTTTAGTAGTTTTCCCTTAAATTGGGCTCACCTGGCAATCTAATTATCACAGGTGTCCGAGATTGTTTTCAGTGATCAAAAGAGCCCAGAGACACAATGCCATCCATGAGTTAAACTGAAAAACAAAATATGTAATCTTTGTGACACTTAATGCCTAACCGTCGAATCCAACTACATTTCTTTCTTAAATATATCACTCAGTACCTAATCCTGACCATGTACATCTAATTTTTATGTGTCTATCACCGTTATTTTTTTTTTTATTACACTTTTAATTTAGCTCACTAGTCTGAATTCCTCTCAAAGGGAGGGGGTGTGGCCTCACTGTGCAGGTCTCCGCCCCGTCCCTCATTATGCTGTCTGCTTACATCTCTCCTAGCATTAACAAAACTACAACTCCCAGCTTGTCCTCACTGACAGTAACGGGACACAAGCTGACAGTGGGAGAATTTTTCCTCCATCTGCGAGCCCTGCGCTCACAGCTGTCAATCAATGAAGTGTGTCCATGACATAGGTGATGACGCATGGACACAGCAGTATCCCAGTATTTACGCTTCCATTATATAATCAGCATTATACTTAAGAAGTCTAATGTTACTTTGATTTTTTCTCATATGTAGTATTCCCTTGTGAACAATTTTTTGTTGTACTTTTTCTAGATCTCGGTCCTATGGTCAATCTAATTTTAGAGACTCCTAACTGGACATAATATCCCATACAGCACCCTGCCTATGAGCGATTAGTATAATTCACACTATAATCAATGCAGGATTAAGTGTACTTGATCAGATTCCAGCGTCTCACAGGCTCGGCCTTTACATGTCCTCCAGAGATCTGAAGTAATATATGTATCTGTCATATAACTGATAGTATCAACTATAAATCAGAAATTCACCTCCCATGTCTTGGGCCCGACAGAAACCCTAGGCCAGAATGCCAGTTCAGCTCCCAAGGATTGATGTGATGGTAAATAATAGTTACTTTTTTCTTTATTATGAGTACAGGAACAAAACACATTTCGGATCCAAAAAGGACCCTTCATCAGGTGTGTGCTTAGCTAATAAAGGATCTTTTCTGGATCCAAAATGTGTTTAGTGCCTGTACTTACAATAAAGAAGGAAGGAACTAATATTAATCTTTGCATTAAACTTGGGTGCTGTGCTGGCATTCTGATCCATGGATTCTATCTCACCCAAGCCATAGAAGGTGAGTTTCAGAAGGACTTGCGGGTTTCAACCCATGATTTTGGAAGAAGTACTTCTTTTGGCTCTGTTGGATGTTGTGCTTGTAACTCCACATTCTTCGGTGTGCAGCGCCCCGGTCAGACCCGTTGCTCTAGTGTCCCTGGCGGGGATGCGATCCGCCTGGCGGGACATGCCCGCCCGCGGGTCGCATCCCGATCTTCTCACCTGCCCCGTCCTCCTTCAGGTCTGTCCCGGCGCGCGCGGCCCCGCTCTCTGAAATTTAAAGGGCCAGTGCACCACTAATTGGTGCCTGGCCCAATCAGTGTAATTACTCCCAAAACACATATAAACCCACTTCCCCTTCCTGTCCTCGCCGGATCTTGTTGCCTTTGTGCCAGTGAAAGCGTTTTTTTGAGCCCTTTGCCTTTGTACCCAGACCCTTGCTGTTGCCCCTGGCTATGAACCGTTGCCACCTGCCCTGACCTTCTGTTATGTCTGACCTTGCCTTAGCCTTGTCCTTGTGTCCCGCGCCCGTCTCAGCCACCAGAGGGGTTGAGTCGCTACCTGGTGGAACGACCTGGGGGTTACCTGCCACAGCAAGTCCATCCCGCTTTGCGGCAGGCTCTGGTGAAAACCAGTAACCCCTTAGATTCCTTTCCCCTGGTACGGCCTACGCCATCGCCTCTCTGGCACAGAGGATCCACTACCAGTGTCCTCCCCGCATACCAGTCCGGATCCTGACAGTAGATCCGGCCATGGATCCTGCTGAGGTGCCGCTGCCAAGTAGTGTTGCTCGCGAATATTCGCAATTCGAATATTATTCGCGAATATAGCGCTATATATTCGTAATTACGAATATTCATTTTTTTTTTTTTTTTTTTCACAGTACACATCACAGTGATCATCCCTCTCTGCTTCCAGCTTGTGTGATGTAAAGAAGGCTCTAATACTACTGTGTGAGATTGGCATGCAAAAATTCGCATATGCGAAAAGTAGCATATGCGAATTTTCGCATACGCAAATTTTTACGTATGCTAATTTTGTATATGTTAATTTTCGCATATGTTAATTTTCGCATACGCGAATCTTAGCATGTGCGAAAATAAAACGAGAATACTACGAATATGCGAATATTCGCGAATATATGACGAATATTCGTCCATATATTCGCGAATATTCGCGAATTCGAATATGGCCTATGCCGCTCAACACTACTGCCAAGTCTCACTGACCTCACCACCGTGATCGCCCAGCAATCCCAGCAGATCGCCCAACATGGACAACAGCTGTCTCAGTTGACTGCCATGTTTCAGCAGCTTCTGCCTCCACAGCAGCAACCATCTCCTCCGCCAGCTCCAGCATCTCCTCCACAGCGAGCTGCCGCTTCTACGTCCAGAGTCCGCCTGTCTCTACCTGACAAGTTTCATGGGGATTCTAAGCTGTGCCGTGGGTTCCTGACCCAGTGTTCGCTGCACCTGGAGATCATGTCGGACCAGTTTCCGACAGAACGGTCTAAGGTGGCATTCGTGGTCAGTCTGCTATCTGGAAAGGCCTCTTCCTGGGCCACACCGCTTTGGGACCGCAACGATCCTGCCACTGCTATCATTCAGTCCTTCTTCACCGAAGTACGCAGTGTCTTTAAGGAACCTGCCCGTGCATCCTCCGCTGAAACAGCCTTGCTAAACCTCGTCCAAGGAGACTCTACAGTGGGCGAATATGCCATACAGTTCCACACACTGGCCTCTGAGTTGGCCTGGAATAAGGAGGCTCTCTGCGCGACCTTCAAGAAAGGTTTATCCAGCCACATCAAGGATTGTCTGGCCGCACGAGAGATACCCTCCTCCCTGACTGAACTCATCCACTTGGCTACCCGCATTGATATGCGCTACATTGAAAGACGCCCGGAGCTTCGCCAGGAAAAGGATCTTGTTCGCACCAGGCGTAATTCGCGCCAGGCTCCTCTCTTTCAGCATCCATTGCAACCTGTTTCTGTGCCTTCCGCCGAGGAGACCATGCAAGTGGACCGGTCTCGCCTGACCCAACAAGAGAGGACTCACCGTAGGAACGAGAACTTGTGCCTGTACTGTGCAAGCTCTGAACATTTCTTAAAGGACTGTCCTCTTCGTCCTCCGCGTCAGGGAAACGCACGCACCTAGTGAACGTGGGAGAGGCATTACTAGGTGTGAATTCTTCCTCTTCACGTCTGACTATACCAGTATGGATTTCCTTACCCGCTAAGTCTTCCTTCTCTGCTGAGGCCTTTGTGGACTCTGGTTCAACGGGAAATTTCATTGAAGCTTCATTGATCAATAAATTCAACATCCCTGTGACCCATCTCCTCAAACCATTCTACATTTCCTCCGTGAATGGTCAAAGTCTGGACTGTACTGTGCGCTATCGCACTCAACCCTTGCGCATGGGTGTTGGTGTCCTCCATCACGAGCACATAGAATTTTTTGTACTTCCTAACTGTACCTCGGAAGTCTTACTTAGCCTGCCATGGCTGCAGCGCCACACACCTACCCTAGATTGGTCCTCTGGGGACATTAAAAGTTGGGGTCCTTCCTGTCACAAGCGATGACTGAAGTCTCTACCCATTTGTCAAGTTTCCTTCACTACACCTCTGCCAGGCTTACCTAAGGCCTACCAGGACTTCTCTGATGTGTTCTGTAAAAAAACAAGCAGAAGTCCTACCACCACACAGACCCTTTGACTGTCACATTGACTTGCTTCCTGGCACTACTCCGTCCCGTGGCAGGATTTTCCCTCTATTCGCTTCAGAAACGCAGGCCATGTCTGAATATATACAAGAAAACCTTAAAAAGGGTTTTATCAGAAAATCTTCATCTCCTGCAGGAGCAGGCTTCTTTTTCGTTGCTAAAAAAGATGGATCCCTACGGCCTTGCATTGATTACCGCGGTCTTAACAAAATTACGGTAAAAAAATGTTATCCTTTTCCTCTCATCTCTGAACTATTTGATTGCCTGCGGGGAGCAAAAATCTTTACCAAACTAAATCTTAGGGGTGCCTATAATCTCATCCGTATTAGAGAAGGTGACAAATGGAAAACCGCGTTCAATACTAGAGATGGACACTTTGAGTATCTTGTCATGCCCTTTGGACTTTGCAACGCCCCTGCAGTCTTTCAGGACTTTGTCAATGAGATGTTCCGGGACATGCTGTACTCCTGTGTGGTAGTCTATCTTGATGATATCCTCATTTTTTCCTCCAACCTAGAGGAACACCGCCTCCATGTCCGTCAAGTGCACCAGCATCTACGCAAAAACCATATTTATGGCAAAATTGAAAAATGTCTCTTTGAGCGCAGCAGTCTACCCTTCCTGGGATACATAGTGTCCGGTGAGGGCCTTCAAATGGACCCTGACAAGCTATCTGCGGTTTTAGATTGGCCACACCCCACTGGTCTACGAGCTATCCAACGCTTTCTCGGATTTGCTTATTATTACCGTCAATTTAGAAGTCCCCACTTCTCCACCATCATTGCTCCTATTGTAGCATTAACCAAGAAAAATGCTAATCTGAAATCCTGGCCACTGCAGGCGGAGGAAGCCTTTAACCACCTCAAAGCTGCCTTTGCCTTTGCTCCTGTACTGTCCAGGCCTGATCCATTGAAGCCCTTTATCCTCGAAGTTGATGCCTCATCTGTCAGAGCTGGTGCAATCTTAATTTAAAAAAAAACGGGAAAGACCCTCATCTGCGTTTTTTTCTCCAAATCCTTTTCTCCTGCAGAGAAAAATTACTCGATTGGCGACCGAGAACTCTTGGCCATCAAGTTGGCACTTGAGGAGAGGAGACATCTCTTGGAAGGATCCATTCACCCCATCATCATCTATACGGACAATAAAAACTTCTCCTATCTTCAATCTGCACAGCGATTGAATCCACGCCAAGCTAGATGGTTGTTGTTTTTTGCCCGCTTCAATTTTGAAATACATTTTCGTCCTGCCGACAAAAATGTCAGGGCTGATGCTCTGTCACGTTCCACCGATGTCTCCGAATCTGAAACTCTTCCTCAGCACATTATTCCTCCTGAGTGCCTTATCTCCTCTGCTCCTACCACCCTTGTGCAAATTCCTCCTGGAAAGACCTTCGTACCTCCATGCCTTTGACTCAAAATCCTTAAATGGGGTCACTCCTCTCATTTGGCCGGACATGCTGGCGTCAAGAAGTCTGTGCAGTTAATTTCCAGACACTATTGGTGGTCTTCCCTGGAGAAGGACGTGACTGATTTTGTTCGGGCTTGTACTGTTTGTGCCCGTGACAAAACCCCACGCCAGAAACCTGCAGGTCTTCTTCTTCCTCTGCCTGTGCCTGAACAGTCTTGGTCCCATATAGCCATGGACTTCATTACTGACCTTCCTTCGTCTGACGGCAATACAGTCATTTGGGTGGTCGTTGATCGTTTTTCTAAAATGGCTCATTTTGTCCCTCTGCCAGGACTGCCTACTGCGCCTCAATTGGCGAAACAATTTTTTCTTCATATTTTTCGCCTCCATGGGCTTCCCACACACATCGTCTCTGACAGAGGCATGCAATTTGTTTCCAAATTTTGGAGAGCGCTATGTAGTCAATTAAAAATCAAATTAAATTTCTCTTCTGCTTACCACCCTCAATCCAACTGTCAAGTGGAAAGAGTAAATCAAATACTCGGTGACTACTTGCGTCATTTTGTCTCCTCCCGTCAAGATGATTGGGTGGACCTTGTCACGGTGCCGGCTGGCAGGTGGTGGATCCTCTGTGCCAGAGAGGGATTGGCGTGGACCGTGCTAGAGGATCGGTTCTAAGTCACTACTGGTTTTCACCAGAGCCCGCCGCAAAGCGGGATGGTCTTGCTGCGGCGGTAGTGACCAGGTCGTATCCCCTAGCAACGGCTCAACCTCTCTGGCTGCTGAAGATAGGCGCGGTACAAGGGAGTAGACAGAAGCAAGGTCGGACGTAGCAGAAGGTCGGGGCAGGCAGCAAGGATCGTAGTCAGGGGCAACGGCAGAAGGTCTGGAATCACAGGCAAGGAACACACAAGGAACGCTTTCACTGGCACTAGGGCAACAAGATCCGGCGAGGGAGTGAAGGGGAAGTGAGGTGATATAGGGAAGTGCACAGGTGTAAACACTAATTGGAACCACTGCACCAATCAGCGGTGCAGTGGCCCTTTAAATCGCAAAGACCCGGCGCGCGCGCGCCCTAGGGAGCGGGGCCGCGCGCGCCGGGACAGAACTGACGGGGAGCGAGTCAGGTACGGGAGCCGGGGTGCGCATCGCGAGCGGGCGCTACCCGCATCGCGAATCGCATCCCGGCCGGAGGTGGTAACGCAGCGCCCCGGGTCCGTGGAACCGACCGGGGTGCTGCAGTGAGGGAAGTGTAGCGAGCGCTCCGGGGAGGAGCGGGGACCCGGAGCGCTCGGCGTAACAGTACCCCCCCCCTTGGGTCTCCCCCTCTTCTTGGGGCCTGAGAACCTGAGGATCAGACTTTTGTCCAGGATATTGTCCTCAGGTTCCCAGGACCTCTCTTCTGGACCACAACCCTCCCAATCCACTAAAAAAAAAGTTTTTCCTCTGACCTTTTTTGAGGCTAAGATCTCTTTGACAGAGAAGATGTCCGAGGAGCCGGAGACAGGAGTGGGAGGAACAGATTTAGGAGAAAAACGGTTGAGGATGAGAGGTTTAAGAAGAGAGACGTGAAAGGCATTAGGGATACGAAGAGAAGGAGGAAGAAGAAGCCTGTAAGAGACAGGATTAATTTGACACAAAACTTTAAAAGGACCAAGATAGCGTGGTCCCAACTTATAGCTCGGGACACGGAAACGGACATATTTAGCGGAGAGCCATACCTTGTCTCCAGGGGAAAAAATGGGAGGAGCTCTTCTTTTCTTATCTGCGAATCTCTTCATGCGAGAAGAAGCCTGTAAGAGAGAATTTTGGGTCTCTTTCCATATGGTGGAAAGATCACGAGAAATTTCATCCACAGCGGGCAGACCAGAGGGCAAGGGGGTAGGGAGGGGGGGAAGAGGGTGACGGCCGTACACCACGAAAAACGGAGATTTGGAGGAAGATTCAGAGATTCTGAAATTATACGAGAATTCGGCCCAAGGTAGAAGATCTGCCCAGTCATCCTGGCGGGAGGAAACAAAATGTCGTAAATAGTCACCCAAGATCTGGTTAATTCTCTCTACTTGTCCATTGGATTGAGGATGGTATGCAGAAGAAAAATTTAATTTAATCTTGAGTTGTTTACAGAGAGCCCTCCAGAATTTAGACACAAATTGGACGCCTCTATCCGAGACGATCTGTGTAGGCAACCCGTGAAGACGAAAAATGTGTACAAAAAATTGTTTAGCCAACTGAGGCGCTGAAGGAAGACCAGGAAGAGGGATGAAATGTGCCATTTTGGAGAATCGATCAACGACCACCCAAATAACAGTGTTGCCATGGGATGGGGGTAAGTCAGTAATAAAATCCATACCAATCAGAGACCAAGGTTGTTCGGGGACAGGTAGAGGATGAAGAAAACCAGCGGGCTTCTGGCGAGGAGTCTTATCCCGGGCACAGATAGTGCAGGCTCGCACAAAGTCCACCACATCAGTCTCTAGAGTCGGCCACCAATAGAAGCGAGAGATGAGTTGCACAGATTTCTTAATGCCCGCATGACCTGCGAGATGGGAGGAGTGACCCCATTTGAGGATCCCAAGGCGTTGGCGTGGAGAAACAAAGGTCTTTCCTGGAGGAGTTTGCCTGATGGAGGCTGGAGAAGTGGAAATCAGGCAGTCAGGAGGAATGATGTGTTGAGGAGAGAGTTCAATTTCAGAGGCATCTGAGGAACGAGAGAGAGCATCGGCCCTAATGTTCTTATCAGCAGGCCGAAAGTGAATTTCAAAATTAAATCGGGCAAAGAACAGAGACCACCTGGCCTGACGAGGATTCAGCCGTTGGGCAGACTGGAGGTAGGAGAGGTTCTTGTGATCGGTGTAAATAATAACTGGAAATCTTGATCCCTCCAGCAGATGCCTCCATTCCTCAAGTGCTAATTTAATGGCTAGAAGCTCTCGATCCCCGATGGAGTAGTTCTTCTCCGCCGGAGAGAAGGTCCTGGAAAAAAAACCACAAGTAACAGCATGCCCGGAAGAGTTTTTTTGTAGAAGGACAGCTCCAGCTCCCACTGAGGAGGCATCAACCTCCAATAGGAAGGGTTTAGATGGGTCAGGTCTGGAGAGCACGGGAGCCGAAGAAAAGGCAGACTTGAGTCGTTTAAAGGCGTCTTCCGCTTGAGGAGGCCAAGACTTGGGATCGGCATTTTTTTTTGTTAAAGCCACAATAGGAGCCACAATGGTAGAAAAATGTGGAATAAATTGCCTGTAATAATTGGCGAACCCCAAAAAACGTTGGATGGCACGGAGTCCGGAGGGGCGTGGCCAATCTAAGACGGCAGAGAGTTTATCTGGGTCCATTTGTAGTCCCTGGCCAGAGACCAAGTATCCTAGAAAAGGAAGAGATTGGCATTCAAACAGACATTTCTCTATTTTGGCATAGAGTTGATTATCACGAAGTCTCTGAAGAACCATACGGACATGCTGGCGGTGTTCTTCAAGATTGGCAGAAAAAATCAGGATATCGTCCAGATATACAACAACACAGGAGTATAGGAGATCACGAAAAATTTCATTAACAAAGTCTTGGAAGACGGCAGGGGCGTTGCATAGACCAAAGGGCATGACCAGATACTCAAAGTGTCCATCTCTGGTGTTAAATGCCGTTTTCCATTCATCCCCCTCTCTGATGCGGATGAGATTATAAGCACCTCTTAAGTCCAGTTTGGTAAAAATATGGGCACCTTGGAGACGATCAAAGAGTTCAGAGATGAGGGGTAGGGGGTAGCGGTTCTTAACCGTGATTTTATTAAGACCGCGGTAGTCAATGCAAGGACGTAGAGAGCCATCTTTTTTGGACACAAAGAAAAATCCGGCTCCGGCAGGAGAGGAGGATTTACGGATAAAGCCCTTTTTTAAATTTTCTTGGACGTATTCAGACATGGCAAGAGTCTCTGGGACGGACAGAGGATAGATTCTGCCCCGGGGTGGAGTAGTGCCCGGGAGGAGGTCAATGGGACAATCATAAGGCCTGTGAGGAGGTAGAGTCTCAGCTTGTTTTTTGCAAAAAACGTCCGCAAAGTCCATATAGGCCTTAGGGAGACCGGTTACATGAGGAAGCACAGGGACACGGCAAGGTTTACTGGGAACTGGTTTTAAGCAGTCCTTGGAACAAGAGGGCCCCCAACTCTTGATCTCCCCAGTGGACCAATCCAGGATTGGGGAATGGAGTTGAAGCCAGGGAAGTCCAAGAAGGATTTCAGAAGTGCAATTGGGGAGGACCAACAGTTCAATCCTCTCATGATGAGATCCGATGCACATTAGAAGGGGCTCCGTGCGGAAACGTATAGTACAGTCCAATCTTTCATTGTTTACACAATTGATGTAGAGGGGTCTGGCGAGACTGGTCACCGGGATGTTGAACCTGTTGACGAGAGAGGCCAAGATAAAATTTCCTGCAGATCCAGAGTCCAAGAAGGCCACAGCAGAGAAGGAGAAGGCAGAGGCAGACATCCGCACAGGCACAGTAAGACGTGGAGAAGCAGAGTAGACATCAAGGACTGTCTCACCTTTGTGCGGAGTCAGCGGACGTCTTTCCAGGCGGGGAGGACGGATAGGACAATCCCTCAGGAAGTGTTCGGTACTAGCACAGTACAGGCAGAGATTCTCCATGCGGCGTCGTGTCCTCTCTTGGGGTGTCAGGCGAGACCGGTCGACCTGCATAGCCTCCACGGCGGGAGGCACAGGAACAGGTTGCAGGGGACCAGAGGAGAGAGGAGCCGGGGAGAAGAAACGCCTCGTGCGAACAGAGTCCATATCCTGGCGGAGCTCCTGACGCCGTTCGGAAAAACGCATGTCAATGCGAGTGGCAAGATGGATGAGTTCATGTAGGTTAGCAGGGATTTCTCGTGCGGCCAGAACATCTTTAATGTTGCTGGATAGGCCTTTTTTAAAGGTCGCGCAGAGTGCCTCATTATTCCAGGATAATTCTGAAGCAAGGGTACGGAACTGTACGGCATACTCGCCAACGGAAGAATTACCCTGGACCAGGTTCAACAGGGCAGTCTCAGCAGAAGAGGCTCGGGCAGGTTCCTCAAAGACACTTCGAATTTCCGAGAAGAAGGAGTGTACAGAGGCAGTGACGGGGTCATTGCGGTCCCAGAGCGGTGTGGCCCAAGCCAGGGCTTTTCCAGACAGCAGGCTGACTACGAAAGCCACTTTAGACCTTTCGGTGGGGAACTGGTCCGACATCATCTCCAAGTGTAATGAACATTGGGAAAGAAAGCCACGGCAAAACTTTGAGTCCCCATCAAATTTATCCGGCAAGGATAGTCGTATTCCAGAAGCGGCCACTCGCTGCGGAGGAGGTACAGGAGCTGGCGGAGGAGATGATTGCTGGAGCTGTGGTAGTAACTGTTGTAGCATAACAGTCAGTTGAGACAGCTGTTGGCCTTGTTGCGCAATCTGTTGTGACTGCTGGGCGACCACCGTGGTGAGGTCAGCGACAACTGGCAGAGGAACTTCAGCGGGATCCATGGCCGGATCTACTGTCACGGTGCCGGCTGGCAGGTGGTGGATCCTCTGTGCCAGAGAGGGATTGGCGTGGACCGTGCTAGAGGATCGGTTCTAAGTCACTACTGGTTTTCACCAGAGCCCGCCGCAAAGCGGGATGGTCTTGCTGCGGCGGTAGTGACCAGGTCGTATCCCCTAGCAACGGCTCAACCTCTCTGGCTGCTGAAGATAGGCGCGGTACAAGGGAGTAGACAGAAGCAAGGTCGGACGTAGCAGAAGGTCGGGGCAGGCAGCAAGGATCGTAGTCAGGGGCAACGGCAGAAGGTCTGGAATCACAGGCAAGGAACACACAAGGAACGCTTTCACTGGCACTAGGGCAACAAGATCCGGCGAGGGAGTGAAGGGGAAGTGAGGTGATATAGGGAAGTGCACAGGTGTAAACACTAATTGGAACCACTGCACCAATCAGCGGTGCAGTGGCCCTTTAAATCGCAAAGACCCGGCGCGCGCGCGCCCTAGGGAGCGGGGCCGCGCGCGCCGGGACAGAACTGACGGGGAGCGAGTCAGGTACGGGAGCCGGGGTGCGCATCGCGAGCGGGCGCTACCCGCATCGCGAATCGCATCCCGGCCGGAGGTGGTAACGCAGCGCCCCGGGTCCGTGGAACCGACCGGGGTGCTGCAGTGAGGGAAGTGTAGCGAGCGCTCCGGGGAGGAGCGGGGACCCGGAGCGCTCGGCGTAACAGACCTTTTGCCCTGGGCCGAATTTTCATGCAATTTTAAAGATTCTGAGTCTTCTTCCAAGTCCCCATTTTTTGGGGTGTACGGCCGTCACCCGATTCCCCCCCTCCCCATTCCCTCTTCCTCTGGAGTTCCTGCTGTGGATGAATTGACTCAAGATTCTTCCTCCATCTGGAGTGAGACTCGTAATTCTCTTTTGCTGGCCTCATCTCGCATGAAGAAACATGCTGATAAAAAGACCTCCTCCTGTTTTTGCCCCTGGTGACAAAGTGTGGCTTTCAGCTAGGTACATTCGTTTCCATGTGCCTAGCTACAAGCTAGGTCCTCGTTTTCTCGGACCTTTCAAAATAAAAAAACAAATCAATTCTGTCTCCTACCAGCTTCATCTTCCCTCTTCTCTTCGTATTCCCAACTCTTTCCATGTTTCTCTATTTAAACCTCTCATACTTAACCCTTCTTCTCCCAAGGTCACTGTTCCCGCTCCTGTTCTGGCTCCTCTGATGTCTTCTCTGTCAAGGAGATCCTCACCTCCAAGGTCGTCCGAGGTAAAAGATTTTTTTTAATTGACTGGGAGAATTGTGGTCCAGAAGAGAGGTCCTGGGAACCTGAGGTCAACATTCTTGACAAAGAGCTCGCCCGCAGATTCCTGGGCTCCAAAAGGAGGGGGAGACCAAAGGGGGGGGGGGGGTACTGTAACGCCGAGCGCTCTGGGTACCTGTCCCTCCCCGGAGCGCTCGTGGCGTTCTTCGGTGTGCAGCGCCCTGGTCAGACCAGCTGACCGGGAGCGCTGCTCTAGTGTCCCCGGCGGGGATGCGATCTGCCTGGCAGGACATGCCCGCCTCCTGATCTTCTCACCTGCCCCATCCTCCTTCAGGTCCATCCCGACGCGCGCGGCCCTGCTCTCTAGGGCGCGCGCATGCTGGCTCTCTGAAATTTAAAGGGCCAGTGCACCACTAATTGGTGCCTGGCCCAATCAGTGTAATTACTCCCAAAACACATATAAACCCACTTCCCCTTCCTGTCCTCGCCGGATTTTGTTGCCTTTGTGCCAGTGAAAGCGTTTTTGTGAGCCCTTTGCCTGTGTATCCAGACCCTTGCTGTTGCCCCTCACTACGAACCATTGCCACCTGCCCTGACCTTCTGCTACGTCTGACCTTGCCTTTGCCTTGTCCTTGTGTCCCGCGCCAGTCTCAGCCGCCAGAGGGGTTGAGTCACTACCGGGTGGAACGACCTGGGGGTTACCTGCCGCAGCAAGTTCATCCCGCTTTGTGGCAGGCTCTGGTGAAAACCAGTAACCCCTTAGATTTCGTTCCCCTGGTACGGCCCACGCCATCACCTCTCTGGCACAGAGGATCCACTACCAGTGTCCTCCCCGCATACCAGTCCGGATCCTGACAGTGCTCATAGTACAACAATCTTAGGTAAGTGATTTTCAGTATTTTCAAGTTACCTTTGTTGATGGGACTTTGCACGTGTGCTCTCCTATTTTGCATTTCTTTTAGACTGATATTATCAAATATATACAGTACAGACCAAAAGTTTGGACATACCTTCTCATTCAGAGTTTTCTTTATTTTCATGAAAATTGTAGATTCACATTGAAGGCATTAAAACTATGAATTAACACATGTGGAATTATATACATAACAAAAAAAGTGTGAAACAACTAAAAATATTTCATATTCTAGATTCTTCAAAGAAGCCACCTTTTGCTTTGATTACTGCTTTGCACACTCTTGGCATTCTCTTGTTGAGATTCAAGAGGTAGTCACCTGAAATGGTTTTCACTTCACAGGTGTGCTGGTGTGGAGGAGGAGGTGTGATGGTGTGGGGGTGCTTTGCTGGTGACACTGTTGGGGATTTATTCAAAATTGAAGGCATACTGAACCAGCATGTCTACCACAGCATCTTGCAGCGGCATGCTATTCCATCCGGTTTGCGTTTAGTTGGACCATCATTTATTTTTCAACAGAACAATGACCCCAAACACACCGCCAGGCTGTGTAAGGGCTATTTGACAAAGAAGGAGAGTGATGGGGTGCTGCTCCTCCACAGTCACAGTCAGACCTGAACCCAATCGAGATGGTTTGGGGTGAGCTGGACCGCAGAGTGAAGGCAAAAAGGGCCAACAAGTGCTAAGCATCTCTGGGAACTCCTTCAAGACTGTTGGAAGACCATTTCAGGTGACAACCTCTTGAAGCTCATCAAGGGAATGCCAAGAGTGTGCAAAGCAGTAATCAACGCAAAAGCTGGCTAGAACCTAGAATATGACATATTTTCACACTTTTTTGATATGTATATAATTCCACATGTGTTTATTCATAGTTTTTATGCCTTCAGTGTGAATCTACAATTTTCATAGTCATGAAAATAAAGAAAACTCTGAATGAGAAGGTGTGTCCAAACTTTTGGGCTGTACTGAATATGTATGTATGTGTGTATATATATATATATATATATATATATATGGTATAATTATCCATTGGATTTGGCTAATTCTGTTGGAAGCTGGAACCAGAATTTCAAAGCAGTCTTTACAAAGAAGACTATCTCTTCAACAAAAATCCCCACTACGTAGGGTTAGTGAGTGTGTACATTCTATGACATGATACACCAAAAAACAAAAACAGATTTACACAAAAACAAATAGGTAAACTAGAAAAATATTTATTGACAATCTAAAATCACATTAAAATAAATAGACACCAGGACACATAGTGGATAGTATGAACAGATACCGACCCACAAACAATGAAACCCCAGGCAAAGAGGAAAAGAAGGCAATAACAACGCAGAAAAAGTTGCTCAAACATCAAAAAGTAGTAAAGAAGCTCTGCTTATGCATAAAGATAGTGAAACAGCATCGGAAAAATACCCACCTAGGAAAAATAACAAGAGAATACTTGTGTTCCATATGTCGAGCCAGATCCGTGCATACCTTACCTCAACGTACATTTCATTGCTGGGCACTTCGTCAGGGGGCGTGACGTGAAAGTTACATTTTATTGTTTTTAGGGGACTTTAAGGGAATTGTCTGGGGAATTATTTTCACATCAAAAGGGGTTACCAATAATTACAACTAACATACAGTGGGGCAAAAAAGTATTTATCCAGCCACCAATTGTGCAAGTCCTCCCACAAAAAAAAATGAGAGGGGCCTGTAATTTTTATCATAGGTATACCTCAACTATGAGAGACATAATAATAAAAAAAATCCATAAAATCACATTGTCTGATTTTTAAATAATTTTTTTTCAAATTATGGTGGAGAATAAGTATTTGGTCAATTACAAAAGTTTATCTCAACACTTTGTTATGTACCCTTTGTTGGCAATGACAGAGGTCAAACGTTTTCTGTCTTCACAAGGTATTCACACACTGTTGCTGGTATTTTGGCCCATTCCTCCATGCAGATCTCCTCTAAAGCAGTGATGTTTTGGGTCTGTCGCTGGGCAACACTGACTTTCAGCTCCCTCCAAAGGTATTCTATGGGGTTGAGATCTGGAGACTGGCTAGGCCACTCCTGGACCTTGAAATGCTTCTTACAAAGCCACTACTTCGTTGCCCGGGTGGTGTGTTTGGGATCATTGTCATACTGAAAGACCCAGCCACGTTTCATCTTCAATGCCCTTGCTGATGGAAGGAGGTTTTCACTCAAAATCTCATGATACATGGCCCCATTCATTCTTTACTTTCGTCCTCGTCTCTTAGCAGAAAAACAGCCCCAAAGCATGATGTTTACCCCCCCATGCTTCACAGTAGGTATGGTGTTCTTTGGATGCAACTCAGCATTTTTTCTCCTCCAAACATGACGAGTTGAGTTTTTACCAAAAAGTACTACTCTGGTTTAATCTGACCATATGACATTCTCCCAATACTCTTCTGGATCATCCAAATGCTCTCTAGCAAACTTCAGACAGGCCCAGAGAGGTACTGGCTTAAGCAGAGGGACACATCTGGCACTTCATGATTTGAGTCCCTGGCGGTGTAGTGTGTTACTGATGGTAGCCTTTGTTACTTTGGTCCCAGCTCTCTGCAGGTAATTCACTAGGTAACCCGTGTGGTTCTGGGATTTTTGCTCACCATTCTTGTGATCATTTTGACACCACGGGCTGAGATCTTGCGTGGAGCCCCAGATCAAGGGAGATCATCAGTGGTATTGTATGTCTTCCATTTTCTAATAATTGCTCCCACAGTTAATTTCTTCAGAACAAACTGCTTGGCTATTGCAGATTAAGTCTTCCCAGCCTGGTGCAGGTCTACAATTTTGGAGCTGAGTTGTAATACCACACATGAACTGAGGACAGTTGTGGCCTTGTTTTTGGGAAAAAAGCAGCCATGCTTTTTGTAATTATGGACAATCCCCTTTAAACATGCTCACACTTGGCTAAAACCAACCACCCTTCCCTCCTGTTAGCACTTCCTGTTCTCAGCCTCAATACATTAAAGGGGTACTCTGCCCCTAGACATCTTATCCCCTATCCAAAGGCACTGTTGTGTGTCAATGTGTGGTTAGTGGGGCTGTTTACAGACTGCACAAGCACTGCACACCTGTCACTATTTGCACAGGCACATACCATAAAAGCAGCTGTGCCTGACACTGTAGCTCATTCCATTTATTCCTTATTCCGGGTGCTACGAGGTCTGATGGACATTGGGTAGTTTGGGTTGCTATCGGGCACTTTGAATTCTACTTTTTACCCCTTCTCTATGAAAAAAAAATATACATGCTCATTTCCAAGACTGGGAGTGATTCATGTTAGTCATGTGAAAGATAATGTTGTAATGTAATAATTCCCCTTTTAGTTCACAAGTAAGGATTTATTATAGAACAAGGGAATTTTTCCAGTACAAAGTTCATATTGTTAACATAACTTCCAGTATAGGAGTTCTCTGTGTCTCCGATTCACAACTGGTAAATGATTCACATGATATGTAATGTAATAGAATTATCCAGGATCATAGCAAAAAAAAAAAAACCTCCTATTAATAAGGTACCAATTTATCATTTCACTGGTGGAGGTGACACCAGTCCATAGTTCACACCACAGCCATCAAAATAGTACTATCCATTTAGGACATTGGAGTCAACAATCTCTACATGGGCTGGTCAATGCTCACCAGTGGTCTGATCTTAGGGGGAAAAAAAGAATGGATAGATTGGATTTATCCACTTATTATTATTATTTCTCCAGTGCTCAAAAATATTTCTACACTGCTCAAAAAATAAAGGGAACAATAAGATAACACAGCCTAGATCTGGATGAATGATGAAATACTTTTGTCTTTACATAGTTGAATGTGCTGACAACAAAATCACATAAAATTTATCAATGGGAATTGGAGATTTTCCTAGTCCTTATGAAGGAAAATATGGATTTTATTAAAGACAGGAGGCGAACATTTTGCAATCTCTTCTTTACTACTTTAAATGTTAGCAGCAAGATAAAACAATAAAGTTTATAGAAAAAAACGTTACATATGCAAATGAAGTGTATTATGCAGCCAATGAGAGGCTAGCACAGGTGATATGAGGCAAGGTAACATACAATACTTCCTCTTCTTTGATGCAAAACGTTATAATAAAACAACATAAGGAAACAAGACAATAAAGTCCTATAAGAATTTGTTGGAGTGAAGAAACAATATCTGAAGAAATAAATCATCTTCAACTAGCATAGTTTTTAGGAGTCTGAGAAGATTGTGGATAACAGTCCTGAAGAGGGATAAACAGGAGTGAACTTCATGAGAAACTGGAAACCGGTCTTATAAGATGTGGAATGGATGAATATTCTGTTGACACGAAGATCCTTGACAGTCCATGAGTTACACTAAAAAGATAGAGACAGAAAACAACAATAATAATAAAGGGATGGGATAAAGGGAGGGAAAATGTTCGCCTCCTGTCTTTAATAAAATCCATATTTTCCTTCATAAGGACTAGGAAAATCTCCAATTTTATTACAAGACTGGAGGCTCCATTTTGCAAGTTTAAAGCATAAATAATAATAATAAACTTGATCAGATTTAACAATAAAGCATGCAGAAATGAACAACATTAAATAATATTCATAGAAACATGGGGATCTGGTCGGAAATAAAAGGTTTTAAAAGTTGATTCCGAAGACCAATTAGCTGCTTTAAGGATATCCGACAAGGATACTCCTGATTGTTTTAATTTTGTGGACATGGCTCCTCTGAAGGAGTGGGCTTTAAAGATAGAAATGTCAACTCCTGCCGAATGCATGATCTGTTTCATCCATCTGGCTAAGGAAGGAGATGATACAGGACGGTAGGGTTTACAGAAAGAAATTAGTAATTGAGAGTCAGAATGGTTACGAAAAGGTTGAGTTCTCAGTTCATAAGCCTGAAGGCAGGAAACTACGCAGAGGTGTTTTTGATGAGGAAAAGAGGGATAAAATACTGAATGAAGAGAAGTTTTAGTGCGTTTGTGAATAGAAAAACGAACACCATCAGGTAGGTATTGCCTATGAGAAATATCTAAGGCTCTAACGTCAGAAATTCGTTTAAGAGAAATTAGGCAAAGTAAGGCAGTGAGTTTCAAGGATAGGGACTTTAAGGAAAGGGAATGATTATCCCCTAAGGAAATGATATACTGCAAGAGAATATTGACATCCCAAGTAGATTGGTATCTGGGTAAAGGCGGACGTCTGAATTTTATGCCTTTGAATATTTTACAAATTAAGGGATGTTTACCTACAGAAAGGGAATTGATAGGAGCGTGGTAAAAAGAAATGGCAGATCTGTAAACGTTTATGGTACGGTAGGCCTTACCCAAATCAAAAGATGAAGATAGGAAATTTATAATATGATTTAAAGGTGCATGTATGGGATCCAAATCCCGTTGCATGCACCAACTAGTCCAAATTTTCCAGGCTGATCTGTAAGCAGATCCGGTACCTGGAGCCCAGGCGCTTGAGAGTATTTCTCTAGCTGAGTTAGAAAGTTCGCAACTCGGGTCTGTTAACCCGAAACATACCAGGCTATCAAAGGAAGATTGTTGGAGGTTATGAGAGGATGAGGGTTCCCCACAGGGTCCTGAAGGAGAAACGGATGAGCGGGAATTAGGCGAGGAAAATCGATAAGCATTTCTAGAATCTGAGGGAACCAAGACTGTGTTGGCCATAGAGGGGTAATGAGAATTACCGTCGATTTCTGGGATTTGATGAGAAGGAGAACTCTCGGAATCAGAATAAAAGGAGGGAATGCATATAGGTTCTCTGGGGGCCAGTATTGGAGAAGGGCATCTATGCCCTCTGCTTCCGGATCGGGGCGCCAGTTGTAAAAACGGTGAACCTGACGATTCAGTCGTGAAGCAAAGAGGTCTAGGTGAATAGGAACCCAAAGAGAATTGATGCGGGAGAATATTTGAGGGTCCAATTGCCAATCGCTGGAATCCGCAAGGAATCGGGAATTCCAGTCCGCAATGATGTTGGACAGACCTGGTAAGTATTCTGCTTTGATGGTGATGTTCTTGTGAAGACAGTAATGCCAAAGGTCTTTGGTAATGTTGGCCAGATGAAAAGATTTTGTACCACCAAGCTTGTTGATATATTGTACAGCGGAGATATTGTCCATTCGTAAAAGAATGCAACAATCTGATCTGTTCTTCGCAAAACTCTTGAGAGCGAAGAAACCCGCCAGTAATTCCAAGCAGTTGATGTGGAAGAGTGATTCCTCTGGGGACCACTTTCCTCCTGTCGAAGAGGAACCGCAGCGGGCTCCCCAACCCGAACGGCTGGCATCTGATTCTATGATCAGATCTGGAACGGAATTGAATATAGTCTTCCCGTTCCAATCCTGGAGGTGTCTTAGCCACCACAGAAGTTCTTCTGTGGTATCCGAAGTAAGAGCTATTTCGTCCGAGTAGCCCAAACCGTTCCGAAGGTGTTGAGCTTTCAACCTTTGGAGAGCTCGATAATGAAGCGGAGCTGGGAAAATCGCTTGAATCGAAGCAGAAAGAAGCCCTACTACGCGAGCTATCGAACGAAGAGAGACTGTTTGTTTGTTCAAAATGGAATGAATCTCTCTTCGAATGGTTTTCATCCTCCTGGGGGGAAGACTGAGCTGGGCAGATTGAGTATTTATTAGAAATCCCAAAAATTCTATCTCCCTGGAGGGGGAAAGGATGGATTTTTCTGTATTGATAATAAAGCCCAGATTGGAGAGGAGAGACATAGTCCATTGAATGTGGAGCCGAATTAGAGATAAGGATTGAGCCATGAGGAGGATGTCGTCCAGATAAATAATCAAACGGACACCTCTGGCCCTTAGGATTGCCACAACCGGTTTGAGCAGTTTTGTAAAGCACCATGGGGCCGAGGATAGGCCGAATGGTAGGCAGGTGAATTGCCATTTTTGATCCTTCCATAAAAATTGGAGGTAAGGTTGAGATTCATGATGCATGGGAACCGTAAGGTATGCATCTTTGAGATCTATTTTCGCCAACCAATCGTGTGGTAATAGTAGATCTCTCAAAAGATGGATGCCCTCCATCTTGAAATGTTGATAGAGTACATAATTGTTTAGGGTCTTTAGATTTATAACAGGCCTGTACCCACCGTCTTTCTTTTTTACTAGAAAAAGATTGCTCAGGAAGCCTTGAGAATGCATGGGTACTTGGATGATTGCCTTTTTGGAGCTTAGTTCTATGATCTCTGAATCTATGAGTGATCTGTTTTCCTCTGAAAAATGAATTGGATGAGGGGTTAAAATTTGAGGAGGAGGTTGAACAAACTGTATCTGATAACCCAGGACTGTGCTTAGAATCCACGGGTCGGATGTTATTATGGCCCAGGTATGGAAAAAATATGCAATCCTTCCTCCTAATGGAAGTGGGGAAGAAAATATTGGATAAAGACTTACCAGCGTTGGGTCGAGATCTGGGATATCCGCGATGTCCTCTGGCTCTCCACGGTCTTCCTCTTGTTGGAAAGAATGGACTGGATTGATAGGTGGAAGTAGGGTTCTGGAATCTGTCTGTTCTTGGGGGGGGCACGTGTATATTGTCTCTCTTGAGACTGGCGGCTGGGAAAATTGCCCCTTCTTTTCCCAGCCCTGGGTAAAACCCGAGGTTGAAAAACCTTCTTAAGGGATGTTTGGGCCTTATCAAGAGATGAAAATAATGCTACATATTTATTTATCTCTTTAATAAACGTGTCTCCAAAGAGAAGGCCCTCGGTGGAGGATTCAGGTTCAGTTGTAGCTAGGTTAATCAACTGAGGATCCAATTTTAATAGAATGGACCTTTTACGTTCAGTGCAGATGGTAGTATTAATGCCACCAAATATACACAGGGCCCTTTGAGCCCATCCTTTAAGGACTTCTAAGTTCACTGGGTTGCCAGAGGAACTAGCCTCCTCAGTGAGGTCCAAAATTTTTGTTAAGGGACCCAGAAGGTCTAAAAATCTGTCCTGGATTGTCTTGAAAGAGCGATCTATACCTTTTTTGGGATTTTTCCCTGATTTGTTTAGGTATTTAATCAATGGAGGGTCAATCTCTGGGGTAATGGATAGTTTCTTTGGAATATTAGGTCTAGGGCATTCTGCTCGCAACCTGATGCGAGTGGCTCTATCTATAGGTTTTCTGACCCATAGAGTTAAAAATTGGGTCACCTGGGGATGAGGATCCCATTCTCCAGAATGTGGATGTTTAAGTAGGCTTGGGTCAAAATACGGGATTCCCGCACTGTCCATAATGACTGCCTTAGGGTCCTCAATAGCCATAGTAGGCTCTTCATTATCAGAGATGTCCTCATATTCAGAGTCTGAGGCATATTCCGAGATCTCACCTTCCTCAGATGAGGATTGGTCAGGGGAGGTGTTATAAGAGTCCGGTTTTTCTCTCCGGGATACTCTTTTAACCCGGTTGTCATGTTTCTCCTCCCGGGTGGAGGGTATGGGATGCGATTTTTTAGCATCAGTATGTCTGCTTTTGGTAACAGCAGAAGATGGAACCTGGTCCTTAACCACTTTAGGTTTTTTATAGGATTTTGAAGGACCGGTAGTAGGCATAGGCCGTTTATGGGTGGCCTTCCCAGACTTTCCACATCCCCTGGCTAAATTTGAAGTAGAGTCCTCCGCGGACCAAAAATGATCCAACGGGGTAGAAGGACCAGCCTTGGGGGGTTGCTGATACTTATCATGGGACATGAATAGAGCCATGGATTGGGCCACAATCTCTGGTATACTGGCCATTGCATATCCGGACTGATAAGTCCACCATAGACTGCATGGAGTTGCTATCCATAGGTTGGGCATTAATGGACTCCATGTCTTTAACAGTTTGTTCATTGGCCATAATGCAATATATGTTAAATATATAGGAATAAGGATATATATATATATATATATATATATATATATATATATATATATATATATAAATGAGGTAAAAATATATAATAAATTGGCCAAATGAGCAGAAAATCTATATGAAAAATTATATCACCGGCACCGGAGTAAATGTGACAGAAATTGTTAATAATAAAAATAAAAGTATGCCAGTAGGAGTTACTATTGGAAAAAAACAATGAAAGGGGGAAAGAAAATTGACTTAAAGAGAGCTTTCAGTAAGCGAAATGCCGCGGTCGTCTCTGAGGGAGCGAACACTCTGACTGACAGAAGACGTCTGATAGTTCAGTCAAAGAGCGGAGAAAACCACAGAGCGGGGGAAAACCAAAGAGCGCGAAGCTGAGGACCAGCTCGCGTAGTATCGCGAGAAGTCCGGCAATGCCGAGACCAGCGATACTGAGGGGAGAAGAATGAATAGGTATATGGAGGGGAGAAAAGAGGCTAAGAATGGAAGGTAAACGGTAAGTACCAGGGGTAATGATATAAGCTAGAGGTGAATAAGACCTGAGGAAAAGTGATATATAAGTCTATGCTTGTAAGACAAAATAAAATAAGGAATGAATGGCAGCGGAGATAAAAATGTAAAGCAACTGTATAGGGTGTTAACTGAGGGTATGTTTAAGTATAGATAAATGTATTTTTTAAAACGATAATAGTATGTTTGCAGAGCAAAAATGTGAGATATACTTAACTTCTGAGGGACAGCAAAGAAGAGGAAGTATTGTATGTTACCTTGCCTCATATCACCTGTGCTAGCCTCTCATTGGCTGCATAATACACTTCATTTGCATATGTAACGTTTTTTTTCTATAAACTTTATTGTTTTATCTTGCTGCTAACATTTAAATTAGTAAAGAAGTGATTGCAAAATGGAGCCTCCAGTCTTGTAATAAAATCAATTTTATCAACCCATGGAGGTCTGGATATGGAGTCACACTCAAAATCAAAGTGGAAAACCACACTACAGGCTGATCAAACTTTGATGTAATGTCCTTAAAACAAGTCAAAATGAGGCTCAGTAGTGTGTGTGGCCTCCACGTGCCCGTATGACCTCCCTACAATGCCTGGGCATGCTCCTGATGAGTTTGCGGATGGTCTCCTGAGGGATGTCCTCCCAGACCTGGACTAAAGCATCCGCCAACTCCTGGACAGTCTGTGGTGCAAGGTGGCGTTGGTGGATGGAGTGAGACATGAAGTCCCAGATGTGCTCAATCGGATTCAGGTCCCCTTTGCAGGCTTTAAAGGGGTACTCCCGTGGAAAACTTTTTTTTTTTTATTATCAACTGGTGCCAGAAAGTCAAACAGATTTGTAAATTACTTTTATTCAAAAAATCTTAATCCTTCCAATACATTTTATGGGCTGTATACGACAGAGGAAATGGATTTCTCTTATGTCACGACCACAGTGCTCTCTGCTGACCTCTGCTGTCCATTTTAGGAACTGTCCAGTGCAGCATAGGTTTACTATGGGGAATTTCTCCTGCTCTGGACAGTTCCAAAAATGGACAGCAGAGGTCAGCAGAGAGCACTGTGGTCGTGACAGAAAAGAAATAAAAAAAGAAAAGCATTTCTTCTGTAGTATACAGCCCCTAAAAAGTACTGGAAGGATTAAGATTTTTTCTGTTTAACTTTCTGGCACCAGTTGATTTAAAAAAAAAAAAGTTTTCCACGGGAGTACCCCTTTAACTCAAATATCAAATTGTTGGAGCTAAATGATGTTTCCCATTCACTCCACACAAACAGAAGAGAGCATCCTGTACTTCTGTGTCTCCATTGTACACCCCAATCAGCAGCATGGAAGACATTATAGAATGGTACTGACCAATCTTAGCTGTAAACCAAGAATTGGGGGTAACATAATACTTACAGTAAAACAATGGGGTAAGATACATGTGCAGTCTTTTTACAGTCAATGGCTTTCTCAAATGACTCACCCTCCTATTTATGGACTGGAATGTATTGTCTTTATCGAAAAATTCGAGTTTGGGATCTGATGATGGTCTGATTTAAGTGTGAAGGCTTGTGGAGAAACACACTGCCCCAACTGCTGGAGTGATGATCTGGTGAGCCATGGCCCGCCACAGTCGGTCATATAGTAGTGATACGAGGGACACCAACAGCTTAGTGATATGTGCAGGACATGTGTTGCCTCTCACTGTTGCCTCTCACTGGCATTATTTTTTAGCAGGATAAAACTCACAGGGTCTTCCAGGACTGGCTCTGACAGATTTCAACATTTCCTTGGCCTGCATGGTCACCAGATGTATCATTCCAGATGTAGCATTCCTGATGAGCCAGCTACAGCAACCTATGAGTGTGCAGCATCTACAGGCACGGCTTGTGTGGCAAATGTGCTGCAGGATGCCATGTGAAACCTATATGCATTCATTCCCAACAGTATCTGATCTTGTATCTAAGCTACAAGTTTTATTCAATACCAACATCTCCTTCTTGGTGTGTTATTTTTTGTCAGAGAGTGTTTAATTGATTTCTGCAGAGTTTGTTGAAAAGACAATTTATGGAGTTTTAGTTTTAGGAGTTTTACATAGGACATGTCATCACTTTCTAGTGGGTTCTTGAATGCTGGAACCACAATTGACCCTCAGAATGAAACAATGTATCATCAATGGTAGGGGACAAGGGCCACCATTGCTGTTTTATTGGTATAACCTTTATGGTCATAACATAAGCCTGTATGTTTATTGTATTTTGTCATATTCAGGAGTTTGAGAACGTTTGCTGTGGTATGTCACGTCCTATGATAGAACTCTACAACCATAAACTAATATTTTATCATTTAGCATCTGCTGTTCTTACATCTGCCATTACCAAATATTACAGTGTGAGCAGGCCAAACAGGTGACATAATAAGTGTGTACAAACACAACTGGCCTCATTGTCTTCTCATGGGGAAGGTTATGTAAGGTTATGTAATCGATGCATTCATTAAAATGTTTATCTTCATAATGTTTGTGTATCCTTTATATCACGTGGTTCTCCTTTTTCACATTCCAAACAGTAAACAGAAAAATGAAACAGATAAAATGTACTTAGGCCCTGCTCGCGAGAGCCTACAGACTACGAGGAATGGGGTTGATACAGAAGGCATAAAGTGCTTTTATTGATACCGTATTTCCCCGAAAATAAACCCTACCCCGAAAGTAAGCCCTAGCGGGATTATGGGGTAATAAGTCCTAGTCCAGGGGTAATCTGCTGGCGGACCACGGTCCAGATCCGGACCGCAGCCACCAGTAATGCCCGCAGACCCCTCATGGCCACCACAGTAATGCCAGCAGACTCCATAGCCCCTCCCCCCTGGCCGCCACAATAATGCCCGCAGACCCGACACCGCGCCCGGCCACCACAGTGCGGTAATGCCTGCAGATTCCACATCCCCCCGGCCACCCCAGTAATGCCCGCAGACCCCACAGCCCCCCTCGGCCACCACCCCGCCTCCTTTGGCTGGTCCCGCGGCACCCGCGGCAAGTTAGCTTACCGTAATTCAGCCGGGGCAGGGACACTGACGTTCTAAAACGTCGGCACGTATGCACGGCCAACGTCACGGACGTGTCCCTTCCCCCGGCTGCTACGGTAAGCTACAGGAGAAGATCTCGCCGCAGGGTACCGTACGGTAAGAAAGTGAAATAAGTACTGGTACCCAAGTTTATTATGGCAGAGGGGTGGGGGGCACTGTAAGGCAGTGTTTCCCAACCAGTGTGCCTCCAGCTGTTGCAAAACTACAACTCCCAGCAGGACAGCCAAAGGCTGTCCTGGGCATGCTGGGAGTTGTAGTTTTGCAACAGCTGGAGGACATTGGTTGGGAAACACTTCTGTAGGGTACAGTAGGAATGTGGAGGACGACAGGGGAAGGGGAGGATGGGGGGGCTGAAGGAGTATGGGGGGCTGCAGGAGTGTGGAGGATGCCCCTTATCCTCCACACTGCAGCCCCCCATCCTTCACACTCCTGCAGCCCCCCATTCTCCAAACTCCTGCAGCCCCCCATCCTTCACACTCCTGCAGCCCCCCATCCTCCACACTCCTGCAGCCCCCCATCCTCCACACTCCTACAGCTTCCCATCCTCCACACTGCTGCAGCCCCCCATACCGTAAATAAATAAGCCCTACCCTGAAAATAAGCCCTAGTGTGTTTTTTGTGACTAAAATTAATATAAGACCCGGTCTTATTTTCGGAGAAACACGGTATGCAATGGCCCAGCCATATTTCATAAATGGGAGAGTGAACCAGTCACTAGCTAATCTCCGAATGTCTAAAGTGCATAGAGAGTAGGGGGGAGACTGTCAAATATGAAGCTTTTGATATCTCCAAAACCCAGAGGTTTCAAAAGGGGCAAAGTGGTAGAAGTGGAGGCAAATTATTGAATGCTATAGGCCTGCTTGAAGAAATGTGTCTTTAGGGCATGTTTAAAACTGCGGATGTTGTGATTGAGTCTGAGGGTTTGAGGTATCGCATTCCAGAGAACTGGTACAAGCTTCTAGTGCGGGTGACACTGATTAAAATGACACTTACCCTTGCCAGATCAGTCACTCCATTTGTCCGTTAGGCTTCTTATTGGGTTGCAGGCTTGGGGCATGGGCGGAGCTTCAGGAGCATGCTGATGTCACGGCTGCTGCTTTTTCACTCTGACGCAGGATTTTTTAGGGTGCAGAAATCTTCATAATACTCCAAGCCGTCAACCGCATAATAGGCATAACGGATCTGGTGTGAGTAAGCATCATTTTATGTATAGATAAATATGTCACTCTCCTTCTTGATGGTGGTGCCCAAGTAGGATCCCCAATCTTTGGGCACAAAAAGAATAACTTGCACTACTCCGTCCTTATTTCCCGGCGTCTGGCCATTACTTTTATTTACCTACATCCCCAGCAATCTGGATTCTGATGAAGGTCTATTACACACTAAAATGTCAATTGTGTTGTACAAAGGACCTGTTTTTACAAAGGAATGTACCTACGTGCCTCATATGGGCGGAAGCTGTCATGTTTACATGGCGACGGAAGCCCAATGGCGCCGCGGGATCGTGATCCCTGCTCCGGTGATCGGCTCGTGCGCCGATAGGTGGAGGGATATATAAATAGCAGGCTTTGGTGAGCATACATTACCTCCTGACGAAGTGGGGAAACCCACGAAACAACGTTTGTTGAGGTGCACGGGGTCTCCTGATGGTCACTAGAAGTATGCCTGTCACAGGTAATGTACTGAATTGATGTATTATTCTGATCTTATAGGGTCTATGGTTGACATTACCTTACAGTGTTATATGGAGGAGGTATCTTTGTTATTTGGCATACTCCACTATTATGGTTGATGTTACCTGGGATCCCATGCATGGTTTGGGGTATATGTATTTTATGGGTTAGGGGTTGTCTGTCCAGTTGTTATTATATTTTTCTCTATTAATAAAGTTTATCTACTTTTGGAATTTATGGTAGTCATTTTTGTGGTGACAATTATAGGTGCATATATGTTTTTACAAAGGACCTGCATAAGGTTTGTGGAATGAAAACTCATTTAACTGTGCGAGTGCTACGTTATTCTTCTGTATGTATCATTTTAATCACTGTCATCCAAGTCTGTACCAACAGGTTGTGCAGGTGACACTAATAACAGTTTTCCATTAAGGTCTCACTGTCATGAAATAGCTTAGGATGCCCTGAACAAAAACCATTTTTTTACAGGTTCTTGATAAGCCCTTCTGTTCCCGAGATATGAGGGTTTAAAGTTTGTCTAAGAATTCAGGGAATTAGTCAGATGGGCGTGACCTTAATTTAATAATGAGAGTGAATATCAGGAGATGGGCAGGGTTATACAGTCAGAGGGTGTGAATGTTGTACATTGAGGGACCTAAATGCCTAATACTCAGCCCCTGACTGTATAATACCGCCCATCACCTAATAATAATAGGAGGCACTCCCATTATTAAAATAAAGCTCATGCCCATCTGACTGATTTCCTGAATTGTCAGACAAACTATAAACCCTCAAATCTCAGGAATGGGAGGGTGCATCAAGACACTATAAAAAGGTGTGTCATCAGGATACACAAAGTTATTTAATGATAATGCAATATCATTTGTTGGGAGTTAGCTACAGGTCCTTTGTAAAAGCACAATGGTCAACACAAGGACACTTGTTGCTAGTCCTAAAGCCCTTAAGCTGACTATACATACCGTATTTTTCGTCCTATAGGATGCACCGGCATATAAGACGCACCCAATTTATAGGTGCAAAATCTAAAAAAATAAAGATTTTGAACCCAATAGTGGTCTTCAACCTGCGGACCTCCAGATGTTTCAAAACTACAACTCCCAGTATGCATGCTGGGAGTTGTAGTTTTGCAACATCTGGAGGTCCGCAGATTGAAGACCACTGCATAGGCGGTAATACTCACATGTCCCCGCCGCTCCAGACCCGTCACCGCTGCCCTGGATGTCGCTCCATCGCTGTCGCCGTGTCCCTGTCGCTCCGGAACATCTCTGCTGCCGGCCGGGTATCCTCGCTCTCCGTCGCCGCCATCACGTTGTTACGCACGCCGACGCACGTACGCGACGACGTGATGACGAGGAAGGAGAGCGCCGGCCATACAGGGGATCCCTGAATGGAGAAGACACCGAGGGGCAGGTAAGGTCCCTCCTGGTGTCCTGTAAGCACTAATCCGGCTATTCAGTCGGGCTGTTTGGGACCGCCGCGGTGATATCGCGGCGGTCCCGAACAGCCCGACTGAACAGCCGGGTTAGTGTCACTTTCCCTTCAGACGCGGCGGTCAGCTTTGATCGCCGCGTCTGAAGGGTTAATACAGGACATCACCGCGATCGGTGATGTCCTGTATTAGCCGCGGGTCCCGGCCATTGATGGCCGCAGGGACCGCCGCCATAGGGGTGTATTCGCCGTATAAGACGCACCGACTTTTTCCCCCCAGTTTTGGGGAAGAAAAAGTGCGTCTTATACGGCGAAAAATACAGTATGTGTGACAATCTACTGTATACAGTGGCTTTCCAACTCCCCCTCAATGGCTGATGTAAGGAAAGAGAAGAATCAGGCATGTTGGATTTCAGCTGCCTAATTCCGTTTATTCTTGGGAGTAATTTGCTGCTGGAGGTGCATGACAAAATTCCCCCTCCTCCTCCCCCTTTACATTTTAAAACTCCTGCAGTGCAGTACCCTATAGGTTTTAGCCCTATATTCACAGGATGTGGAAGCTGCACTTCTGCTGCTAGAGGGTACCAGGTTGCTCCTTAAGTGTGGTCCTGTGAAGGTAAAGGCTTGCCCAGTGGACCAGGTGGCACTGGTAAAAAAGCATAGTCAGCTAGACAGTTGGTACAGTTCACAGGAGTAAGGCAGAAGTGGAGGCAAGTACAAGCAAGAGGGTTGAGACAGGCAGCAAAGGTTTTGGGTCAATAATCTGGGTTGGACACAGGAGAGACGGTATGGCAGATGAGAGATCAGGCAGATGGATGGAATCCAGAAGACACATAAAGATAAGGTCAATGCACAGATATCAGGTACAGCACACCTTAGCTATGGATGCTAAGAATCCACAATAACACTCAGCAACAAAGGTTACATAGGTTATCTGAGCAGGAATAGGTAGGGAAAGGATTGGGTTTGTGCACTCTGGCCCTTTAAATCTCCCAAGAATGAGCACCTGCACCCCATGTTCCTGACAAGGAAGTGCAGAGGCAGGAACAGCCTGGCTGAGAAGAACATAGGAGGTATAAACCGGGAGCTGGTGGCAGTAAGTAGCAGTTCACGCATTTTAGCGGTTGGGACCATAGATGGGCTGTTTTCCAGTAGTGCAAACACAGGTTCTTACTTTCCCCATATGTGTCTGGCCAATCACAGCACAGGACTTACTTCTTATGACTATATCATGATATAACAGGCAGGAATGAACAGGCTGGAACTTTACTGGGGGATTATTTACAGTACACTGCTATAGATGACATATGGAGGGAGAAGTTTTTAATGGCACTATGGGAGCACAAATAAAATAAAAAGCATCAGCACAGCAAAGAAGGGGTGATATTAAGTACTGATGTCGTGTCCCGATACTGTACATGTACTGTACCTTGTGTTGTAAGTCCCCAAAGCCAGAGTTCCTCCGTTCTGATAGGAGTCTCTTAGTGGGATAACCCCTAGTCACCTCTTCCTTCTTTAATTTCGTGTATATTTCATACATTGTATAGTGTAAATATTCTTTCCGGGACCTTAGGTCACATGATTAATAATTATATTGTTCTGCTAAGGTTAAGGACCTTCCAGGTCAGGTGCTCATGTCACGTGATGTACCACAATGCTTTGTCATAGGACTGACAGGTTTTGGGGTCCAGTAAGCTTGAAACCCGCCCCTTTAGATATAAGGGCTCTGTTATCCAATGATCGCTCTCTTTCTCTTGGGATATGACAACGAGCAGAGCTCTGTGTATACCTTCAAGACAAATCTAGGCCTGAAGCCTGCTAACTTCAGCCGAATACAAAACCGTGAGTTCACTCTAACTCAATCCTAATCCTACATGACTGCTGGACCTAAACAATTCCCCTAAATCCAGTGGAACAGCGTAAAGCAATTACTTCAAGCTTATTCCCTATAATGTCCCAACCAAACCTATGAGGAGCCTAAAGTCTGGTCCTCTGTAAAGACTGTTACTACGTTTAACCTGCATACAATCGGCAGTAAAGTTATCTACAGTTTACAAAAATTCCGGTTGTGGACCATCCTTTATTCCTCCCTATCGTTCCTGGGACGGGTGGCGGTAGGATAAACATATACAAAGAGGAACCCGCACCCTTGTGTCACGACAGTTAAGGGTTAATCCAACACCCTTTCATCACTGCACAGCTACACCCTACCTACCCTACACCCCCAAGCTACCACACTGAGCTGCTGCTACTGTTGCTGAGATTAGAGAGAAGCCTAGATTTACCTTTTCAGGGACAGTGGGGATCTTCTAGAGCATAGAGACCGGATCAGCTTGCCTGCACACAGTCTTGCTCTCCCCCTCACTTGTACATAGCAGTAGCTAAGCCATGCGCCCACCTGTGTTTTGTCCTGCTCTGTCTATTACTAGAGACAGACTGAACCTAACAAAATGATTGGACAGGAAATAGCAAACAAGGCAGACACCTAGTGGCCAAGACTCTCAAGCTTTTTTTTTTTTTTTTTTGGAAGTAAGGAGTCATTTTTGGTAAAATGATTTATTTACCAGATCGCATAGGCTATGGAGGGACGTTGTTTAAAATAAGAAAATTCCAAATCCTTTTACATTAAACTATGTCAATAATAGTGGTTTATTGACTTTCTATTGAGTAAAAATGCAATAAGTTAAAACTCCTAACCATGTGTAGTAAAAATAAATGTTAGTAGGCTAGAAAACCTGGGGTAAGGAGAATTAGAGATATGTCCTTCAATCTTTTTCTCATTCTTCATTTCCCAATGATGCAGCTCACATACTTAAGATGACATGCCGAGCATTCAACAGCATAAACTACATATTTTCTTTAATAGTTTATATTGTTTGAAATCTTTTAGACAGAAGAACCCTCAGTTGATATATTTGAAATAGTTTTGTTGTATGTGAATGCAACATACATGACATCTACCTTGCAGATACCTAGTTCCCTGTATGTTTGATCCAAGAAGATGTTGGTTCTAGTTATATAAATACAGACATGTCCTAAGACTAAGAACCGTAGCTCCCGAAACATATAAGCCTATTGCCCGTTGTGCTTTTAAGTGTGATAAATATTTTTTTTATTTGGTTCTGGAACTATTACCATAGATATTTTTCCCAGTTTGGAGTCCACCAAATAATCCAAGCTCACTTCTCACAAGATCCCAGTGCTGATGCATGTAAGAGGGAAGCCCTCTTGATACAATTTTCCACCTTTACATCCAAAATCAAAATGGCTTCATATATATACTAGCCCCTGATTTACCCCCGAGCCACTGCTCATCATTGGATTTATTGGTTCCCTCAGTTACCCCTTTGACCATTGCAATAAATGCATAGATGCTTTGTTGTTTTCCACATTTTTCTCAACATCAGCTATTGGTCTACTAGTGGCAT
Source organism: Hyla sarda (assembly GCF_029499605.1). Classification (NCBI taxonomy): domain Eukaryota; kingdom Metazoa; phylum Chordata; class Amphibia; order Anura; family Hylidae; genus Hyla; species Hyla sarda. The sequence goes on along the minus strand of NC_079198.1, from coordinate 103,315,834 downwards.
TTGTGATATCATGTGATCCGCAGCAGTAGCCTTTGCATGATCTGTTGGGACATTTGGTGGCGCAGGTGCAATAGGGATGAGTTACTTTATACAGTAAATATGTTCTATGGTTCTTAAGCGGTTATTCTTTTTTGACTGCTGTGAGTCACTCTAGTAGGGGTAGTGTTTGTCTCAGGTTACATGGGATTTTAATGGTAACTTCCCAATAAAGGTTAAATTTGAATACTTGTTATTCATACCCCAGTATTTCTAGTATGTTATTGTAAAAAGAGGTGGGGTCTAAATAAGCCTGTACCACTGACCATTAATAGGCTTTGTATTTTTTGTTTCATTTATACTAGGTGGCACTATTACTTGACGGTTCCTGGAACATAATGTAAACAAGCATTCATCAAAATGTATTGATATCTGAATCTGCTTTAGGTCCCTGTTCTCTTCATAGGGTCTCTCCCAGGCCTGAGTTACTTCACACAGGTCCACACCAGCTTCAGTCTTCATGCTGTCTATTTTTCTCGCTTTCAGACCATGCCTTTAAAGGCTCTATCCTAAGCACCACCTCCAAGTAAGATACAGTCCAGTAGGCTATATACCTATACAGTGGTCCCTCAACGTACGATGGTAATTAGTTCCAAACGACCCATCGTTTGTCGAATCCATCGTATGTTGAGGGATCCGTGCAATGTAAAGTATAGGAAGCTGTACTCACCTGTCCCCGTCGCTCCGGACCAGGTCCTCACCGCTGCCGATGCTGTCCCAGGGGCTCCCGATGCTGTGCCGCTGCTCCGGTGTCTTCTTGGCTATCCTCCGGCTTCTTCCGCATCTTCTGCAGGGTCCGGGCCTCGCTTTCTGGTGACGTTATTACGCTGCTGCGCTGACACGGTGTGCGTAGTGACGTAATAACGACGCCGGAAACCGAGGCCCGGACCCTGCGCAAGACACCGGAGGATCTCGAAGTGGACCCGGAGCAGCGGGAATAGGTAAGCGAACCTGCCAGGGATGCTTAAACTGCTATCCGACAGCAGCTTAAGCATTTTGCGCTGTCGGATAGCAGTTAATGCGATGGCCCCGACATATAAAAGCATCGTATGTCGATGCTGACATCGACATGCGATGGCCTCTGAGAGGCCATCGTATGTCGATTTTATCATATGTCGGGGCCATCGTAGGTCGGGGGTTACTGTATACTGTTGGAATGTATCCTGTCCTCCAGCACAAACATATTCTATATATAATTTTAATATGGACATAAGTAGTAACTGTTCGCTGGTGCCTACAGCATTTTGGAGCTTCCTACAATTCTGTCCTGACACCTACAGCCCAATAGAAATGCCCAATAGCACAATAGCAACAATAATATATGGAACTTTTTCTTGGGCCTGTATGCTACTATAATTTTTTACCATATTACACTGTTGTGTATATACCATGTTGCTATATTATGTGTACATGATATGGTACTATGGTAATATATAAGGCAGTATAATTGCAGACCCTTAGTATGACCCAACAGAATGCTCCTTAGATCTGTGTTAAATCTTTAAATCTACTTGTTGCTTTTGACATTTACCACATTGAGATTGTCTTTAGCATTATGTGGATTTGCAGGTCTTCTTCTGGCACCTAACCATGTTCATTGTTGACCCTCTTTAAGAATTTAAATCTTCTGAGACGTAACAATTGAATGGACATGCAATGTTTTCTACATTATTGTCAGTCCTGCATCTTAGATTGTCCCGTAACTCTTAGCCTTGTTGCTCTGCTCAAACACAAAGGTATGAGCCTAACAATGCACAGTGTGAATAGTCGACATTTTGCTCTCATGTGTAATGGAAAATTAGATTACAGGACAAAGAAACTAGTTTGTATTGGCCAAACCTGTTTTGTTACTTGGAGCATTTGAGGGATCTTTGTCTTAAAAAACAAACAAAAAACCCAGTCCCCTAGGAACGAAGACTTTAGGAAACATAAAACATATGAAGAAAGGTGTGGTTCATACTTTGCATTTAACACGTTCATCTTGAGTCATATGATTGATAATTAAAAACTGAGGACAATAGTAAATGTTGGTGATATTCACCTTAATTATGGGCGACCCATTCCAGGTGCAACTATTCAAAAATGTAGGCATCTGCTTATGCAATGTAGACAAAAATGTTGGCATATCTCTAGAGATCTTAATGTCCACACAACTCTCAAGGGGTTTCTATGAAAGTGCCTTTATGAGTTTATCATGCACTAGGAAGGACCCCCCCCCCAATCAATCACCTGCCCGGCCCCCGGTGTTCTGGACATTTGTGTTTAGAACACCGGCTCTTCTCTTGCTCGGAGCAGCCATGGAGGTCAGAGATACAGCACTCGTGTGTCTCCAGCTCTCCTATAGATATCCATGGAGGTATGTGCTCTCAAGTCACCCAAGTGCAAGCAAAAATTGCAAAACGTGTTCACACAAAAAAACATGCATGAGGATGCGGTCCATCACAAGCCCTTCTCCGAAAGGAGAAAAACCCACCCCCAATAAACAAAACCCTTCGCCAGCTTCATGCGGTGGTCAACAGTCTTCTTACACGGAGTGGGGACCCCCCTGCGATCAGACACCTGATTAAAAAAAGAACATGTTTCAGTAGCTGACACATCAGGAAAAGAATTCTAGGCAACACATTCCCTTTATCCAAGTTAGGGGATAACATGTTATGTAACCGAGTTCCCCTTTTATTAAGACCAGCGTGTGGGACGCCATTAGAGATGAACGAACTTACAGTAAATTCGATTCGTCACGAACTTCTCGGCTCGGCAGTTGATGACTTTTCCTGCATAAATTAGTTCAGCTTTCAGGTGTTCCCGTGGGCTGGAAAAGGTGGATACAGTCCTAGGAGACTCTTTCCTAGGACTGTATCCACCTTTTCCAGCCCACCGGAGCACCTGAAAGCTGAACTAATTTATGCAGGATAAGTCATCAACTACCGAGCCGAGAAGTTTGTGACGAATCGAATTTACTGTAAGTTCGCTCATCTCTAGACGCCATGCTAGATAAATCTACCCCCCACCCCTAATGTTTTCATTTTTTAAATTTTTTAAATTTTTTTTAAATAGCCTTTGCTACTCAGCTCAGTATTCACTACCTGTCTTTATCTGAAGTACTGTATTTATGCCATTATTGTGAATGTGCAAGAACTGTGAAAGGGTGTCAAACTTTAGCTTAATGCATGTGAAATTGTGGTCGCACCCTGGTCATAAGCTCCTTAATTATGGGTAAGCTTCGTGTTATTTAGTCGTAATTACAGGTTAAGATTTACTTGTATTGTTAGAGGATTTGGTACATGTTCACATCAAGAGGTGTAATTTCAGATATGTTACCATTTAGTAACATCCAAGTGTGGACACAGAATTAACTGTATAATGGCTTTCTTTTCCCCAGTGATAGGGTATGTTCCCACTGCGTAATGCCCGCAGAATTCCGCAAGTGGAATTATGCGCTGTGAACCTTAGCATCAGTGTCAAAGGGTCTTCTGCGAGACACTGAGGAATTTCAGCAGCGGACAATTCTGCCGCTGAAATTGTTCAGTGCAAAGTAAGAACATGTTCATTCTTTGCGCTGAAGTTCACGAGCAATGTATAGGCGTCAATGGGGACGACGCAGTGCCGCACAGTCCTACTGCCGAAGTATTTTCATCGGCGGCCGCCAGATGGAGATTCCGTAGTGTGAACATACCCATTAGCAGACACTCATCCTTCACTCCTTCTGATCAGTAGGCATATTCAACCAGGCCAAAGGGGCATGCATGTGAAAGCAATTACATAAATGCGCCAAAGTGCATCAAAAAGTGCCAACGTTTTTATCCTCCCTATTGAAAGTCAAATATTATAGCCTGAAAATTTGACAAAAAAGGGTGGACAAATACACAAATCCCTTGGATTATGTAAAATTTAAAAACCACGGCCATTTGAAAGTAATAGAACTGTCAGAAAAATAAGCAAACTTTGGCGCATGTGTGCGGTGTGTGCTGTTAATAAATATAATTAAATGCATATTCAACTTTTTCCTACAAAATTTTAATGGAAATCCCATAGTAAATGAGGGCTCATATGTAAAGACGTCCCCCATATCCAGCCCAGATTTCCTTGATGGATTTTCAGTTAATCATACATTATGTATAGCAGTGGTCCTAAACTGTGGCCCTCCAGATGTTGCAAAACTTCAACTTCCAGCATGCCCGGACAGCCGTTGGCTGTCCGGGCATGCTGGGAGTTGAAGTTTTGCAACATCTGGAGGGCCAGCATTTGAGACCACTGATGTATAGTGACCATTTTCTTTAAGAAGACCACCCCCATAGAAGACTTGCTTTTCAATGCAATTTTGGGTGGTCTTCTCAAAGCGGTTTCCATGTATTTTGTCCTTCTCTTATGTTATGCTATAGCTAATAATCTATTCTAGCATTGGTTGTAGAGATGGATGTTAAAGACAATTTACAGAAATAGAACCTCACTATTAGGCAAAGCCCACCAAACAAATTTTGTAGTAAAACCTGCTTGTGTTACATGCAGGGGTCAAGTCCTCAGAAAAAAAAAGTGTGGGAACTCACCCAAGAATACCACTCAAGGGCTGGTCCTGCAGGACTCCTCCTAATGGGAATCCTACTGTGAAAAAAGTGCAGGAACTCAGTTCCCACACGTTCCTGCAGGACTTGAGCCCTGGTTACATGTAGATCTGAGTGCGGGTTGTGCATCAGATTCACCGCTACGTTGAAAGGGGTAAAGTCTGACTAATTTCATTTGTAATCGTCATCTATTTGCCTTGTACCGTAGACTTCACCGCGGGTACAATCCAAAGCAAATGTGACCTGTGAGGATTAACCCTAAGGCTTTATGCATGCACAATATTTTGGGCAGTATTTTTACCAAAACCGGAAGTGGAACCAGTGCAGAGTAAAACTATGGCGAAAAAAGTTGCCCTCGTGTTTTAGTGAAAACACTGACTGAAATGCTGAGCAAAATAAGGGCCAAATACTGTGTGTGCATTTACCCTACAGGTTAGAAGAAGCTTAAATATTCACCTACTACCAGATGACGCTCTTGTCCTCATATACCAACCACATTTCTCAACATGATACCTCAACCTCATACAAGGCTGCCATCAAGGGGGGGGGGGGGGGTACAGCCAGTACCCCAGTAAGGGGCCCGGGCCTCAGCTGTACCCCCTGCAGCAGCCTGCAGCCCCAGCACAGAAGTAGGAGTCCACTGTTTAAAGTGGTCTCCTGCTACCAGGGGCAGACAGAGGGGCCCCCCCGCTGCCAGAGACATTTTTAAATCCGCGACATTCGGACCCTGTAGAAGAAATTGGAATGTCCAGCGCCAAGTGAATCCAACGGAGCACTTTATTGATTAAAAACCTCAGTACATGGATAGAGTAGGCACAGGTGACGCATTTCGGCTCGTGGAATGAGTAAGGCTCATTCCACGAGCCGAAATGCGTCACCTGTGCCTACTCTATCCATGTACTGAGGTTTTTAATCAATAAAGTGCTCCGTTGGATTCACTTGGCGCTGGACATTCCAATTTCTTCTATTTGTGCCTTTGGCGTTGCCCACGCCAGTCCGTGCGCATGGTGTTGGAGGTAGAGAGCTGGGTTTTCATCTACATACCTGCTATTCGGGCCCTGTAATATCAGCGCAGGGGCCGCAGCCGCGCTGACTGTCTGGTAGGAGCAGCAGAGGAGGAGAGCAGAGAGGGATCCCCCTCCCCTCCTTTACCGTGGCTACTTTACCGTGGTTGCATAAGCCGCAGTAATGGATATTTGGACAGTCATTTAAGTCATTTCTGGCTAAAACACCATGACCAGAGCAGATGTCATATTTATAGAAGGAGGAGGAGGTAATATTTGCTGACAATGCCACATCAATATAGATTGCTGTTCCAACTTTTGAAAAATTGTCTATAAGTACTATAGACATAAAAAAAAGCAATAGGTGACATGATGTTAGGGTAGTGTTCCCCAACCAGGGTGCCTCCAGCTATTGCCTTCAGCTCTCCGGGCATGCTGGGAGGTGTAGTGCAACAGCTGGAGACACCCTGCTTGGGAAACACTGTATTGGGGTTTTATACTGTCACTTTTTGGTCTATATCCAACATTTGATTTTATCATTTCATTTTTACATTACATGAAAAACAATTACTGGATTTGTACAAGGACTGTGCCGTTCAGCAAACACCACAAAGGAAATCAATATTGGACTAGTTGATATAGTTGATCGGTTTTCTTAGGAAAACAGCGGCCGCCAATCCCTTCTTTAGGAAAACAGCAGCCGCCAATCCCTTCTTTAGGAAAACAGCAGCCGCCAATCCCTTCTTTAGGAAAACAGCGGCCGCCAATCCCTTCTTTAGGAAAACAGCGGCCGCCAATCCCTTCTTTAGGAAAACAGCGGCCGCCAATCCCTTCTTTAGGAAAACAGCGGCCGCCAATCCCTTCTTTAGGAAAACAGCAGCCGCCAATCCCTTCTTTGTTAATCAGAAACCAGTTGAGATAAAACACTGACACAATGTACTGGGAAGTAGTTGTTGATTTCTTACTGCTTATTTGTAGACTATGGGGAAAATTATTCAAAACCTCTGTCGAGGAATAGGGGTGCAGTTGCCCATAGCAACTGATCAGATCGCTTCTTTCATTTATAAAGAGGCCTGTGAAACATGAAAGAAGCGATCTGATTGGTTGCTATGGGCAACCACACTGCTCTTCTTCTGCACAGGTTTTGATGAATCTCCCCCTATATATTGTATCTTCTAAAGAAAAATGTATTCCTCCTTGGTGAGTTCCTTTGTCTGTGTTCAAACTAACACAAGATGGAGCCCACTCTAGCTAAAGGGCCCACACAAGGATTCACAAGCTCCGCTATAGGCCATTGAAGGTTTTCCGGTGGAAAACAAATGTTTTCAAAGCAACTGGTGCCAGAAAGTTAACTACTGTGCTCTTTGCTGACCCCTCTGTCCGTGTCAGGAACTGGCCAGTAGGAGCAAATCCCGATAGCAAACCTATCCTGCTCTGAACAGTTCCTGACACGGACAAAGGTGTCAGCAGAGAGCACTGTGGTCAGACTGGTAAGAACTACACAACTTCCTCTGGAGCGTATAGCAGCTGATAAGTAGTGGAAGGATTCAGAATTTTAAATAGAAGTCATTTACAAATCTAGTTAATAGCGCTTTACAACAGGTAAGTATGGTGTAGATTTTGATGCCCAAGCTGCTATACTGGTAATGTGATTCCCGAATTTCACATGAAAATATGAGTTTATATGAAGAAATAGAGTAAGCGCTAATTGGGACTTCTTGTTTAATACCTATGAAAATCTTGCGTTGGTAGATCACTGTCCGATTGGTCGGGCGTGTACCATAAACACAACTAGAATATATTATTTCATAGACCTGTTTCAAGATGGAATCATTTACAAATCTGGTTAACTTACTGGCACCAGTTGATTTGAAGCCTATTCAGTCTGATCTGACTCATTTCTACCTGCATTCAATATCCTTCATACAACTCCATTTCTTTGCCAAAGTGACAACCCTACATAATTGACCGCACTTCTTTATGCAACAAACGCTAGCATAATTTTGCATTGCTGTGTGTTTTGTACAGAGGCACAGTGTCCTATGACTACTGGTTCTGCTCATTGACAGATACATTGGCTACCTAACATAGTAACATAGTTCATAAGGTTGAAAAAAGACCAGAGTCCATCAAGTTCAACCTATGACCCTAATGAATACCTACTAAGTTGATCCAGAGGAAGGCAAAAAACCCTCATACTAGAGGTAAAAATTCCTTCCCGACTCCAAATATGGCATCAGAATAAATCCCTGGATCAACGTTCTGTCCCTATAAATCTAGTAGACATAACCAGCGATGTTATTATTCTCCAAAAATGCATCCAGACCCCTTTTAAATTCTTTTACAGAGTTCACCATGACCACCTCCTCAGGCAGAGAATTCCACAGTCTCACTGCTCTTACAGTAAAGAACCCCCGTCTGTGCTGGTGTAGAAACCTTCTTTCCCCTAAACATAGAGGATGCCCCCTTGTTATAGATACAGTCCTGGTTATAAATGGATCATGGAGAGATCTCTGTACTGTCCCCTGATATATTTATACATAGTTATTAGGTCTCCCCTAAGCCTTCTTTTTCTAAACGAAATATCCCTAATTCTGATAATCTTTCTGTAGTCCTCCCATTCCCCGTATTACTCTGGTTGCCCGTCTTTGAACCCTCTCCAGCTCCACTACATCTTTCTTGTACACTGGTGCCCAGTACTGTACACAGTATTCTATGTGTGGTCTGACCAGTACTGTACACAGTATTCTATGTGTGGTCTGACTAGTGATTTGTACAGCGGTAGAATTATTTCCTTGTCGTGGGCATCTATGCCCCTATTGACGCACCCCATGATTTTATTTGCCTTGGCCGCAGCTGCCTGAAACTGGTCACTACAGCTAAATGTACTATTAACTAAGACTCCTAAATCCTTTTCCATGTCAGTCATCCCAAGTGTGCTCCCATTTAATATTAGTGTTGCTCGCGAATATTCCCAATGCAAATTTTATTCGCGAATATAGCACTATATATTCGTAATTACGAATATTCTTTTTTTTTCCCCCACAGTACACATCACAGAGATCACCCCTCTCTGCTTCCAGCTTGTGTGGTGTAAAAAAGGCTGTAATACTACTGTGTGAGACATATGTTAATTTTCGCATATGCGAATTTTCACTTATGTAAATTTTTGTATATGCTAATTTTCGCATATGTTAATTTTCGCATACGCAAATTTTCGCATATGTGAAAATAAAACGAGAATATTAAGAATATGCGAATTTAGCGAATATATGACGAATATTAGTCCATATATTCGTGAATATTCACAAATTCAAATATGGCCTATGCTGCTCAACACTATTTAATATATAATCCCAGCCCAGATTTTTCTTATCCATTTCTTATCCATTATTCTTATCCCTTACATTTATCAGTGTTGAACCTCATCTGCCACTTCCCAGTCCAAACCTCCAACCTATCCAGATCCATTTGTAACAGTGCACTGTCCTCTATAGTGTTTACCGCTTTACAAAGTTTTGCATCATCTGCAAAGATTGCCACTTTACTATTCAACCTCTCTACAAGGTCATTAATAAATATATTAAATAGAACTGTACGAGAAAGCACAAAACAAAGACTGTATCCATCTTTTGTCTTTGCCTATACATTTGCATGAAGACATTGTAGCAAGGCACTGACAAACTGCATTCCAACGGAGCCGTGAAAGAGATAGTTTTGTTGTAGCTTTCACGAACATTACGTGTTTGTATGAATATAGTGTAGCCGCTAATAGCCTGGCATGCTGCGATCACCGTGGCTGCTATTAAACCATTAGATCACCTCTGTTTAAGTTGACAGCAGTGTCTAAAGGAATCTTATATCCATCCCTGGTGGTCTAGTGGGGTGGATCAGACTATTTTGGTTGAAATTATTTAATCTACCAGGACAAGTGGATTTTCTTGAGGGACAAGTAGATTGTGTTCCGCTTTAGTCCCTTGGACAAGTAGTTTTTTTTAAATTACCGCACCCCTGATACATGATACAAATTATACCACGATACTAGTAAAAAACACTATACATGGACTAATAATACCAATAAAAACCAGAATACAAATAATACAGGAGCAAAATAATACCAGCGCCTCAGGAACACAGTATACATAACACAGGAACTGGCTAATGGCCTGTACTGTTACTGAATAAAACCACTGTACACAGACTGATACCAGCAGTACACAGGATCTGTATACCATATATAAATGCTGTTATAAAAGTCTTGTGAGATAAGCCGATGTGCAATATGAAAAAATAAATAAGGAAATAAATCCGGAAGAATCTTCCAAAGAAATCTTGAGTCATGTTTCAAATTTATACTCACCTACACAGATTTGTTTAGTTGGTGTGCGGTCAGCATATGTATGCCCTACACACGTGTATTAATCAGATCATATACAGGACCATATAGAGGTAGATACCATTTGTACACAGGATCTGTATACCATATAAGTGACTACAGTTACATTTATGGACTCACATAAGACATCTTTTCTGATCGGCGGCATCTCATCCAGTCTGTAAAAATAGGGGGTCCTTTTCCGGTATCCAAACTTAATTACCTACACAACTATTATAATTATTATCATACACATTTTTTTTATCATATCAGCCCAACCAGATGTACATGTATAGATTGATAATAACCAATCTTTTGACCAACAGTTCTCACAGATGGCTTATCTGAACACATGTTATTTCAATGAGAATGAATAAACAATTGCCAGATACATCGGTTGCTACTTATGTCAGGATGTGTGGTAATAGATTAAGACAGATAAAAAATCTACTATAGAACATCGGACAGTAATCTACTGTTTATGGTCATAAAAATCTTTAGTGCCCTATTGATTCTAACTGATAAATCACAATTGTTAGAACTAAAGTTAATCAACTAGATTACTTCTTACCCTGGAAATGGCAGAGTAAGGATGAGTAGGTGCTGGCCTGTAATTGGTCAGACACATAAGAGAACAGAAGTACATGCTGGAAAACTACCCAGCTATGGTTGCGCCCCTTAAATTGGAAAGAGTTAAACATTTCTGTGTTCCATGTAGGTGGGTTCTCACGTGCCAAAGACAGGAGTGACAGAACTAAAATCACCTTGTCACTTCTCCTCAAAGGGTCAATGTAACCAAACCAAAATTGTTTTTAAAAATCATTTGAAAGTACAGTAGGCTTTAAAACATCAAGTTCACATAATGGAGCTAAAAATCTTGTGTGTACCACATATAATGTTTTTTTCCCCTATTACCTAAATCAGAGAAAAATGTGGCATTAAATGGCTGCTTTGTTTAGAAAACTCATTTCTATATGCAGTAGAACTTTGAAGTACTTGGTTGTAAGATTGACAGGGTAAGAGCCATTAACTTCTCACCCTGTCAATCACTCTTATGGCAAGCCACAGCTGATACTTTTAGAGGAACAACTACCTACAGGGGGCTGCTACCTAGAGAGGACAACTATCTACAAGGGACCTGTCTACAGGGGGTAGCTATCTACAGGGGAAAGACCTGTAGACAGAAACCATCTACAGGGAAACCCATCTGCAGGGGACAACAATCTACATGGCAAATTACCTATATACAGAGAACCTACCTACAGGGAGTAACTATCTAAAGTGGAAAACTGTTTACTATTAATTGGGGTCAACAGTATACAGGGGAATTCCTACAGTGGCACTTACCTACTCGGGTCTTGCCTTGGGTTCAAAATAGTCTAACACCGGTCCTGACTAGGGCTCCCCCCATTCAGAACATAATCTGGCTACATTAAAGAGTACCTCTCATGATCTTGTTAAATGTTATAATCCTCCCAGTTCACTGCCCCCATCATGTCTTTATTTTTATTATTTTTTTGTTTTCTACATTGATATTGCTCTGTATATTCTGCTCAGATTCCCAGACTGGGAAGGGGTGTTACCCAGCAGGCTGTGTGTCACGATGCCGGCTGGCAGGAGGTGGATCCTCTGTGCCAGAGAGGGATTGGCGTGGACCGTGCTAGTGGACCGGTTCTAAGTTACTACTGGTGTTCACCAGAGCCCGCCGCAAAGCGGGATGGTCTTGCTACGGCGGTAGTAACCAGGTCGTATCCACTAGCAACGGCTCAACCTCTCTGACTGCTGAAGATAGGCGCGGTACAAGGGAGTAGACAAAAGCAAGGTCGGACGTAGCAGAAGGTCGGGGCAGGCAGCAAGGATCGTAGTCAGGGGCAACGGCAGGAGGTCTGGAACACAGGCTAGGAACACACAAGGGAACGCTTTCACTAGGCACAAGGGCAACAAGATCCGGCGAGGGAGTGCAGGGGAAGTGAGGTATACATAGGGAGTGCACAGGTGAAGACACTAATTGGAACCACTGCGCCAATCAGTGGCGCAGTGGCCCTTTAAATCGCAGAGACCCGGCGCGCGCGCGCCCTAGGGAGCGGGGCCGCGCGCGCCGGGACAGGACCGAGGGAGAGCGAGTCAGGTACGGAAGCCGGGGTGCGCATCGCGAGCGGGCGCCACCCGCATCGCGAATCGCATCCCGGCTGGAGGCGGTATCGCAGCGCACCCGGTCAGTGAATCTGACCGGGGCGCTGCCGTAGCGAGGATGTTGCGAGCGCTCCGGGGAGGAGCGGGGACCCGGAGCGCTCGGCGTAACACTGTGACATCATCCGAAGTCATACAGGAGAGACCTTCCTCCCTTGCTCTGCTACACACAGCCCAGAGCAGTTCAGTGTGAGATGAGCTATTATTGGCAAAGCCGGTGCAGTACTCCAGACTGCATTTCCTGATTTTAGACTTCTGCCAGGCCAGCAGAAGTCCAAAACCTGTGCAAGAGATAGGGGGAAATGTGCTCTGGACAAGTTGGGAGACACCTAGTGGCAGCTTTTTTAAACACAAATAAAACTGAAAATTTCATTTTTTTAAAAAAACAAAGTACATTAGAAATATGTTTTATTTACCATAAGGAGTGCAATAGCAAGAATTAGTTTTAATGAGAGTGCCCATTTAAGTATCTCTACCTCTGGAGGATCCTGGATAACTCTTTTATTTCAATGTGAACTGGATAATTCTTCCTTTCCTCTGTGGTGGTGCTGTAGAGGAATTTACCACTTGCGGACAATATTATTATTATCATTATTAGTATTATTATTCATTATTAAACCTGATCACTGTGGGCTCCAGCAGAAAGGCAACTGCTTCTTTAAACAAATCCCATGAGTCAATTGCATCAAAACTCTGACAAAAGTGCAGAGTTACATAGTATAGCAAATTATTATTTGTAATCATTATATAAAATAATTAAAAGAAAATGTAAATGTTACATTTATCCATTTTGTGTGTGTGTGTAATTTGTATTATTATTCCACTATCATACCATCTTTATTTTACTGAAAACATTTCCTATATAGAATACTTATAGTTTGCTCTGTACTTTTCCTTACATTTAGGGGAAGTCACTAGTGACTAACTGCATTTTGTTAAGTGTTGAGAAACATATTCCCCGTAATGAAAGCAATTAAACATAATTTGAAGATGTCTCATGTAAACCACGAGTCCAGAGTGGAAAAGTACTGTGTTACACACAAGGTCAGTAACTGAGTTATCAGCGTGTTGTGGGTTGGACAGTTTAATTGTTAACCGGTCATGTAAGGGGAGACCTATATACTGTAAAGGCCCAACACTGTGACTGAGGACTGCACAGAGGATGTCAATTGGAGGAGATAGTCTTCTTTTTTACTCCAGAAACTACACCATTATTGTCATGAGTTGTGCCTTATCTGGGGTGCTCCAGATATTGCAAAACGTCAACTTTCAGCATGCCCAGACAACTAACGACTGTTCGGGCATGCTGGGAGTTGAAGTTTTGCAACATCTAGAGGGCCACAGTTTGAGACCACAGGGGAGATTAATCAAAACCTATCCAGGGGGGAGAGTTACTGAGTTTCCCATAGCAACCAATCAGATCACTTCTTTCATTTTTCAGAGGCCTTTTCAAAAATGAAAGAAGCGATCTGATTGGTAGCTTTGGGTAACTTAGCAACTTTCCCTCTGGACAGGTTTTGATAAGTCTCCCACCACGGATCTATAATTGGGGTAGTTACTATAATTGGGCAATTGGCTAGTTAAGTGTGGCTAATGTGAAACTGCCCAAAAAAAAGGTCTTAAATGTATACCATTTGGCATGCTTTAGGGAGAGTTGTTTGCCTGGTTTAGTCTGCTTTCTGTTTAAATTGTCAGTACTTAAAGGGGTTCTCCGGTGGTCAACGTGTTTTTCCGTTTTTGACTTACCCTATTTGTTTTGTTTCATTTCTTTTCTTGTTGTTTAGGCTACTCTATTTCCGTTCTTTGTTGTCTTTTTATCCCCCCACTTTGTTTTCCTATCTTTGCTTCTATTTCCTGTTTCTTGCTGTGCTGAAAACTACAAATCCCAGCATGCCACATGCCTTGCTGGTTTGGGGCGGCTCCTTTTTTTTTTTTTTTTTTTGTTTGTTCCTCCCTTTACCCACCCTACTATTTTCCCAGGTCCGCCCCCTTATACACAGCACACTAATATAATCAGCCCTGGTTGGGATACACTGTCATACACACACAAAAGGGACTACAACTCCCAGCATGTGTCATTCAGGAGTTTTCAGTCTGTGGTATAACACCAGCATGCTGCCTCTGTAGTCTCCTTGGGGTTGTAGTTCACCACACCTCTGTAGGGAATACACCAGTGTTTCCCAACCAGGGTGCCTCCAGGTGTTGCAAAACTACAACTCCCAGCATGCCCTGACAGCCTTTGGGCATGCTATGAGTTGTAGTCTTACAACAGCTGGAGGCACACTGGTTGGGAAACACTGGTGTAACATGATGTGTATGCTGAATAGGCTAGAACAGTGTTTCCAAACAGTGTGACTCCAGCTGTTGCAAATCTACAACTCCCAGCATGCCCAAAGTCTGTCAGGGCATGCTGGGAGTTGTAGTTTTACAACAGCTGGAGGCACACTGGTTTGTAAACACTAGCATACACACACACATACACACACACAACAGGGACTACAACTCCCAGCATGTGTCATTCAGGAGTCCCCCCCTTCACATATAGAGATCATTCCCAGTCTGAGATTTATTCCCCTGCAGTCCATACATCCCCAGCCCGTGCTCCTTGTTATCCTCCCCTTCAGATAACACTTCTCTTCTCTGTGAGGTCCTTCTCCTGTGCAGACCTGCGTCCTTAGAATACAGAGCAGGGGGAGGGGAGGTGAGGAGCAGTGTACTCAGCTGGATGAGATGAGGGGGCGTGGCTTATTTCTCTCATGCAGACAGAGAAAAAAAAGCTGTGACATCTTGTCCACAACAGACTCAGAACTGTGGACAACAGTAAAAGAAAACCCTCTGAACTACAGAACTTCCTGCCCAACAAACAGGTAAGAAAAACACACACATGCTGCCAAAACATATAACACATGTATATTGCAAAAAAACTAAACTTACAAAGAAGATGCCATATAGTCAAAACAATTAACCACCGGAGTACCCCTTTAAGAAAGTTTTAATCCATGACTCCAGCTTTGGTGGCCCATTTATGAGTGATCAGCACTCGGAGGCCCCTCTACCCCATAACAAAATGTCAGTATTTAGAACAGCCAGTGGCGGATCCAGGGGGGGGGGGGGGCAACGGGGCAATTGCCCCCCCCCCCCCCGCTCCCTAGCATGGTGGAGCCGAAGCTGTAAGCTCCGGCTCCACCATTCACTAACCTTACACACACGCTGTGCACAGTGTGTGAGCAGCTGGGACGAGATCCACTAAAGGCCGGTGCGATGACGTCACATCATCGCGCCGGCGCCTGGAGGACCCGTCCCCGCGGCCTGCATACTGTAAGTAAGGGTATGCTCAGGGCCCAGAGGATTAGGGAAAGAGGATATGCGCCACTGTTAGGGGGAGGAGGGGGGGGGGGTCAGAGGAAAGGGAATATTTAATGAGGGTCTGCAGGGCAAAGCACAGGGGGCATTATATGTGAAGAGCACATGACAGGGGGGCCCCCTGTCCTGTGCCCTTCACATATAATGTCCCCTGTGCTGTGCCCCTCACATAGTGCCCACTGTGCTGTGCCACACATATAAATTATATGTGTGGGGCACAGCACAGGGGGCATTATATGTGTGGGGCACAGAACAGGGGGCATTATATCATATAATGCCCCCCTGTCCTGTGCCCCTCACATATAATGCCCCCTGTGCTGTGCCCCTCACATATAATGCCCCCTGTGCTGTGCCACACATATAAATTATATGTGAGGGGCACAGCACAGGGGGCATTATATGTGTGGGGCACAGCACAGGGGGGCATTATATGATATAATGCCCCCCTGTCCTGTGCCCCTCACATATAATGCCCCCCTGTGCTGTGCCCCTCACATATAATGCCCCCTGTGCTGTGCCACACATATAAATTATATGTGTGGGGCACAGCACAGGGGGCATTATATGTGTGGGGCACAGCACAGGGGGGCATTATATGATATAATGCCCCCTGTTCTGTGCCCCACACTTATAATGCCCCCTGTGCTGTGCCCCTCACATATAATTCCCCATCATGCGCCCCTCATATATAATGCCCCCATCATGCTCCCCTCACATATAAAGCCCTCTGTGCTGTGCCCCTCACATATAATGCTCCTGTCATGTGCCCCTCACATATAATGCCCCCATTCTTTGCCCCTCACATATAATGCCCCCATCATACGCCCCTCATATATAATGCCCCCTGTGCTGTGCCCTTCACATATAATGCCCCCATCATGTGCCCCTCACATATAATGCCCCCTGTGCTGTGCCCCTCACATATAATACCCCCATCATGTGCCCCTCACATATAATGCCCCCTGTGCTGTGCCCCTCACATATAATGTTCCTGTCATGTGCTCCAAACATATAATGCCCCCTGTGCTGTGCCCCTCACATATAATGCCCCCTGAGGGGACAGGACATGGGGCTTTATATGTGAAGGGCACAGCACAGGGGGCATTATATGTGAGGGGCGCATGATGGGAGCATTATATGTGAGGGGCACAGCACAGGGGGCATTATATGTGCGGGACGCATGATGGGGGCATTATATGTGCGGGACGCATGATGGGGGCTTTATATATGAGGGGCGCATGATGGAGGCATTATATGTGAGGGGCAAAGAATGGGGGCATTATATGTGAAGGGCACAGCACAGGGGGCATTAAATGTGTGGGGCACATGACAGAAGCATTATATGTGAGGGGCACAGCACAGAGGGCATTATTATGTGGGGGGAACAGGACAGGTCATAATTATTATATGTAGGGGCACAAGATGGGGCATTATTACTATATGTGAAGGCACAGAGTGTTTTGCCTTTCAGAAGTATAGTGTATATTATGAGGAATTTCTGGGGTGGTAAGTTTTTTAGGGGCCACAATACATTACGTATTTTACTCAAGAGGGTGCACTGCACAGCAAGTTATATTCAGAGAATGCACTGTGTGGTAGTATTAGATTTAGATGGCACAGTGTGTGGTAGTATTATATTCAGTGGGTACAGTGTGTGATAGTATTATATTTAGAGGGTGCAGTGTGTGATAGTATTATATTTAGAGGGCACAGTGTGTGGTAGTATTATATTCAGAGGGTGCAGTGTGTGGTAGTATTATATTTAGAGGGCACAGTGTGCGATAGTATTATATTCAGAGGGTGCAGTGTGTGATAGTATTCTATTCAGAGGGTACGGTGTGTGGCGGTATTATATTCAGAGGGTACAGTGTGTTGTATATTCAGGGGGTACAGTGTGTCAGAATTATATTCAGAGGGTGTGTGCCAGTATTATATTCAAAAATACAGTGTTTGGCAGTATTATAATAATTATTGTTTTCATATAGAGGATCAGAATGCGCTGACATAGTGAGGAGACGTCTGGGCATCAAGTTCTGCAGAGAGAAGATTTAGCTGGAACAAATCCTGGCGGTATGTACCAGCTGAATTAGATAAGGAAAGACTATAGAGAAGACGTTACCTGTAGTCACTGATATCATTGTGTATTCTCCTCACTATAGAGAAGATTTCACCTGTAGTCACTGATATCATTGTGTATTCACCTCACTATAGAGAAGACGTCACCTGTAGTCACTGATATCATTGTGTATTCTCCTCACTATAGAGAAGACATCACCTGTAATCACTGATATCATTGTGTATTCTCCTCATTATAGAGAAGACGTCACCTGTAATCACTGATATCATTGTGTATTCTCCTCACTATAGAGAAGAGGTCATCTGTAATCACTGATATCATTCTGTATTCTCCTCACTATGTCCCATCAGAGCTGGCGTTACTTGTAAGTTCTGCAGTTATGATGGGTGAAACAACAACTCCTAGCATCCCCTTACCACTGCTTAGGTCATACTGGGAGCTGTAGTTTTAAATGGTAAAAATTTCTTTAGCACTTTCCCATTCTGTGGCAATTGGTATATTTGATTATTATTCTGACATATGAGCACGGCCTAAGAGTCTTAAACAAGGTTAGGACTGTATGATACATTTAATAATATTGTAAGTTCCGTGATCTTATTTTCTGTCCGCCAACACAAAATACTCTAATAGTGCCCCTCCCGAGAGTAGACTCTGGATCCGCCCCTGAGAACAGCTCATAGTATTTGTGGGGCTCCAAAAGATTCAATAAGAGGTATCTTTTGGAGAGCCACCTCTATACTTTTAGAAGTGTTGGATTAAAGGGGTACTACTGTGGAAAACTTTTTTTTTAAATCAACTGGTGCCAGAAAGTTAAACAGATTTGTAAATGACTTCTATTTAAAAATCTTAATCCTTCCAGTACTTTTTAGGGGTTATATACTACAGAGAAAATGCTTATCTTTTTAGATTTCTCTGATGTAATGACCACAGTGCTCTCTGCTGACCTCTGCTGTCCATTTTAGGAACTGTCCAGAGCAGGAGAAAATCCTCATAGCAAACATATGCTGCTCTGGACAGTACCTAAAATAGACAGCAGAGGTTATCAGAGAACACTGTGGTCATGACATCAGAGAAATCTAAAAAGATAAGCATTTCCTCTGTAGTATATAGCTCCTAAAAAGTACTGGAAGGATTAAGATTTTTAAATAGAAGTCATTTACAAATCTGTTTAACTTTCTGGCACCAGTTGATTTAAAAAAAAAAAAAAGTTTTCCATGGTAGTACCCCTTTAATACAAGGCCTTGGGAAGCAGAGCACCCACTGTAGGACTAAACGTCCAAGCACAGTTGGTATTTTGGTATGTCGGTTATGTCTCAGTGTGGCCGCTTAGTAAATTACCTATGACTACAGCATGAGTCTTTGGTGAACCAAAATTTTAATGTAATAAAATTCAAATACATGCTTTCTTATGTCTTCCTATTGTGCCAAAATCAAAACACGGCATATTCTGTATAAAAGTACGGTAAATCAAAATTGAGAGAACAGAACATGTCAACTAAAGTAGCTTGTGAAGAAGATAAACCTTGTGTGGTGCCACAAGGAGGAGAGGTTGAGTAATCCAGGTTAGCTGAGGGTAGTAGTCCCTTTGACAAAGTGTTTTGTAGTGTCATGTGTGGCAGGGTTGTCTTGCTAACCTGATGGGTCCCTCGACGAGTCTGTGCAACTTTTGTAATGGGGGGTGGGGGACTCTAGCACAGTGTAGCCAGTCCTTGACCACGGGTTGAACTTTACTTAACATCACTGTTCAGAATCCAAATTAACCACTTAAGGATGCATGGCGTTCCTCTACGCCCAAATGCCGTAAGTGGCTTTGAAGAGAGAGCAGGATCTGTGCTCGCTTCAAAGCAGTAAGTGTCAGCTACTATGAGTAGCCTGACACTCACTGCTTATGCCGGGCAGCAGCGATCCCGCTGCTGTCCAGCATTTAACCCCTTAGACGCTGTGATCAATGGCGATCACAGCATCTAAAGTGAAAGTAAAAGTCTGCGGTAGCTCAGAGCAGCTTACCGAACCCCTGCAACGTGATCACATGGATGCGGTAAGCTAAAATGGCGGAGATTGGTCCTCTCACATGCCGCCGATCACCGATTTACTTATGTAGATGAGTGGATTGCCATCACACTATGCCACATCATTATACAGTGAATGCAATATAATTGCATATAAAAGTCCCCTATGGGGACTTAAAGAGTGTATAATAAAAGAAATAAAAAGTCTCTAAAATGATATAAAAACCCCTTTCCTAATAAAAATGTAATTACCATTATTTTCATATTTTACAACAAAAAAAAAAAAAAAGGAAACATTTTTCACATTTTTGGTATCACCATGTGCGTAACTGTCCAAACCACTAAAATATAATTTATGATCCTGCACAGTAAACGGAGTAAACGTTAAAAAAAACACCATTGGCTGTCCATGCATGCTGGGAGTTGAAGTTTTGCAATATCTGGAGGGCCACAGTTTGAGACCATGGATTTATAATCAGGGGAGCTATGAACTTTTACTATAATGGGGCAATTGGCTAGTTAGTGTGAAACTGTCTTAAATGTATGGGCCCATTCTCTATCTTTAGTGGGCATAACCATTTAACATGCTTTAGGGACAGTTGTCTGCCTGGTTTAGTCTGCTTTCTGTTTAAATTGTCAGTACTTTAGAAAGTTTTAATCCATGACTCCAACTTTGGTTGTCCATTTATGAGTGATCAGCACTTGAAGGCCCCTCTACCCCCTAACAAGATGTCAGTATTTAGAACAGCTCATGGTATTTGTGGGGCTCCAAAAGATTCAATAAGAGGTATCTTTTGGAGAGCCGCCTCTATACTTTTAGAAGTGTTGGATTAATACAAGGCCTTGGGAGAAGCAGAGCACCCACTGTAGGACTAAACGTCCAAGCACAGTTGGTATTTTGGTACGTCGGTTATGTCTCTGTGTGGCCTCTTAGTAAATTACCTATGACAACAGCATGAGTCTTTAGTAAAGCCAAAATTTAAATGTATTAAAATTCAAATAAATGCTTTCTTATGTCTTCCTATTGTGCCAAAATCAAAACACGGCATATTCTGAATAAAAGTACCGTAGAACAAAAGTGAGAGAATAAAACGTGTCAACTAAAATAGCTTGTGAAGAAGATAAACCTTGTGTGGTGTCACGAGGAGGAGGGGTTGAGCAGTCCAGATTAGCTGAGGGTAGTAGTCCCTTTGACAAAGTGTTTTGTAGTGTTATGTGTGGCAGGGTGGTCTTGTTAACCTGATGGGTCCCTCTATGAGTCTGTGCAACTTTTGTAATGGGGGGTGGGGTCTAGCACAGTTAAGGCAGTCCTTGATCATGAGTACACTTGTCATGGTGTCTGGGGATGTACCCACAATGGTGCAGACAGGGTTCCCTAAAATGGAGTGTTTAGGTGACAGAGAATGTTGCATCTGTGGGCGTAGGGTGTGGAGTCGAACCATGAGAACCCCTGCGATCTCCTAAACGGGCCCTGGCTCTCTGAGAGCACACACTACATTCATTTCTATGGGAGTGCTGAAGATGCCAGAGTACAGCACTTGGGTCTCTTCGGGACGCCCCGCAATCAGACATTTATCCCCTATTCTGTGGATAGGGGATAAGTTACTTTTTACTGCCCAACTCATTTAACATTTTCTAGTTGGGGTATAGTTGTGATTTGTCAAGTTTTACTGATGATAATAGGTTTGGGCATGGGCCTGTGTACCCAGCATTGCATTTATACTGTATATTGCGCTTTACAGTGGGGATCAAAAGTTTGGGCACCCTAGGTAGAAATTTGTATTAATGTGCATAAAGAAGCCAAGGAAAGATGGAAAAATCTCCAAAAGTCATCAAATTACAGATTAGACATTCCTATAATATGTCAACAAAAGTTAGATTTTATTTCCATCATTTTCACTTTTAAAATAACCGAAAACAAAAAAATGGTGTCTGCAAAAGTTTGGGCACCCTGCAGAATTTATAGCATGCACTGCCCCTTTGCAAAGCTGAGACCTGCCAGTGTCATGGATTGTTCTCAATCATCATCTGGGAAGACCAGGTGATGTCAATCTCAAAGGTTTTATATGCCCAGACTCATCTGACCTTGCCCCAACAATCAGCACCATGGGTTCTTCTAAGCAGTTGTCTAGAAATCTGAAACTGAAAATAGTTGACGCTCACAAAGCTGGAGAAGGCTATAAGAAGATAGCAAAACGTCTTCAGATGTCAATATGCTCTGTTCAGAATGTAATTAAGAAATGGCAGTCATCAGGAACAGTGGAAGTTAAAGCAATTTTGCTGGGGATCGCCCTTAGCAACGGTTTACAGGTGCAGGACCTCCGCCCCAGCAAAGGTGCACAACTGCACTTGGGGTTGAGTTTCCTGCTATAACCATGTTCATGCAAATATAAGCCGACATGTCTTTGCTTAAGGCTTATACTAATGCACCCTTTTATCTTGCTGGGTAGCATTAGGGTTTCAACTGTGAGGCCTGCTATAAATGAACCAACCAGGGTGGGGCTTGTAGCTTGTCTCCTCCCTCCCATTGTATGTGTGCCTAGCTCACACTGGAGGTAACTGAGGAGCAATCTGCAAGTCGGACCTGTGGCTGCCGTAATTTGGTTCCTGGTTTTATTTATCTGGCCAGGTAGGTTAGCTGATAGGTCCCGCACCATTTGAGAAACCTTGGCGTGGTGTGCGGACTCAAGTGTGTCCTTCATATAAGTATATACTGGCTAATGTCTCAATTTTACATCAGTTCTGAGGGTTAGCTAATGTCATTGTTTACATTAACCACAGTTGTGAAACCACAATGTGATCCATAGGTGCAGGTCCTCCACTCAAACGTAGGTGCACAACTGCACTTGGGGTTGAGCACCTTGTATCACCTTAGATCACGTCAATGTAATTGTTTGTTTGAAGTTAAAGCAAGATCTGGAAGACCAAGAAAAATATCAGACAGAACAGCTCGCAGGATTGTGAGAAAAACTATTCAAAACCCATGTTTGACTGCACAATCCCTCCAGAAAGATCTGGCAGACACTGGAGGTGTGGTACACTATTCCACTATAAAGAGATACTTGTATAAATATGTTCTTCATGGAATAGTTATCAAAAAAAATCCTCTATGTCCTCACCACAAAAATCAGCGTGTGAACTTTGCAAATGAAAATATAGACAAGCCTGATGCATTTTGGAAACAAAATTTTGGATGCAAATTTTGGATGCTAACTTGATGCCATCTGTGAAAAAGCTGAAGTTAAAGAGAGGATGGCTTCTACAAATGGATAATGATCCTAAACACACCTCGAAATCCACGGGGGATTACATCAAGAGGCGTAAACTGAAGTTTTTGCCATGGCCTTCACAATCTCCTGACCTCAACATAATTGAAAATCTATGGATAGACCTTAAAAGAGCAGTGCTTGACAGACAGCCCCAAAAACTCAAAGAACTGGAAGACTTTTATAAAGAAGAATGGGCAAAGATACCTCAAACAAGAATTGAAAGACTCTTGGCTGGCTAAAAAAAGCGTTTACAAGCTGTGATACTTGCCAAAGGGGGCAGTACAAGATATTAACTCTGCAGGATGCACAAACTTTTGCAGACGGCATTTTTTTGTTTTCTGTTATTTTGAAAGTGTAAATGATGGACATAAAATCTAACTTTTGTTGACATATTATAAGAATGTCTATCTGTAATTTGATGCCTTTTGGAGATTTTTCCGTCTTTCCTTGGCTTCTTTATGCACATTAATACAAATTTTTACCTGGGGTGCCCAAACTTTGGATCCCCACTGCATGTTCAATTTCTGTATTTTTGCCATTTATTGCAGAGGAAACATACGATCACAAGCACAACTAACATCTATCTGGCATCTGTTTATATAGCTTTAAAGGGAAATCATATACTTTTTTTTTGCAAGATACATCTGCAAACCAAGCAAATATACCAAATGATACTACAGTAACTTCTATAAGGTGCATTGCCCAGACCAGGACATTGTGCCAAACAAACCAGAGCTTGCAAGAGCCTGCAGATTGCTTATTTTATTTCATATTTCCATACTTATTAGTTTTACCACAGCATGTGGTTTCAGTGTTTATCTTGTTGTCGCAGGTGGTTGCTTTGTGTTATCCTATTGTTCTGTAACTTAGATCACCACAAGGGCCCTATGGTGGATCTAAGTTTTTATGTTTTCCAAATTTTGTTTGATGTTTTATGCAATTTTTTCTTCAACCCTTATACCAGTTTTCCCCAACCAGGGTGCCCCAGCTGTAGCAAAACTACAATTCCCAGAATGCTCGGACAGCCAAAGGCCAGTGTTTCCAAACCAAGGTCCCTCCAGCTGTTGCAAAACTACAACTCCCAGCATTCCTGTACAGCCTTTGATCAGTGTTTCCTAAGCAGGGTGCCCCTGTTGTTGTTAAACTATAACGCCCAGCATGCCCGGACAGCCAACGGCTGTCCGGACATGCTGGGAATTGTAGTTTTGCAACAGCTGGAGGCACCCTGGTTGGGAAACACTGCCTGGTCACAAGTATATATGAGGTTAACATGAAAGGACTGCTTTCCATCTGTTTGTTTCATTTCTGGAGTAATTGGATATTTGTAAATGCTTGAGGCTACAAATATGCCATCTCAATATTGTGGTGTCCCGGTACAGGACATGTTCCTGTACCATCTCTAGGTCCCCTCTGGAAGAGTCCCAGCAGTCCATAGGGCTCTCCTGCTTGGCTCACCCCTTGCTCACCTTCTGTTAATGCATTGTAAATGTGTTGTGTACATTTTGTTCATTATACATAAAGTTGTACAAATGTATTGAGGTTAGTCATGTGAACCACTGTCATGTGACACTACCCAGAGTGCCATGGGCACAGGAACCACAGGCTTTGCAACCAATGGGCTTTAGTCCAGCCTCCTTAGTACATAAGGGGCTGTAGTCTCTAAATTCTCTCTGTTATCTCCTGGATTTCAGCCAATCACAATATCTGTACTATCTAAATTCATCTCAGCTAGGAAAGAACCTACAGCCACATCAAAACGTGAATTATCAAGCTCTATCTACAATTCTAGTGACTACTACTCAACTCAAGAATGATATTAGTAGCACAGTGGCCTGCATAGATATTCTCAATACTACAAGTCCCAGCAAGCCTGTGAGGTATCCTGCATCCCGGTTGCCTCTAGAGAAACTGCATATTTGTAAAGACTGTTTAATAAGAATTCCAAGTAAAGGTTCCAGTAATTTTCACAATTCCTGCTGTGGACATTCCTTTATTGAAAACCGTTTTTGGGTTGGTTGACGGCGGTTACCATACCGGAATGACCACATCCTGGCTTCACGAATAATCAAGGGTTAATACCACCAGACCCTGCTACGTACTGCAACACCCCGGCACCACAATATCATAGGTAAAACCACTAGTATCAAGCTGGAAACACATCTCACAGGATTGCACAATTGTTAATAGGTGATAGACACAGCTCGGCGCCTCCTCCCACGTCACAGAGCATGCACACAATTCTCTCCCATTGTTTTTTTTTAACTGAAGATTGTTCTGTCCATGTGGCTGCTGTAGAACAAAACTGTAAACTACTATCAACAGGTTATCTGGCAAAATGTCTGCCCCTATAATCATGTTAGCAATATTGCATAAAACTTCTCCAGAAAATTAAATACATTAGAAAACATTGGGGGAAATTTATAAAAACCTGTGCAAAGGAAAAGTTGTCCATAGCAACCAATCAGATCGCTTCTTTCATTTTTGCAGAGGCCTTGTTAAAAATGAAAGAAGCAAGCTGATTGGTTGCTATGGACAACTAGGCAACTTTTCCTTTGGATGGGTTTGATAAATCTCCCCCTTTGTCTTCAGGATAGATAGTGTTAAAAAAAATTTCACGTGATGGCTTTTAGGAGGTTTAGATATGTGCATATTTTCATTGCTCTATGACACAGTGTTTTTTTAATTTTAAATTCGTAACCTACATTCTTAGGCCCCTTTCACACTGCCATTGTGCCCTGTTGGCAAACATCCGCAAGGCACTTTTTTTTTTGTTGTTGCCTTAACGGATGTTATTTTTGACGGAACACAATGGGAAACAACGGGTTCTGACAAATCCCATTTACTATTATGGAGTCCAACGGGCGCCGTTGTTTTCTGACGGGAGAAGTCGGAGGAAAAAACGTTGCATGATGTATTTTTCCTCCCACTATTCTCCCCGGGTTCCCCCAACGGACGTCACACTGTGGTGTCACAACGGCAGCATGAAAGAAGTCTTAACTATACAAGTTCTCTATATAAGAGCAGCCATTAGGATCTTCTTGGTTATAATGAAACATGAGAAGGGCCTTTTTTTCTTTTTTTTGCATGACATGTTTCTTATACTCAAGCTAGGAATCAGCGACTTCTCTATAACACCTCATGTAGGTACTGTAACATAATAATAACTGGGAAGCAAAGACTACCCTTCCCCCACATATACACCAGGCAGGGCACTCAACTATTGGGCCCACGACCTCCAGTGGTCCGGGCTAAACCAGGAACCTGACTCACCTAATGTGCCTGGGCAAGCGCTAGTGATAAATGTATCTGCATCCTTAGGACAAAGATACAGTTAAAGGCTATGGCAGTGCAGAGAGTTACTGGTCCCTCCAATGCCATGTACTATCATAGGCTGCTGGTTGTAGATCTGAGTCACTGGATGGAACAGCACTGTAATCTCTTATATGGCCTAATATGTATGGTAAAGTACATGCTCCTTATATAGCAGTATTATTTGGTTACTATATGAATGTAATATTTAGCAAAATACTGTAGATTGGGGTTTAAAAGGGGCTATTTATCTATAGGGCCCACAATGCTGTAATAGGGGAGGAGGACATACAAAAGTTTGCTATGGATCCTTTTATAGTTACACCCCTGACACCAGAAGTTTTTTCTAAGTTGACGCATTTAATTCACACAGCAAATCTTAAATCAACAGAGCCTTAAAGGGGTACTCCACTCCCCAGCGTTCAGAACACTTTGTTCCGAAAGCTGGATGTGGGTTGTGGGGGTTGTGACGTCATGGTCACACCCCTTGTGATGTCACACCATGCCCCCTCAATGCAAGTCTATGGAAGGGGGTGTGGCAGCTGCCAGGCCCCTCTCATAGACTTGCATTGAGGGGACATGGCCATGACATCCCTATTTTTATATGTTGTATATCTTAGCAAAACATTAACCTTTCTAATTTACTTCATTAAAAAATGTACCTCCTTTTTATAGAAATCATGGCATACAGAACATTATCACTTTCTCACTTTTATGCTTGTGATGTGAGAGCCTGCGGGGGGGGTGAGTGCTGCCTTGCTTCCGCTTATCCCCTCCGCAGCTTCTCACGTCAAAGAATGAAGATGTTTGCATATTCAGGTAGGGGGTGGAGCAGGAAAATTGATCAGGCTGGGGAGCTGGGTGAGCCGGCTCCCCGTCTCCATTGCGCAAAGCTGCACAATAGTAAGATAAACGGCCAGAACACAGGCAAGACTTAGCCAAAAAATGTGAGTAACCCTTTTTTTTAAGTTCTTCACCCACACAATAACCAAGTATACTGGGTTTAGTGCACGTGAACTAGCTGTCAGGTTTTCTTTAAAGTTCTGTTTACACTATAGTTGAGGACTCAGATTTTATATTAAAGGGGTTATTCACCATAAGGAGATTTTAGTAGGTACCTGGCAGGCAGTAATGGACATGCTTAGGAAGCATCTGCGCTTTTCTTGGGACTAAATGGCTATGTTGTGAGATTACCATAACACTGTGGCTAGCTTTCTGTGAACTTGTATTTCCTGTTTGACTTTTCTTTTTTTGACTACAAATCCCAAAATTCCATCTTCCTCCCTCCCACACATCAGCCACCCTACCCATTGAAACATAAATGAGCTGCATCTATTCAAATCAGTGTGGTTTTCAATCAGGGAGCCTGCAGCTGTTGCATTAGTTGCAGATTGATCCCTCCACCCATTGAAGCAGACAGGCTCCCTGTCATCAGCTGACTAGTGAGTCAGGTCTCGGCCGCATTGCAAGCTGGGAAAAATCTGAGACAACAGTCATTTTGTATGCTGATAAAAATAAATATTGGACTGAAAATCACATAAGAATTGTGAGAAAACCTTCACACACAGGTACAGACACTATATTAAGAACTACACTAACTTCACAGCCCCAGTAGGATAGTCAAATAAAAAAAAACATTCCTAGAATACCCCTTTAAAGGTGAAGTCTACTAAATAGTATGTTTCGTCCGTTGTGCCCGGGCTGCAAAAAAAAAAAAAAAAAAGAAAGAAGATACTTTTCAGTAGACTACTCCTTTAAGAATCGTGCAACAAGCAGTCAATTCCATGAAGAGACGATGAGACCCTCATAGACCTCACAGAGCAGAGATGCCATG
Source organism: Hyla sarda (assembly GCF_029499605.1). Taxonomy (NCBI): domain Eukaryota; kingdom Metazoa; phylum Chordata; class Amphibia; order Anura; family Hylidae; genus Hyla; species Hyla sarda. The sequence continues at coordinate 103,287,809 of NC_079198.1, read as the reverse complement.
TTAGAAAAGTCAGATATTCAATAACAAGGGATAGTGTCTTACCTTGAAAGTGAGTGTCACTTAATCTTAAATTAATCTCCAAATCACATGTCAATGAAGGACAAATAAAGTGGATTTCGATAAATATCTAATTGAGGGGTGAATGCACAATTACTTCTCCAGCGTGGTCTGCCTCACTCTAATGGTCACCAGGAATTCTCCTAAGGTCTTTGCCTTTATTCTTATTTCGTGTTAAGTCAGGTGGATTTATATCATAAACATGTGTCACATAGCGAGATACTGTGAGTTTCCTTCCCCTCGCTCTGTAGCTGCCCAGCTCCATCCACATGTGTGGAAAGTTTTCTGCTTTGTACAGTTGGCTGCAGGCGGCTATCAGCAGGTCAGCGCTCGGGTCCTGGATTCTAGTAACAGTAGCTGCGGGCAGCTGTTCACTTTCTATTTTCTTTATTAGTATTATGTTGCTTTATAAGTTGCTTATCAGGTGATTTATAGTATATATCAGATCTGCATAGTTTACATGCACTAGAACCTCTACTACTAGAACCTCTGTTTCACTGATTAAAATGAGGCTGACAGTTTTATGATACACCAATCCATTCCCAAGACATAACATAGAAACATAGAATGTGCCGGCAGATACGAACCATTTGGCCCATCTAGTCTGCCCAATATTCTATATACTATCAATAATCCTTGCCCCTATCTAATATGAAAAATAGCTCTACATATGCAAACTAGCCCCAAATAGCCAATTGGGCGGAAACTATCATAGACTTACAAGGGGGTGTAACTCTGAGCCGCCGATCACACCGTGAGAATAGCAGACTACTCTTATGAGTGGAGCCACCTACATATGCACACCAGAAACTGCATCTTCAAGTATCTGGAAAGACCTCCTGCTGAGAGACTGACCTCACTCATTGGGCATTGTCAGATCAGCTCAGATTCCTGTCCCCTTGTCTAGGATAGTCATTTAGGACCTTCTTTGCAGATCTGGAGCTAAAAGATAAAATATTTCTATCAGGGGTGTGTGTGTGTGTGTATATATATATATATATATATATATATATTGTACATTATACATGTTTACTGGATTACAGTATTAAAACTCAAAACTCACAATGCTATTACATGCAGTAAAGAAAAGGTCTTTCAAACTTATGGCTTTGTTCTTTGCTTCCCAGCTTGTAGTGTTACTTTTAATGTGATGTGAACGGAGCCAAAGAGTTACATCCTGGAGGACCTGGAAGATTCGTGCATTGATTTAATTGTTAATACTTCATGGTGCTGCAGGGGAATCAAACATTTGCTAAGGGAACCCAAACAGCTATTTACTGTGGGTCCAAGCAATGGGACGACCCATTTATCATCTAGGATACTTCTAACAAAAAGGATTGTACAAAATGTACAACCCTTGTGATATTATGTTATACACCACGGCTGCAACATCTTTAATACTTATGACAATTGTAACACCCCATGGGTGTGGACCCACAGTACCACAAGCTGGCCAGGCAGGCAGAATGGGGCGAATTGACACTAAAAATAGTATAAGACGCAGCAGAGCTGAACAGGTGTATATTAGCTGAGCAGATGCTGTGAGTACAGCCAGCCAAGTTCAGTATACATGCAGAATCAGGAACACAGGTACAGCCGACAGACAGACAGGATCAGGAACTCAGGTTCAGAAGACAGGATTTAGGGACCTTAGCAATACAGGAAAACAACCTTGCTCGGGCATCAGGCAACAGGTGGAGCAGGTTAATATAGGAAGTGCAAGGCAGAGATTGGAGGAGGATCCATTAGTGAGTGCACACTGTCTCTATAAGATTCAGTTATATGAAGGATTATGTTAAATGAAGGATAGCCTTATACCTATCCCATGCATGCTGAGCCTTAGTGTGATGCATTGACCACGGGCAAACCAGGTAGAAGACAGCAGTGAAGGACTGGAACGCGATACTGGGAGACCAAGTGAGCAGTGGCAGGTGAGTCCTGTTTATTGTTTTATATGCAGGCAGCCTGGGCATCATACTGAAAAACATTTGAGCATGGGACTCCTATAAAATCCTTCAGTGTATTTGCCGCTACCACTTCTGCAAGAAGGCTATTTCATACATCCTCTAAAGTTAGAAGATCATTTTTTAAAGTATACAGTTTTTTTTCCTCCTATTACATCCTGCTTCTGACAACTGATCGGATTTAATAATGCCCCAGACCTAGGGGGCTTCAATACTCCCCCCGCTGCTTGTTTGGCACCAAACAAATGCACCTCCCACCCACTGTCTTAGATGCTATAGTCACCTTTGACCATGACATCTAAGTGGTTAAATGGTCAGGGTCCAAGTTATTTCTGATCCCCGTTGGTGCTGGTGGTAGTCAGCTGTAATGTACAGCTGTCGATGTCTTGACAAACATGCCAAACAAGGGATTAAAATCAGCCACTAAATAACTATTTACAAAAGGTGATCTTTATAATCCTTTTGTCATTTATTGCTTGTAGATGGGGCCAGTATGTGACAACATAAAAGGTCATACCTTATTTTGGCACTTCTGACATTAGCTTGTTGTATCATGGTGGAAACCATAACATGCATTATAACTGCATTGAGGTGTAGTTAGCATGTAGAGGCATCTTGTGAGGTTAGTTATTACCCTGGTACATGGGTTGTTTCCACCACAAACTGTACCATAAACCTTGAGAAATGTGTATAACTACCATATTAGTATTTATCTTTATAAATAACTCTCTGGTTGTTTTCTACAAAAGGCTAAGTTCCCATTGCCATTGTGCTCCGTGCTTAAGGGTCCGTTTGGCTCTTATTATTGCTTTCTTCCTAGTTTCCAAGATTATAACAATTTTTGCCCCTATATGTGTAGATGGGATGACTTGTCCTGCTAGGTTGTTCAGTGACAGACATGCAGAAAAATAGAGTACAAAACTAAAAAGAATTTTCATAAATTACTGAACTGCTGTAAAAAAAAGTGTGAATACAGCCAAACACAAAGGTAAAGAATGAGCTACACCCTGACAAGAATTTATACAGTATATTTCCACCCATATTTACCAATACTGCACCCACTGGGCTCTTAAATATTGGGAATGCGTGTAGTAAATCTGGATTAGGTTAGGTTTCCACACATATTTTTTACTTCTGGCTTTTTTTTTTGGAAAACTGTCACTGTAGTTTTTGATCCAAAGTCAAAAGTGGATCCAGTAAGAAGGAGAAGTGTTCTGTAAGTGTCCACCCCCACCCCCTATATTATTCCCATTCCTCTTGAATACACTTTTGGTTTTGGCTTAAAGATTTCTGTGGAGGTTTTTCCCAAAAACACCAGAAAAAACCTGTGAAAACCCAGCCTAAATGCAGCACTGGATGACTGCTGAGTACAAGGGTGACAAGGTCAGGTAGAGTTCTCCATGTGTCTGTTTTAGTCACAACAAGGATTGGATACAAGAAAAAGAAAAACATATGAATTTCCTGCCTTCTGGGCAGTTTATTGTTTGTGTTCCTTTGCAGCATTTTGTTTTAATTTTTTCCCCAAAATGGATGTGGCCAAGTAAAATATAAAACACACAATTGTATATACAATAGTTCATAGCACTTCCCCCCCAAAACACAGCGGGGGATATTTATCAAAGCCTGTGCAAAGGAAAAGTTGCCCAGTTGCCCATAGCATCCAATCCGATTGCTTCTTTCATTTTGCAGAGGCCTTGTTAAAAATGAAAGAAGCGAGCTGGTGGTTGCTATGGGCAACTGGGCAACTTTCCCTCTGGACAGGTTTTGATAAATCTCCCCCAGCGTGCTTTAGTTATGCTGTTTTTCTGGCATTTTCCTATAGGCTTCTGTGGTGAGGGTGTGATGAAGGGCAAATGTTATTACCCTAGGAGCAGATGGCATTAACCCCTTGTGTTCATGATGCCAGGGCGTGTTTTTACCTCTACACCAGCCGAAGGTATGGCCGCTGGATCCTGGGCAAGGCACGGGGCAATTAATGTCTCTGACGCCAAGTTACGAAACAATGGCAGCTTTACTGAGGTAGACAGATGGTATAGTATTTACAGCTCAGTCGGGCCCAAGGAGGTGACCAGTTACTTCAGAGACCCTAGTGCTCGCTGGGATTTGTAGTGGATTTGTACAATTTGCTGCAGGCCCACACTGACTTTATACAGACTGATCATGACTGACTTGACTAGGACTGACTAGACAAACTTCACCCCGTATGTAGCTTACCAGGTTTTGACTTTCACCTGTGGGGCACTGGGTTGGTAGAAGCGTGGTTGCTTGGTAGGCCTTGGGTCTCCTCAGGACACTAGACACTCTCAGGACTTGACTGATCTTCAGCTTAGTTTAGACTGGAACTCAAGAGCACTAGCTAGCTCCTCCCAGTGTTTATATGGGGGAGACTTTGGAGGGGTCCCATAGGTGACCCTACAAGTCACCTAACCACTGGTACCTTCCTTGGTTACAACACTTAGTAACAACATTTAAAGGCACATAACATTATATATACATTACATTAGATAATACATGCCACTTATTAACCTTTTATAACACACAGCTTAAGGGAGGACTCAAGGGACACTGCAATAGAGTCCGCCAGACAGAACAGCAAGAGTACAGGGGTGCAACTCCTGTACTTGGCCACCACACTTTATCAAAGGAGAACTCCACCAAAAATTAACTTATGCTCTATCATGATTGGGGATAAGTAGATGTTCGGGGACGGGGGCTCACGCGGCAGATTTGCAGCGTGAAATATGCTGTGAATTCGCTCCATGTGACCCTACCCGAAAGCTAGGTTTCCACGCAGGTTTTTTTCTGATGTATTTTGGAAAACTGCCACTGTAGTTTTTAAGCCAAAGCCAGAAGTGATTTTAAAAGGAATGTGTATATATATATATATATATATATATATATATATAGGAAAGATGTATACTTCTTTTTACTGGATCCACTTCTGACTTTGGCTGGGAAACTGCAGTGGCATTTTTCCCCCCAAAAATGCCCCCCCAAAAAAACAAAAAAAAACATTTCTGGAGACCAAGCCTAAACATCACACAACTTTTGCCTAATATAAATCCAAAACATTTATGTTCCAAAAAGCCATTGAGCCTAGCCAAAGTGTACTTTTACATTTACTATTTATGGACTATTAAAGGTTATGTATATTGGATTTATGTGGAAAAAACATTAATCCAGGGATTTATTCTAATGCCATATTGGAGTCGGTAAATAACTTTTCCTGATATGAGGCAATTGGCATCAGCCTCATAAGGGGTTTTCCCTCTTCTGGATCAACACAGAGGGGTTATAGGTTAAACTTGATGGACTACTGTCTGTTATCAACCGTAAAAACAACGTAACTATATTTTATCATGTTTTGATCGATATGGCTTTGTGCCTCATTCCCCAGCTTGTTTTGTAAGACAAGGAGCCAGGGAGTGAACTGCATAACTATGCACTTCTTCCCACTCATTCTAGAGATTGGTGGGGGTCTGCATTCTCAGACCTTGACCAATAAAAACTTGACATTCTCTGCAATGCAATATGGGAAAAGTTTTTTTTCTAATGACATGGACACTTTAAGGATCCTTTAACACTAAGGCCATGTTCATACAGCGTAAAATGTTTGCAATGTCAGAAAACATGGACAGACATTCCGCACATTTGAATGTTCCGGTGGGTGCTAGGACCGCTCGGAAATGTGCCATCTCATAGAAGGCAATGCATTTCTGAGTGGAATCTGCAGAAAGAATAGACATGCTTATTCATTAGTGGATGCCAGAATCGGAATTTCTGCGGCTGTGTGCACAGAGCAGAAAATCAGGGATTCTGCAACAGAATTTCCGTTCGGCAATCTTCGGCTCTCCTATAGAGCTATTTAGAGGGGGTGTGGCGCCCCGCCCTTTGGGCGCGGGTCGAGACACGCCACTGTGGAGGAGAGCCGGGGCTCCATACAAGAGATCGCAGGGGCCCCAGCGCTCGGACCCCCCGCAATCTAAAACTTATCCCCTAGGGCATGGGTATTCAACTGGCGGACTGGCCAGTCATCCGGACCGCCCGATGGATCTCCCCTCCGATACAAATGAATAGCCATGGCCCAGAGCGAGGGAGCACTGTGTTCTCTGCCCGGCTGCATGGCGATTCTCCTGTGATGCAGGTGGCGCGATTAGTACTGCCTGCATCGTCTGCTCTGGACAGGCCTGACAAGAAGAGGCCGGAGCAGCGCGGGACCTGGGGCAGGAGCCAAAGCTCAGGTAAAAATTTGTGTTCCCCCACGTGTGGCTCTCCAGTTGTTTTAGAACTACAACTCCCATCATGACCTTCTGTCTGTGCACAATGGGAGTTGTAGTTTGCAACAGCTGGAGAGTCTCAGTGGCAAAGTTCATGAAGGGTCACAGTGGCATAATTAACTCTGGGGGCACAGTGGCATAATTAACTCTGGGGGCATAGTGGCATAACTAATTCTGGGGGGCAGTGGCATAATTAATTCTGGGGGACAGTGGCATCATTAATTCTGGGGGCACAGCGGCATCATTAATTCTCCTACCCCTTCCATAGGCTTGCATTGAGGGGGTGGAGAGTGACATCACTCAGGGGCGGAGTGGGGTGCTGTATGAAAGATTGCGGGGGGCCCCAGTGGGGATAGGGGATAAGATGTCTTAGGGTTGCAGTACCCCTTTAATAGCTGAATGAGTCCATCACACCGAGTGACATGACTCCTGGCATCTATCGTAGAGGAGGACATCCTATCATAAAACACGTAGTGACTCTGCACAATGACTTCTGCTCTGGAGTAAAGTTACAGAGGAAGGGAGAGGTGACTGAGAAATATTTACCATCCCAGTGACGTGGCTTTATATTATTCACTAAACATACTCAGCCCAACTGATGCAAGTAAATGATCAATCATACAGGATAATGAAACACTCTATGCAAGTTATGTACACAGAGAAAAGCCATTGGATATTTGCTGCAATATTATGTATACAGCTGCATATTCTATAATATTTAACTCAACCTCCCAAGGATGAGCCCCATATAAAATCTCTTACGCATAGTATTACCTTCTTCTCTAGACTAGTGTTTCTCAATGTTCCTAGGGCTGGAACCACACACAGGAACATTAGCATTTCTAACTCCTTGGTGCCTTGGGATATACATTTTTATAGCCATATGCTTAGCACAAACCTCCATAAATATACATCACTGGAATGGTATGGGAGCAGGAAACAATAAATATATCTAACACTTATAACCTTACAGTTGATAATATTGCAGCTGCCAAGATCAGAGAGAGCTCAGATCACTATTTGTCGCCTTAGGCTAGGTTCAGACTATGTAATTTCCGCCTGCAATTCCGCTGAAATTGCAGGCGGAAATTCCCTTCACAAATTCACACATCGGAATTTGTGAAGCAGAATTTGTGAACAGAAAATCCACATGGAAATTTCCGCCTGAAGAATGGCATTGCTCTTTCTTCAGGTGGAAATACTTGCGGAACACATTGCATTCTATTGGAGACTGCAGTGTCCGCACGGTCCTAGCACCGCACTCGGAATCTCCAGGTGGAAATTTTCTGCCCGGAGATTCCGTAGTCTGAACCTAAGCTTAGAAGCCACAGTCAGAAACAACCACTTCATTTGTCTACACAGGGAGAGGGCATTATAAGATGCCTGTCAGTGTTAGGCATGGGCTGCAAGGCGACTCTGGCAACAAGTTTTCATGGCCAAAGGTTGCACTTCTGTATGTGCTAAGAAAGTAAATAGAATTGCTTTGCAATCCTCAAGTGATCAGAAGTTCAATTCATCCCTGTTTACTGTCATTAGGTGCACTACAATACGATTCAGAACACGGCAAGCTGTGATGACGCAACCCTTGTCATGGCCAAAGTCGGTGTGAAGCTCTAGCCCAGAGATTTCCAAACTTTTCATATCGGTGACAAGCTTTTTTGACACACATAGTTTTGTAATAGACCCCAAATTTTTTTACTAGCAAACGGGAAGTTTTATGTGTCCGTATGAGTAAGGCCTGGTTCAGACTGAGGAATTTCCAAGCATAGTTCTGCTTAGAAATGCCGCCTAAAGAATGATCTTGCATGTTTTTTCAGAGCCAGCCGCCCTAGGAATCTTTGTCCAGATTTTTTTTCTGGCCAGAGATTCCTCAGTCTTAACCTAGCCTAACAGTATGTAAATATGTGCTACCCCCCCCCATGCCATTTCATAACCCCCCCCCCCCCCTCATCACACCCTGTACCATTTCATCACCCCTCTTCATCATCCTTCTTTGCCATTTCATCATACTTCCTTCATCACCCCCTGTGCCATTTCATTACCCCTCTTTATCACGGTGGTAGAGGGTGTGAGATGCAGGGCAGATGGAATTCCCCTGGGGCAGATGGCATTAACCCCTTGTATTCGTGACGCCAGGGCGTGGTTTATCCTCAATACCACCCGAAGGTATACCGCTGGATCCTGAGCTAGGCACGGGGGCAATAATGACTCCGACGCCAAGTTACGGACTGCGGCAACTTTACTGATGGCAAAGTCTATACAGTTCAGCCAGGCCCACGAGGTGACCAGTCACTTCAGAGACCTTAAGGGCTTGCTGAGACTTGCAGTGGTTTTGGACAATTTAGTGCAGGCCAAGTTGACTTGTAATAGATGACGGTGGCTGACTTGACTTGACTGGAGACAGACTAAGCTGTGACTTTAACTTACTTGTAGACTGGTGGCTGCAGACTTGACTTGAGGCTCCTATCACTCCAGACACACTCTTAGGCTCCACTGCAGCTCAACAAAGACTCAGGAACTAAGAGAGAGAAGACACTCCTCACAGGGCTTTTATGGGGGAGACTCTGGTGGGGTCCCATTGGTCACCCTTAAAGGGGTTCTCCGGTGCTTACACATCTTATCCCCTATCCAAAGGATAGGGGATAAGATGCCTGATCGCGGGAGTCCCGCCGCTGGGGACGCCCGTGATCATGCACGCGGCACCCCGTTTGTAATCAGTCCCCGAAGCGTGTTCGCTCCGGGTCTGATTACGGGCGACCACCGGTCTGGCGGCGTGTGATGTCACGCCGCCGCCCCCGTGTGACGTCACACTCCGCCCCTCAATGCAAGCCTATGGGAAGAGGAGTGACAGCTATCACTGCCTGCCTGACACGTACTGCCTGACAGAGCAGCAAGGGCAATGGGTAACAACTCCCGTACTGGGCCACCACATCACCCTTCTTCATCACCCCCTTTGCCATTTCATTACCCCTCTTTACCACCCTCCTTTTTCATTGCATCACCCTTCCTTCTTGAGCTCCTTCTGACATCTTGAAAGTCGCAGGCATAAAGCAGCCTGCGGCCTTCAAGAATACTTGACGGGGCTATGAGCTGGTGGTTCTTTGCTCCGTGACAGCTTTCGACAGCATGCACTTTCTATGAATGCATTTTTTAGGTGGAATGTGTGATATCTGGGCCATGTAATTGTTTGGATATTGGGAATATGAGCTACATTTCATTTGTGTGGCCTCCTTTTATATTGTATACTGGTATATCATTATCTGGAGGACTGGACTGCAAGCAATTCGTCCAGCTACATGTCCAGCTATACGTGATCCGTTGTTTGCTAAGTGTTATGTGCATATGTATCCTATATCCATACCTTCTTGCTGCTTTTTTATTGTTCATTTATTTGCTGTCTTTGTACTGTGTGGAATATGCAATATCGTTCTGTTATTTCATAAGAAAATTCCCCAAACCATATCTATTCACTTTATTTGTGATCCCCTGATGAACCTCTGTATAATATATATAAGCTGCATGGGGAAACACGTTGGGACATACAGGTGTTTATCATAGGAGAACCTATTATCTTATCTATATTTATTAGTGTTACAATGGGATTTTTTAGGATATTAATAAATTGATGTTTTAGCTCTACGTGGATATTGGTTTTTCTTGCATTCTATGGATGCCCATGTAGTTGAAAGTGGCGCTTGCTTACCTGACGATTTAGGGCAGTTGTCATGGATTTCTTGATGCTACAGTGAAAAGGGACTAGTTTCCTTGGTTCTTTTCTCAGCTCTAAAATCTGTAAAAGAATACTATGTGTAAACCAGGAGGATAACTATTGTGGGGGCAGAGGCTGCAGTCATGTAGGCCCTTCTGCCAGTCCATTGGCCAATATACCACAGAGGAGCAGAGCAGTGTATATGACATCAGTGCCCAGGATCTTATTTTCCATTTTATCATGGTTTCCAATGAATCAATAGACAAAATATCTTCTGAATGTCATGTGCACCATGGCTTACTCTACTATAGGGTAAAGTAAGACAGAGGTCAATGCAAACAATATAAGTCAAGTAACCTTCCGCACCCTGCGAACTCCTGCTGAGCCAACTTTATCCCGGTTGCCTTAGTTTCAAAGTCATACACCAGATGTCCATGTGCCATACACATGCTGTACTGTACAGATGATCAATACCTGCCAGTATTCTCTACACACAGAAGGTATTAAGCCTTTTTATTTATTTCCCATAGTTAATCTGTGAACCTGACAAGCTGAGACTTGATCTGCTGATGTCATAGGTCGCTACTTGAAGCCATAGCATTGCTAGGGGAGAGATTATTCTTTCTCCTATGTCTATATAGAGGTATTTATAAATGGGGTGCATACAGTAGATATCTGCTTATCTGTATACAGTATATGCTATATGTACACACATGAAGCTTTTTTGATCATTTGTATGAAGTGAAATGTTATAACACATTTTTTGCATCAATGTACTTATATTGTCATCACTCACTTCAGTCCTTGTCCTCATTTGAGATCACAATCTAATTTCCCTATTTCACTAGGGCCAAGATCATAGGAAGCCAAAACGATCAGAAGGTTTTTTTTATATTGTAGAGTAAAAGTAGACATCACCAGAGAAACAGATACAAGGTAGTGCCTGGGTCTTACTGTGGTGTCTTAGTACCAAAGGCTGTCCTGTGGGCTTCAGACTTCCTCAGGCAGACCTGCGGCACAGGTGTTGGGCCCACTAAAGGACTGGTTGCTGTAGTTATTATGTTTATTAAATTTTATTAGCCCTATGTTATCTGTTATTTATATGTGTTATACCTTTAAGAGAGTAGCAGTGCAAGCCCATGTGACCCTGCCTGCCCATTATATTGTTAGCCATATAGTGTAGTGGGGGAGAAGTTGCCCCAGTACCTGTGTGATCTCAAGCTGAGCACAAGTGTGGTAAAGTAGTAAAGGAGTGTGGAGAAGCTCTGAGGGAAGGCCCAGAAAAAATCTCTTCTCAAGTCTTATTCAGCCATTCTGCAAAGATACCCCCAGACAGTGGAAATTGAAGCCCTGACGGGGAAAGTCACAGGACCTTTTTCAGAACCCTAGCGGTTAGGAAAATCTTCATTCTCATATCGAGTTGGTATTAATCTATAAGGGGATTCCAGTAAGGCAACAGGGCTCCAAAGGGGTTAAACTGCATCCTCTTCACTCTGCACTATACTGTTGGTGTGTAATACTATCTGCACCCTGCTCAGTAAAAGGCAGTTATCCATGACCCGACATCGGTGTGTTTCTTTACTCCCCGTGTCTGGCCCAGGAGAAGCTGTCTCCAACCTCGGACCGTGTATAGGCTAACTGTGCCCTGGCATCACAAAGTGATCAGGTATTTCATGCACACCTGTGGCAACACATTACGTTACCCCTTTTTTCCCTCAGCCAACATGCAGAGGATTGGTGGGTCAGTCCTGTCCATGTTCTGACTGTTGAGGAAATTCAATGCCCAGTGGAGTGGAGTTAGAGCGGCAGCCTCTCCTTCTTCTCACTGATCTTCAGACACGAGGATAGCAATACAGCGGGTGAAATAAGTATTGAACACACCATAATTTTTCTAACTAAATACTGATTTATTTGAGACAACAGTACCTGCTAATTCCAGATATTTTTGAAGCTTCTTGGCTCTTGGACAACTCTTCTGATTCTTCTTCTCATTCCTCTGTCAGAAATCTTGTGAGGAGCACCTGGTTGAGGCAAAATTATGGTAAAATTATTGTCTCTCCACTTCCATATTATGACCCCAACAATGCTCAGTGGAACATTCAGAAGCTTAGAAATGCTCCTGTAACCAACGCCATTGTTATGTTTTCCAACAATTAGGTTGTGAAGGTCTTGAGACAGCTCTTTGCTTTTACCCATCATAAGATGTCTCTTGTGTGACATCTTGACAATGAGACCTTTTTGTAGACCATTAGTTGGGACTGAACCAGCTGATATTAATTTGCACTGACAAATTGACATTTGCTGGATTGCTTTTTACTTACTGATAGATTTCAGCTGTTGTCTTGGCTTTTCATGCCTTTTTACACCTCTCTTTTTTCATGTGTTTAATACTTTTTTCAGGTGTCATTTCACATTATTACACACACAACCTTCATTTCTGATCTGATTTGTTTTGGTTTCTTTGTATGTATGGATTACTTGGGTTGTCACCAAGCTCTAGTGAACATTTCATGTCAATAACACCTTTGCAAATATTTTTAGTGAGTAAAATGGTGTTCAATGCTTATTTCATCCACTGAATGTAAGGACTAGCTTTATCTGTATTAGTTATTTTTTAATGTCAATTTAAGAAGAAATTCCTGGGTAAGCAGGTACACATACTGGATTTTTTTTTATTATACATGGAATCTTCACTGTACTGTACGCAATGTTATCTATCCATGCTGGCACATCTGTCAAAGAGCTTAAACCTTTTTCCGCATTAGGTGAAACAATACAAGCCCTGTTTGTGTGCAACTGTTTGTAGACATATCTTGGAGAGGAAAAAGTGACGAGAAGCTGACTATGTTTGTTTGGTTGAGAAAGTGTTTCCTAACCAGGGTGTCTCCATCTGTGGTAAAACTATAATTTCCAGCATGCCCAGACAGCCTTAGGCTGTCCGGGCATGCTGGAAGTTGTAGTTTTGCAACAGATGGAGGCACTCTGGTTGGGAAACACTGGGTTGAGTGTTGGGATAATGGACATTGGCTCCTTTACATATTAACAGTCATGTTGGGAAAGACTCTGCGGATCCCTCTATCTTACAACTTTTCGCATCTCTTATCATCATGATTTACCTGTATAACCAGGGGTTAGATGAGTCCCTCGGTATGACCAGTGTGACATTGTCCCGCATGAATATGTGCTGATAGTCCATTCTCAGCATCTTTACTTGCTATTTTATATTATACCCAGAGCATATCCCCTGATGAACCTCTTTGATACTGAGGGGGGAAAACACGTCAGGCATGTGCTGATAGACCCTTCTCAGCACCTTCATTGCAAGAATTGCTATTGTATACTATCTCCACAGCGTATCCACTGATTGTCCCCTTTGATATTGGGGAGGGGACGGGGGGGGGGGGGGCGAAAGGTCGGAATTGTCATTGAGTACTATCAGGATTGAGTCTTGGGGAAGGTGTTGGAGTATGCTTTGAGGGGCCAGTGTGTATCCTAAATACATTTAACCACCACTGTACCACCTATATTTGATGGGTTTAGTAGAATTCGTTGCACCTCTGTCTTGTGATGATTTTCTTTTCTTCCATATGATTTGTTGGTTTCATCTATCACCACGGATCAGTTAATAATTTTAATACATATCTAATAAAAGTAGAAACCAATTAGAAGAAAGTCCAGCTCACTCCTCAAGCCCATGGCGCCAGGACTGGCGTGAGCAACGCCAACAGACACGTTAATGCAAACGAACAGGATGTCCAGCGCAGATGAAGGAACAAATTCTTTATTGCATAAAAGCTTCAGTACAGAGAGGACAAGACAATGTGACTCGTTTCGGTCCTAACAACGGACCTTCATCTGCGCTGGACATCCTGTTCATTTGCATATCTAATAAAAGTTATATCTGAGGTATTTTTTTTCTGCCACTGAGTAAACACTTGGTTAAGTACTGGGATAACAGACATTGGTTTCTTTTATATATCAACAATAGGAATCAGTTCAAAAAGCAACAAGAGACAGGGAGCCGGCACATATGTAACTAAGCAGCACTGCAAGCGGGTGTAGCACACGGGATGGGATCCAATCAAAGCCTTAAAGGTAGGTGCGTAGCCAGGACAGAAAGCACAACACAAGAGCAAAAGAAGACAGAGGCCCCACTCACCAGTCAGGTCTTTTTATTCATATCCAGCCAGCATATCGATGTTACAGGCGGGGGAGCGGGGTGGGAGGCGGCTGTCTCCGGAATAAGTTGTTTTGTGCGGCTTAGCGCACTTCCTCTATCCAGAATGACGTCCGGAGGTGCCGACTTCCTATTCATAGGGGCGGCACCGAACGGTCGCCTAGTAATCTGGCTAACAACTGAATCATGTGACAGTTAATACAGTCACATGACTGTCATGTGATATAAACATTACAGAGAAACGGGACAACAGAGACAGGTTAACTAATATACACCGGTGGGTTAAACATACAAAACAATTGAATGGTACAAGAAAGAACTGTAATCATTCCGGTCATTAAGGCCGGCATTTCCAGTTGCGTTAAGGCATATTATCCAATGGGCTTCTCTTGGAGAAGGAGTTTTCCTCCATCACCTCCATTTCTCGAAGGTGGAATTCTCTCCAGACCCACAAATATAAGGCTGCTGTAATTGCCATTGTGGGTTTGGTTCATGTGGGCAATAAATCTAGGAGCTCCAAGACTGGTCCGGATGGAACGGACGCATTCCCTGAACCATACCTGGAGCTGCCTGATGGTCTTGCCAACATAGAACCTCCCACATGAACAAACCAAAGCATAAACCACGAAAGTGGATCTGCATGTTATTAGCTCATTAAATTGGTGGTGACAACCTCCTAATGATATGGCCTTGCCTGTGTACATGTGTGTGCAGTGTGGACATGTCCTACAAGGGAAGTTGCCTTTAGGGGGGGTCTTTCGTAAACCAATTTGTGTCTAAAGAAATGCGATCGGTGGTGTTTTTAAATTTCTTAAGTTTCTCACCTCTTGTGGTATTCTTTCTGAATGTGACCAATGGGGGATGCTGGGCCACCTCGTGAAGGTCGGGATCAGCTTCCAACATGAACCAGTTGCGGTGTATAACACCATCCACCTGCTGGTTCATATTGGAATTAGCCAAGGAGAAACAGAATCGTTTGGGGGTCCTATCTCGATTTTTCTTATAATTGAGAAGGGATGATCTATCTAGACCCCTGACTTCATGTAGACTTTTCTCAATAATGTATTCTGGGTACTGCCTCGCCAATAGTCGCTCTTTAAGATCATGAGCCTGCCTTTCAAAAGTTGTAACTGGGAGTAAGGGATGCTCTTCTTCACGTGCAGGGGGTGGGAGCTCTTGAAATGTAGTAGTGAATTTCTGGCAATGGGTTTTCGAAAACCCTCTGTAATGAGGGTATCCCCCATTGCTTTAAGTTTGACATCTAAAAAATCAAGCTTGGAACCCCCAAACACAGCGGTGAAGAGCATGTTTTCTGTGTTTGTCTGGTTCAGGTAATCAACAAATTTAAAGAACTCTGTCTCAAAACGTCTTGATATGCCTGCAGAAAGGGTTTTTGGGAGAGAAGACATATTTGCATTCAAAGACGGCGAGGAACAAATTGGCGTAGGTACAGGAGACCGGCGTGCCCATAGCAGTGCCGGTCTCCTGTCTGTACCAGTCCTCGCCGTCCTTGAACTCATTATGGGTAAGATTGAAGTGAAGT